>NC_137020.1:6902576-6912576 GCF_032717465.1 Coenobita brevimanus | reverse complement strand
ACATACTGTACACCTTCACATGTCACCTCTTCGGCGCCCACCGTCCGTACTGAATACATGGTAGTGCTGTCCCATACTGTAATGAGTGTCTTGGTATTCGTGTGTGTGTGTGTGTGTGTGTGTGTGTGTTTATTTACAGCATCTCAACAGGTCTTCTTAGAGATAAGTCTGCTTCATCGAAATTCAGATCTCTAAGCCGCTCCTTGCCCCAGCTGGAATTCAAATCCCCGTCCCCTTGCCTTATGTGGGAATCAAATCCTCGTCCATTAGGAATGGAGACCACCTTTCTACCGACTTGGAACCGCCTCCTCATGTGACATTACACAGACTGAGAAACCAAAATGTTTCTTTTAACCAAGGAAGTCATTTGGTCTGTTGGATGATAAATATATAACCATATTTCGCCTGGTGATCTGGTGGTTTAACCAGCAACATCCTGGTAGATTTTTCACCAGTGGCCTCCCCAGTCCCAGCAGATTTTCATTTTTTTTTTTTTTTTTGGCTAAAACCTCTGCTTTTTTATGAGAAACATCGAAAATTCAGAGAGAAATTGCTCACCCGAGCCTATAAATGCCTGGTACAGGTGACCCTACCCTTACCTGGTACCGCGTTCTATCGAGCCCAGCTCCAGAGAAGACGTTTTCTATGGGAGGGGTAACTATTCCAAACCACTCAGAATAGGTAGATATATACTTATTTTGTACGAATTTATATGTTGTACAGAAGTATTTTGGTTGTCACACGGTAATATAAGCGACATAAGCATTGTTACTCACCAAACACATCAACATACCGCACCTTTTATGGCGACGTCACCTGCTCATCACTTCTGATCATTTCTTCCTCTAACTCTATGTAAACTTTGTCCTGCACATTGTCATCGATTGGGGAATCACTCTGGCCTCGAATTTCGTACCAAGGCACGACATGTCACTGGTAACAGGTGAGTTGCCGAGACAATGGCGTGGGGGGGGGGGAAGGTCATGTGGGGTAAGGCACTGCCCTCGCCTGGCATCGGGCAGAGGAAGGTGTCCCGTGTATACGTATCAAAAATCACGCACGAAATTTGAAAAATGTGCAAATGACGGACCATGCAATTGCGGCGAGTTTAAAAACATCAACGGGAGTCACAGCGACAGAACGTTCGGGTGCCTATGTACATCAATGGGAAGCGGCAGGTTAAGGCACTCCAACTGGATGAAAAGTGTAGCGGTTTACATGCAAGGGATAGATGATAATACAATGCCTTTCAGGATGGAAGGAGTCTAGTCACCCTCGATTTAAATGAATGGAGTGAGTAAACTACACCACGGTTCCTCAACTCCTGGCTGGGCAGAAAAGGAAGCACACACATGGTATATTGTTTACGTGAGGTTGTTTATACGCGGTAAACCTCTTATTGAACCACACATATGTTAGTTGTCTGAAATGAAGCAAGACACCACACAACTGGGTACAGTAATTCCGTCATTTTAATCTGTTATTTGTTGTAGACTAACATGTTATTACTTATGCAGTTCCAAAAATGACTGAGGCAGCTTCTGTCTGTGTAAAGGCTTAGCATATCCCAGGTAGACAAATTTGGTTAGGGAACCACACTTACCAATATTTATGTCAAATGATGATGGTTTTATTAACCCTCCTCAGGTAGACCTACACTTTCGCTTACAACTTAGGTAAACGTGGGTCTGTCAGACCCAGCTTTAAAAAAATGCTGTGGTGACACACATGTTTTATGTAATGAATTCCTGAATATCCTGCAATGTATTGTCATGAAAGACTTTGTATAAACTTGTAGGTCTTATCAGTTACAAAACTATGGGAATAAGTTTTAATTCATTGAACTCCACATATTTTTAAGAAAATTATGAAAAAAATGCCAAACTATAGTTTTCTTTTTTTGTTTTTGCATTCACCATACATGAAAACAAAGAACGCTATGAGCCTAGCACTTGTGTCACAAATTGAGGGATGGAGGACCTTTATTATGGGCATAGCGGATCACACACAACATAAAATCAACTTGCAAACTCATAGTGAAAAATTCTCCCCCCTCCTCAGGTACACATGGTTCTCACAGATCCAACATGCAATTCTGAGTGATATATTGCAAAAACATTGAGAGACACGAAAGGAACCACCCTACACCCTGCGTGGGCACAAAAAGCTAGATAGCTATTAAGAAGGACAGGGATCCCAGGCATCTATAAGTTACTGAACTATAGCATCGAAAAAATTGTCCCGGTCTGTCCGACCCAGGTCTACCCCAGGAGGGTTAAGCTGAGTAATACCTGCCCTGGTGACAGTGTTCATTGCTTTTTTTTTTTTTTTTTCTGGCATATCAAGCCATGTCCTACTGTTCACCTCTCAACAGCACTAAAGAGAACGTCATTCTTTTCTTCTCCGTGACACACTACATATTACCATCTACCTCTCTCCAGCAGTATTATACAGTCTATCATCAAACTCCCTCCAGTATCGTTGAAGGGAACACCAATATTTTCCTGTACATGAGAAGGATGGGGATGAAGCAAACTTACATTTCCTCAAGCCGGTTACCGGCGTGTACAAGTAAGGTACGTTGGTTTTGTTTGGCACTACAAGTGCTGCATTCTTCACCGCTTGCAGACCTTCCATGCAATTTTTCGTTATGACAGGATTTGGCTGCAATTTCTATGCGTCAATTGATCCTTTCTGACACATTTCTATTCCCACCCAAGTTTCAACCCATTTTACCCAATAGTTTTTTTTTTTTTTTTTTCGATTTTTTGGTTGTTTTTTGCCCAGCGAGCCAATTGTAAATATGAAAATTCAGGAAATACCTTTCAAGGGATGTAGATTATTTTTCTTCCTCATAATGAGACAACATATATAAGATTGTGAGGGAGAATCATTGCATTATCACCAGTCAGTGATGAGGAAAAAGATTCAAAATATATGAAAAATGTTAAAAAAATGTAAAAGTGTAAAAATGTACTACAGATATTTATAGGAGCACATTTTCATTCCCACATGATTGAGCACTTGTGACTATGAATCTAAAAATGTTTAGAAATCGAAAATTGAACAAGAAGTTTTTGGCCAATTTCAAAATTTATGTGAAAAAAAAAAAAGAAGCATTTTTCAGGTGCGGCATATTTTGTTTTTTGTTCACTGTACCTGGTCCCCTTTATCATTGTTTGATATACTGTTGTTACAGAAAGGGTATCATGGGCCTTCACGCCACTCATTGTTGCCAGATGTAGATAATCAGTATCCACAAGGTTTGTAGTCCTCAGATAGTTGAACTGAAAGTTTTCGTTTATCTTTATTTTATTTTATTATATTTTTTTTGAGCTGCCGGTCATCCAGGTGCAATCAAATGGTACAGTAATGTCGAGGTCACCATTATCATAAGGGTCTTGCGTGGGAGCATAATGCTTGAATATGCCATCAATTGCAGTCTTCATCATGGTGGTAAGTGAGCATCCATCTTCTTGTACAGATGCTTGGCATGTCTCACATATTTTGAGCAACTGAATGTTTCTGTGCACACTACCTGAGCAATGCGTGAAACACCAGCACGGCCAAGATTATTGATGAGGCCTTGGTATGTAGTCGAGGTATTCACAGCTATCATCTTGTTGCCAATTATTCCTTTAACAGGTGTTACTTTGGTCCCGTAGTCTTGACAGGTGTTGCAGCAGTCGTCAATGTAGGCATCAAAGTTTTCCATACGTATCATAACCTATACGTTTCTTGCAGGAGAGATTACACATAAGCTGACGGAGCTGGTCCTATAATGATGATGATCTCATTATCATCGTCAGTTTGCGGTGGTGGAAGCTTGGATGTCAGCACTTTCATCCGCAGTTGTGCTGATGTCTGTTCATGCAAGTTCTGATCCTCCCGTGATGGCATATCTGTTGTTGTTGCCTGTTGATGTGATGACGGTCCTGGTTGTGATGAAGGATCTAGTTATGGAACTGGTTGTGATGATGGTCTGTGGAGGCTACTAGTCAGGGAGTCTGGTGGGTGGGGGAGAGGAGAAATAACGAGTGGTGGCGAGTGAGTAGCTGGCTGAATGTCAATATTATGTTTTGATGTCAAGTACATATATATATATATATATATATATATATATATATATATATATATATATATATATATATATATATATATATATAATATAATCCTTCTTGGTGTACGGTCAGTCAGCTTCTTGCTTTATCCAAGAGACTGTAAATGTTGCAGGAAACGACCAGAACGGAGGTGGAGGAATGATTTAGAGAAATTTGCAGGGGAAACGTGGTAAAGATTGGCTTAGTCCAGGAAATCCTGGAAAAGGTTTGGAAGAGGCTTTTGCTGTGCAGTGGGGTTATATTAGCTGCTGCTGCTGATATATATATATATATATATATATATATATATATATATATATATATATATATATATATATATATATATATATATATATATGTATATATATATATATATATATATATATATATATATATATATATATATATATATATATATATATATATATATATATATATATATATATATATATATATATATATATATATATATATATATATATATATATATATATATATATATATATATATATATATTTAAATAACAGAACGGAGGAAGGAAAAACAAACGAGTAAAAAAAAAAAACAGTCCATACACCAGATTACTGGCGTCCTCTGTTCATAAAATATCTGTAACAGTTAGACTTGAACAGCTGTGGGTTGAAATTTGAAGGGGAAACAACTCTGGGGAAGCGAGTTCCAGAGAGATGCAGTTCGGGGAATGAAAGAATTCTGATAGGTAGAAGTTCTGCAATATGGCTGAGTGACATTCCAGTCATGAGCACTACCAGATGTCCGTGTAGCACGAGGGAAGGCATGGAGAGGTGGCACCATGGACGCAACTTCGTCTGAGCATTTGCCAAAAAATATCTGTAAAATAATGCAAGGGAGGCAACATTCCTTCTTACTTGCAGGGGAGGTAGTTTATACGTAATGACAGGGTTGTTAATGATTCTATCAGCTTTGTTCAAAATTTTGTCTAGTTGTCTTAATGCAACCTCTCCACAACCATTCCACAAGGGTGAACAATACTCAAGCTGAGAGCGCACATGACTTATAAATTATAGCTAACTGCTCATCGGCGAAGGCATGAGAGGTCCAGCTCAGGGCACTGTTAAGTGAGACTCCAAGAATTTCAATACTTTTGGAGATGGGAATATTAGTAGCACTGAGGGTAATGTACGAATCTGGTAATATCTGTCTATTAGTAAACTGTATATACTTAGTTTTTCTAGCATTAAAAGAGACAAGGTTGTTTTGTCCCCATTCAATGATCGTAGATAGATCTTGATATATGGAGATAGCTGTACTGAGTTGAGAGGTAGAGATATTAGACTTTGTAAATGGGTGTCTGAGTGTGAATGAACTATGTAGTGTTGAGTCATCTGCATATGAGTGAATGGGATTGTGGGTGACAGATAAGAGATCATTAATATGAACCAGAAATAGGGTTGGCACCAGAACTGATCCTTGCGGCACCCCGGCGTTAATTGAGTGGAAATTGGAATATACATAATCTATTTTTACTCTTATTTTCCTGTCACTAAGATATGAAGAAATCAAAGGAACAAAAGACGTTAGTCCATAGCAAGGGAGTTTGGACAGCAGGGAACGGTGCCATACTCTGTCGAAAGCTTTAGAGATATCAAGAGCTACTGCATGAGTTTCTCCAAAAAGATCAATTGATTGATGGATGGTGTGAGTTAAGAGATTGAGTATGTCAATGGTGGATCTTTCGTGGCGAAAACCATATTGTCTATCACTAATTAAGTTGTTGGATTCAAGATGTTAAACAATGTGCTTATTAATTAAAGTTTCAAATACCTTACCAAGAGAAGATGTGACAGTTATTGGTCTGTAATCCGAGGGGTCAGATGAACTTCCTTTCTTCGGAATTGGGTGGATATTGGCTTCTGTCCATGAATTTGGGAATAAAGAAGTACGGATGCATAGTCTAAATAATTTAGCTAGGACAGAGGCAAGTTCAGGGGAACATTTTTTCAAAACAATTGGCGGAATTCCATCTGGGCCTGGAGCTTTGTTGGTAGGTAAATTGTCTAGGATGGATTTTACGTATCTTGTCTGTATTTTAAGTGGGACAATCTCGGGAGAATCAAGTTCCAGTACTGGGACATTCTGGCTGGTATCGTCTATGGTTGAGTTTCTGGCAAAGGTACTGGCAAAGATATCTGCTTTCCCACGCGGGTCATTTGTAATGTTGCCATCTGAAGATTTTAGTGGGGGAATGGAAGATGACTTGTTAAAGTTATTATTGAAAGAATTAAGAGTTGACCATAATACAGTATTCTATTGTCATTAGGGTTGTTAAGTAGTTTTGATGCTTGCTTTTGAAGAAAGTTTGATTTAGATAGATTTAATACAGCTTTTGCATGATATATATATATATATATATATATATATATATATATATATATATATATATATAGATAGATATATATATATATATATATATATATATATATATATATATATATATATATAGAGTTGTATCAAACTTGGAGACTAAAAAGTGTGAAGAAAAGAAAGGTCAATATATCTTTAACATTTTAGTGCCCCATGTTCCTGTCTGGGTGACTTTGCCAGATGGGTACTTGGCCTTACACCTCCGTTAAACGACTTAGAGTTGCAAAGCTCATAGGTCCATGCCCTGGGGTTCTCCCCTTCACTTCTGAAAATTCCTGATTCCTCCCATTTTACAGGACTCTAATTTCCACTTGGTTAAGGGCAATGAAGAGAAGAGAAGTTGAAGGGAGCGATGAATCGAAGCTTGACAGGACAAGGAGATGACGAACCGCAAATGATATTAGCGAATGGAGAATAGAAATGAGGATTGTGCAGGAAGAATTATACGACGGATATTGCAGAGGAGAACGAAACAACAATTTAATTTTTTTTTTCAATAACTCGTGCAAACCAACTTGTGGTAGGTGGTGGCGACCATCATCCACTCACTTGATGTAGTGCTGCCTACTCCTTCCTTAGCCTTTATCATTCTTTTTCTGTGCCTGTCCTCCTCTCTTCCTATTTCTCCCATCTTTCCTGTCACTTCTTATTGCTTTTCTTTCCTTTACAGGTGGCTTTACATTGAGTGACAAGCCAAATGGTTTCATGTAAGCCAGGAAACCATTTACAACGCTGGGTGGTAACATATAACCAAACCATACGTGTTCCCTACGTGTCAACAAGTGGGTTGGTGGAGGGTTAGTGCCCCTCCCCGTAAAACAACTAACTCAAAGTCAAATGGCCACCCCTTGCGGGATTATGGCGTCTGGCAATAGATAGATAGATAGATAGTGCAAACCAACAGATGTCATTACCTGGTTCTCCTGTCCACCTACCATACGATAACCCTCTTCATCTGCCGAACTTCCGCTCCTCGTCCGTATCCCCTTACACTTACTCTCATCACTGTGTGTCCATTACATTCATCATTATATTGTTTACTATATGGCTTACTAATCCGATTCTTTTAACGTTCAGTGTTCTTAACAATATGGTCAGTTAAATGACGCCAACAACATACAGACAGAAGGCAATATAAAAACGTAATGCAGATTTAGTTAAAAATATGACATATTACTTAGTGATAGCGTAAAAAGACTATTACCCACGTATGCACTGTGTCATACAATACGGCCAGAACGTGCTGAATGTTTGTGACTTTGTCCTTGCACCACTTGACACAGTATTAGCAGCCTCCAACTTGTGAGCTACACTTTCTTCCTTCACTTAGCACAGATACTGATGAAAACTATCAGTAACCTTCCCATCCCTGACCTTCCCCGTTTTTCATCATTTACCACATTAAATACCAGTAACTTTGATCTTTGAGCTGGCCCTTGTGCCATCTATCACAGCAAGTATCAGTATTCTGTGAGCTCTTCCTTCTTTCACCACATGACACAACTAGTATGAATAACCTCTTCATCTCACGCATGAAGCGTGGGATGGTGCTAAGAGGGAGTTACCAGGTGAAAACGAGTTATAATCCCCATAAAATATAGCCATCTTTGTTACATAGTGGTGTTTGAGAATCTGAGCAGGTTTAGTATGCGTAAATGCACACATTTGACATATGCATTGTTCCTACGCCATATCTTGAACCTATTTATCATTCATCATTAGCTGCACCGATAACCTGTGTTAATCCAAGGCAAGAAAAAAAAAGACCAGTTTTTCTATCCCATATACAGTACTATCACTGGGAGATAGAACTTTCTTCATAGGCTTCAGTCTTAACCTGTCGATACATCTGTCAATTTCTGCTCAGTATCTCCTCTTCGAATTGTACTTTAAACTATCCATATTACATCGCAATGGTAAATCTTTCCTTGCATGCAAGTATTACTTGAGGCATTATTAACTTTCTCTTATCCTGTCAACAGACCTCCTGGGAAATACCAGCTCTGTTGTCAAGGACGAACTTTCCGCTAGAGGCAAGAAAAATGCCTGGTTCTTGATAAAAGTTTCAGGCATTTTTCTCAGACCCGACTCTATACTATTTAATTAGGCAATTTCGTCCTGAGTAGGAGAGTTTGTGGAAGGTGAAAAGATGTATCAAAGAAAAGTTGGGTAGGTGGAGGGTGCGATGAAGGGCGATGTAATACACTACTAATAATTAGTTATTGCAATGAACTTTAAAAATAGTTGTAGCAAAGAAATGTAGGACGATCTGTGATGGAAAATGGTGAGTAGAATTCTGGTTGAAACGCGGCATGGTATGTAGTGAAGTACAGCTGACGGGGCGTACTGATGGAGAACAAGGTAATAAGCTGTACTGAAGGAAAGGGTATTGAGGTTATAGTGGAGGAAAAGGTAGTGACGTTGTGGTGGAGGAAGGATAGTGCCGTTGCGGTGAAGGAAGGGTAGTGTCGTTGTAGTAGAGGAAGGCTAGTGACGTTATGGTGGAAGGTAGTGACGTTGTGATGAAGGAAAGGGTAGTGATGTTGTGGTGGAGGAAAGAGTAGTGACGTGTGGTGGAAGTAAAGGTAGTGAAGTCGTGGAGGAGGTAAGGGTAGTGACGCTGTGATGAAGGAAAGGGTAGAGATGTTGTGAAAGAGAGTGTAAGGTAGTGACTGATATGGTGGAAAGAGCAGGGACGTTGTTGTGGGTGGAAGGAGTAGGGAGGCTATGGTGGAACAACGAAGAAAGACGAGAGAGTGGAAAAACTCGGAGGGACAATGGTCATAAAAGGTTAATTTGCTTGTCTAGCAAATTGATCGGCAAGGGTGTTGTGGTGATGAGAGAAAATCCCTTTACTTGTGGCAAAGAACGACAGGCATGGAGGTGGATGGAAAAAGAGTACTTTATTTGTGAGAGAACTTTAAGTACTCCAACATGGCAGTCCTCTTCAAAAACACAATCGTTCTCTCTTTATTATCACACCATATGTAGTTATCTTCAGTACCGCCAAACTGCCGTCTTTGCCACCACGTTCACTTCTCTTCCTCTATACACTTCCCTGTCACATTATTATGGTCTGTTTTTGTTTTTCTTTTCATCCCCTTCTAAGTTTCCAGTTTCATTATCTTACAGATTTCTGTGGTCTCTTTCGCCCCCTTCCACATGTCATTCCTCTCTCGCTAACTTACGCAATTCTACTTCTGTACATTGTCTAGTCCTCTCTCTCTCTCTCTCTCTCTCTCTCTCTCTCTCTCTCTCTCTCTCTCTCTCTCTCTCTCTCTCTCTCTCTCTCTCTCTCTCTCTCCATCGTGTTTCCTTACCCACCCTTCAGACAGTTTCCTCATTAGTCGTAATATCATCATCCCGGAACGTATCGTCAACCTCATCTTCGTCCTACCCTTATATCATTTGCACGCATATATTCCATCAAAAAAAATCATGTCACTCTCCCCTGCTTAAGGAACGACAAACAGAGAACCGATATTTCGTCACAGTCC
>NC_137020.1:6817576-6900076 GCF_032717465.1 Coenobita brevimanus | reverse complement strand
TCACAACAATTGGTGAATAGTCGATGCGTAAATCTGGGTAAAGTTTCTTTACTGTCGTATCCGTTTGTCAGGACTCTAAAATACCTTAATACATAATAGCTAGCAACATACATATATAGTCTAATGGTTAGGTCAATGTCAAACCTAGGGGCCAAAAGGAAATGACATTAGCACCTCTCCAGAATGCCTCTCACCAGCACAATACCCACAAACAGCGCCTCATGACCATACACACACATACACACACACACAGGCTTCTAGAACATTTCAACAACAGTATAGCACACGTGACACAGCCCCTGCTAAACGAGAATGTAGGAATCAGAGCTCAGAAAGGGACTGGCCATAGAACCGGCAGGTAGTGGAGAGAGCATTATAAGAAGAGGGGTCTGACTAGACTTAGTTAGTATATTAAGTCCCTGTATAATATATACGCTGCTCAACTTAGACTTTCTTTGAAGATAATACATCAAGATCAACTCCCTGTATTCATCTTTAACTCTTCCTGCTCTTCAATTACCAAAATACCTTTAACCAAAACTCAAGACTCACCTATTACAAGATTAAAGAGTTACATGTATATAAATGGTGGCTACGAAGTTCCAACATTAAATGGTGGCAGTATCGATCGACTCTACGTCTATGAAACATCATTTCTACAAAAGTAGGCGAACCTGTAACCAAGGTCAGCTCCAGTTCTACAGCTGAGTCTACATTACTACAATTCTATGATCAAGCAAGCGAGTATACAGTAAGAGGAACGAGTCTACGAGTCTACGAGCCTACGAGTCTACGAGTCTACAAGCATACAGTAGCAACAATGAGTTACGAGTGAGGATCAACAAGCTCTACGATTAACTACAAATAACAAGTCTACAAGACAACTCTATAATCTTCATGCAACTTCAAGCAGCAGCAAGAAGAATAAAAAACAAAACAAGTAAATGAAAAGAAAGACCAAAGCAACAAGCACTAAAACCCCAACACTCTCTCCCCCCTACCTCCATCGCTGACACAGAGGTCAAGACACACAGCAAAACACCAGAGCCACATTTATAACGCATCTTACTCACCTGTCCTCACTCAGGTGACTCATCGCTACTCAGTTACTCACCACAGCTACCAGTGTGGGAAGCCGACGTCACCATGTATATCTGCTGAGACGACGTCGCCATGCGTGTTTGCTGAGACGAAGCCGCGCCAATCAACGTGTGACTGACACCAGGCACTTCTCACCCAATACTCCTTACTCATTATTCATATAGCTCCTACTCATACTCATTTATTTCCACAGTACTGAGTGGGAATTTGACGTTCTATGGTGAAGTTCGCCTGTGACTACAGCTGTTAACCACTACATTCATCAGGCCATGGAATTTCCTGAGTAATGTCGTCCATCAACACAGCCCTAGAATTATCGAGAGGAGATCTTCATTCAACTCTGCATTTATCTTCTGAGATCGACAGTTGTTTCGACACGCCTCTCCGAGTGGCATCTGTATCAAGTGGGTGTAATTATACTTACTCATTTCTTCTCAGTGCTTAAATTAGGTACAATCAACTCCTTTACTTATTTTTAAATATGCACTTATACACTCACTATCTATCTTTTATTACAACTCATTTACTTATCTATTTAGTTAAGACATAAACAAAACATGTATTTCATAACACCATACCTTAGCAACATGAATTCTATTTAGCTTTGTGATATGACAAAAATATTTTCGCCTCCACCCATGTTAATACCAGATGATACACAGTTAGCGCCCACTGCGGATACACAACTAGGAGAGCACCAGGGCAACACACCCACCCTATAAAATTCACCACAAACTAAAGTTAAAGAAACAAATACGTCAGTTCTAGATGATAATTGGCAAACCCCCTCCAATGTAGCGAGTGAGGACTTAGTCTCTGCCTTGCATACCTATGAAAATATATTTGATATAGTTCATCGTTCAGGGAAAACCGATTCCACTATTCCCTCACACAACGATAAACAAGTCCAAGTTAAATCAACAGAGCAACCAGCGAAAATGAATACCACAGATCAAGCTCAGATACTCGTTTATCATGAGGATAAAACTGTCCTGAAATTCTCTGGCACAGAAAAAGATCGCATTGGCGTCATTTCATTGGTCAATCAGTGCGAACAGATCTTCATTAAAAGACACATGAAAGATGAACAAGAGAAAATTGCTTTTTTTTCTTCTTGGATTAGTCAGGAAAGATGTCCAGCAGGAGACTTGCTAAGGTCAGATAAGCTCCTCAGAGCTAGGACATATGATGAATTTAAAACTGAATTTTTGAAGAAATTTTCTGGAGGTATGAACTTTTTGCCAGGTATAATCCCAGAATTACATAATATTGTAGATCTTGTAAGGGAGCACACTGCAAATCATGTGCTCAGTGAAATATCTGCTGATGTCTCCACGATCAAAAGAACATTATTAGCTACCTTAGAAAACTCAAACTGGATAACAGGAGATGGAAAGAAGTCCCCAGACTTCGCCGTGGACATCATTGGTTATGTAGCTGCCTTGTGTAAATTGCCTGACAGGACCCTTAAGATCACCAAGACGATCGCGTACACCCCACGTATGTGCTTATTAGACTTAATGAACGAGGTAGAGATGCAGTGTAGCAGAGCAGGGGTGATCGAAACAGAATCACATTCTAGTAGAATGGGAGTGCCTGAGACAGTATCAGCTGTGAAAACAGCTACAACTACCCCAAACAGAGAACAAAATCGATTGCGACCCGAAAGCAGGCAGAACAAACAACCAAACATGTCAATGCATCGATCACAAACACCAAGCCACAGGTAGTTTCATAAGTTTCCGTGCAGCCCGAGCAGATCTCGCGCCACAGACACCACTAAATATGGGAAGTCATCTCGTAGATCAGTCAGGAGATAGGTCCATTATATGTCATTAATTTGCAAAACCAGGACACACTAGGAAGGAATGCTTTATCAAAACAAAAGAGGATAGACAAAAGACACAAGGATTTGATCCCTACTGTAGGCATTATCGGTGCCAAGGGCACTGGACCAGTAACTGCAAAACAGTAGAAAAACTAGTGTCCATTCTCAAATCGGAGGAAGACCAAGTCACGACAAAAAACGAACAAACGTAAAGAAAAGCAAGTCTAAAATTCACATAGGAGGCATGTTGGGAAATGAGTGTATCTTGATACCAGCTGTATGTGAGGATCAAAACGTTTCCTTATTTTTAGACACGGGCTCTCCAGTGAACTTAATAACACAAGAAGAAATAAACAGAATATTTAGAAATAAGAAGAAAGTAACTTTTCTGGAAGAATCTAATTTAGACTTATATACAGTAAATGGCAAACAAATCACAGTAAAAGGGATGATACGGTTAAACATCAGTTTCACAGAGACTAGAAGACCAATCTCTGCATTTTTCTATATCGTTGAAAACTTAACAATTAAAGCTCATATGTTACTGGGCTTAAGATGCATGATAACAGAGAAAATAACTCTGCTCCCACAAATGAATGGAATAGACTTTGATAATAAATTCATGGAGGAAATAACATCAGAGGTCTCACCGATTAGTAAAAGAGAACCAAAAAGAATTGGTAATATTAAAAGCTTAAATAAACATACACAAACAGATGAGTGTATAGATCCGCACCCCCCCCCTTCCAGCCTCCAAGACTAGAAACCCAGGTAACGGTACTAATTTATCAGTTTTTCCCTCCCATCTCACCAATGATTTAGGTATACCACCCAACTCCTATATGAAAGTTACTATAAAGAGCAAGTTACTGAATAGTACTGTTCTTGTCTTAGAAGAATTATGTAAAGGGATTGTCAGTAGAAAACGCATTATGTCTATTGAACGACGAAGGGCAAACTCAGATATTCATAATTAATCACATGAATGGGGAAATACAGTTGAAAGAAGGGGACTTGCATAGTTAATATTGAAAAATGTCCCGCCCCTGTGAAGGAAATAGTTGTAGCTGGAGTGACAAGTGAGATAAAATTTATGGGTAGAGAAAGCATAAAAGAGAATTTAATTCACTCAGGTGAGATTGATGAAGAAAACGATTTGTTAACCCTGTTGGAAACACACAGGGACACTGTAGCATTACCCGGAGAACAATTAGGGTGTACTAACCTGATTAATCACAAGATTGATGTGCACCCAGATACACCACCAATTTTTGTACCGGCCTACCGGATCCCACAATCTCAGCGTACACTCGCAAACCAGTATGTCGATGAAATGTTAAAACTTGGAATTATTGAGCCATCAGTCTCCCCGTGGAATGCCCCATTATTCTTCGTCCCGAAACGAAATGGAGAAATGCGTGCGGTAGTAGATTACCGTAAACTAAACAATCACACAATCCCAGACCGATTTCCCATGCCATTGCTAAGCGACATCCTACAGAATATTGGACCAGAAAATAATGTATTTTCCATGATCGATCTGCTAAGTGGTTATTATCAAATTCCTGTAGATCAGGAGTCACGTAAATACACTGCCTTTTCCACAAATAGAGGACACTATCAGTATAGAAGGATGCCAATGGGACTGAGGACAGCCCCGGGCACATTCCAGCGTCTTATGAATTACGTATTGCCCGGAATTTTAGGACAAGGAATATTTGTTTATCTTGACGATATTATCTTCAAAGAAAGTCTAAGTTGAGCAGCGTATGTATTATACTGGGACTTAATATACTAAGTCTAGTCGGACCCCTCTTCTTATTTGCTCTCTCCATTACCTGCCGGTTCTATGGCCAGTCCCTTTCTGAGCTCTGATTCCTACATTCTCGTTTAGCAGGGGCCGTGTCACGTGTGCTATACAGTACTGTTGTTGAAATGTTCTAGAAGCCTGTGTGTGTGTATGTGTGTGTATGGTCACAAGGCACTGTTTGTGGGCTATTGTGATGGTGAGCGGCATTCTGGAGAGGTGCTAACGTCATTTCCTTTTGGCCCCTAGGTTTGACACTGACCTAATCTCTAGACTATATATATGTATGTTGCTAGCTATTATGTATTAAGATATTTTAGAGTCCTGACACGTTCTCGTGTGTCTTCCTCATCATCTTCCCCACATCCCATTTTTTTTTGTCAGTCAATATACAGTAGTTCTTTTCTTTTTCCTTATCTTATCTGTCGCTAGAAAATTTTAGTTTCCTCTCATTACTTCTCCTTTTACCTGTTTCCTTAGGGATTATTTCCCGAACTTTTCGCACCCTTAAATCAACCATACACATCAGACCACTGAGATAACCGAAACATTTCTTTTTTTGTTTTTCAAGGAAGAAGGAAGCATAGGCTGGAGCCCGGAAACCGTTCACTCCAAGAAAAAACAACAACAACAGAGAGCCAAATTCAAGATTCGTTCATTTCGAGATGCCTGGACACACTGTGTTTGAAAGACTGGAGGTTGTAGGAAGTAGGAAGTATAGACAGAGGGAGACAGTCCCAAAGTTGGCCTGTTGCATAAATGAAGGACTGGGAGAAACGGTTGAATTTTACATTAGAGAGCTTGACAAAAAGGGAATGAGAGTTTGTCGGTAGACGGGTGCTTCCCGCCCGTCCTAGAGGTAGAAGGGTGCAAGCAGATAGTTAAGAGGAGCAGTGACCATTAAAGTAGCACAGAAACGTCATAAAGATACAATAATACGTAATAATAAAGATACAACAGTGTGGCGAAGAGACAGAGGTTGAAGGAAGGAGTAGGATGAGGAGAGAGTTGTACTATACACAAGGGCGATTAAAACCGGTGTATAAAGTCTACAACTGTGCAGGGGTAAAGAAGGTATGGAGTCGGCTTAGCACACCCAATATCTTGGTAGCACATTTTACAAGAGATGTAATATGATCTTTCCAAGTTAAATCCCGAAAGAATGAAACCCCAAGTAAGCATGAAAATAATGCAGTATTGAGTTGGATATTATTAAACATTAGTGGGTACTCGTGTGGAAGATTTTGACAGGTTGAAAGGTGTAAGTACTGATGGCTGAAGAATCACACTATCGTCGCCATGAAACAGGATACAAAAACCCACACTGGCAGTGTGGGTTTTTGTATCATGTAAGAAATGAGTTTTTGATGCATTAAAAACAACATGATTACTTTTACCCTAGTCAGAGATACAAGCCAAGTCAGACATTAGGTGTTCCATCCCTTATTTGTTGAGGTAACTGCTGAGATAATGTTGAAGGAAGCAAGTGGAAAGGTGAAGGGTGGAATCATCAGTATATTAGTGGTTGGAGTTAGATGTACGGCTTAGAAGGTCATTGAATAAAAGGAAGAGAGTTGGTGATAGGACAGGAACACCACTATTGATAGATCTAGAAGAACGGTGGCCGTCTACAACAGCAGCTATAGAACGACCAGAGAGGAAGCTAGAGATGAAGGCAAAGAGAGAATGAAAGAAACCCTAAAAGGGCAGTTTGGAAATTAAAGATTTAAACCAGACTCGATCAAACGCCTTTGAGATGTCAAGTGCAATGCCAAATCTTTCCCCAGAGTCCCAAAAGGAGGATGATCAGGAGTCTGAAAAGTAGGTGAGAAGATCGCCAGTGGAGCGTCCCTGGCAGAAATCCATACTGACCATAGGAATGAAGGTTTTGATAGGAAAGATGCTTTATTTATTTATTTATTTTTGTTAAGAATAGAGTCGAAAACTTTTGAGATACAGGATGTTAAAGCAATTGGGAGATGGTTAGAGGGTTGGGAATGGTTACCCTTCTTTGGGACAGGCTGAATGAGAGCAAATTTCCAGCAAGAAGGAAAGGTACAAGTTGTTGGACAAAGGCGAACAATATTACCTAGGCAGGATATAAGTACAGTAGCACAGTTCTTGCCAGCGACAGCAGGGACCCCATCAAGCCCATATGCCTACTTAATATTGAGGCTAGTGATGACAGAAAATACATCATATGAAGAAATTTTATTGTAAGCCAAGGGGAAGTCAGAGGGGGGGTGGGAATGATGGAGGAACAGCACCAGAATCATCTAAGGTGGACTTGAAGGAGAAAGTCTTCTGCTTTATCAGTAAAAGAAATAGCTACAGAGCCACCAGAGTGGAAAAGAGGTGGGATGAACAATGAGGTAAAGCTGTTGGGTATGTTTTTGGCAACGCGCCAGGAGAAGCAGAAAGAATTCGAGTTAGAGAGTTCAGAGCATTTAGTACTGGTGAAATTATTTTTATTAGAGCGAGGAACAGACAGCACGATTCCCAGCAGAAGCATAAAAATGATGAGATTCATAAGTGGGTTGGCTCTGGTACATTTTATAGGTTCTCTCCTTGTTGTGGACAGCATTAGAACAAGCATGATTAAACCAAAGTTTCTTTGCATTAGTCAGTGGATATGAGAAAGGAATGTATGCTTACATGTTTGAGAGAATAACCTCCGTAATGCAAATGGCACACTCAAATAGCTCTCGGCCATGGAAGCAATAATCATCCCAGGGAAATTAAAAGAAGTACTGCCTGAGGGCTTCCCAATCAGCAGCTACAAAGTGCCACAAACGACACTTTTTGGAGGGTCCACAGGCCATACTGGAGCGATAGGACAGGTCAAGGTAATAAGGTTGTGGCCGGAGAAGCCCAATGGAAAAGAAAGATTAACAGTATAGGCAGAAGGATTTGTAGCAAGAGTCAGGTATGTTGGAACTCTCTCCAAGGAGATCAGTGATACAGGTAGGGTGTTATACAAGCTGCTCTAGACCATTAAGGATACAAAAGATGTAGTCTTGTTCACCAGGTGGATCAGTAAAAGAAGATGTAGTCTTGTTCACCAGGTGGATCACTGAAAGGAGAGGAGAGCCAAAGGTGGTGGTGAACATTTAAATCTCCTACAACGGACATTTCAGAGAAAGGAGAAACTGATATGATGTGTTCCATCGTAGAAGTAAGACAGTCAAAGAATTTTTTCAGTCAGTAGAAATAGGGGATATGTAAACAGCACAAATATATTTAGTCAGAGAATGACAGGAAAGTCGAAACCAGAGAGTTGAGAATTCAGAAGAATCAAGTTCAAGAACTTGAGAGCAAGGTAAGTTGTTGCGTACATGTACACAACAGCCACTTGTGGGTTTGAAATGTATTTAGTATGTCACTCATATGGCGACATGTGAAGATGTGTAAACCATCTGCTGTAAGGAGAAGAACTACTGGACTCCTGAAAGTGCACCAAGAGATCAATATTCATAGCTCAATAAAAAAAAAAAAAAAGTTCCCCTTGTAGTTTTTAACTCAGCATGTCCTTCAGTATCTTTTTTCTTCTTTCTCAGTCTTTACCTGTGTTTGGAACCCTTTTTTTATTTGTCTTCAATACCTTCTATTCTTTTACCTTAGATTTCCAGTATTTAATACAGTTATGTTCTCTCTCCGTCCCTTATATAATTCTCTGTATATGCAGCTCTTTTTTTTAAATATCTAATCTCTTTCCTCCGTTTTGCCTCGTCTGCAGAGATCTCCATGAAGCCCCATCAATCATCTGTATTGTTCCTTAAGAATTTTCCGTTCCCTCGGAGTTCTCCCCTCATCCCTAGTATCTTCACTTTTTCAACTTTTCCCTTTCCGTGAGTCGCCATTATCTACTCTAGCTCACCCCTCTTCCTCCCCTCTTCGAATCATCATCTCGTACTCAGCTTTCCCCTTTTCTCCTTTCATGTGACATTATCGTTTCTCTGTTGTCTTCATATCTCCTTTCTCCCTGGCCCTTATTCTCGTCGGGCAAGAAGGCTCAGTAGAACGTCTTCTTCAGCCATTTATTTTTCAGTCCTGCTGGTTAATATCTGGTAAATTACTTATTCATAGTATCACAGTATTATAATGAATTATGTAACACAATAGACAATAGTAATGTACATTAAATAAAACAGACTGCTAAGAAAAAAGGTGTTACGGAGCTTCCTGAACCGACGAGAATGCGAGCCCTTGTTTCTCCACCCAAGCTGCTCTTTCCTGTCTTCCTGTCCCGCCATTGAACTCTCATTGTTATTATTATTATTATTATTATTATTATTATTATTATTATTATTACTACTACTACTACTATTACTACTACTGCTACTACTACTACTACTACTACTACTACTACTAATAATAATAATAATAATAATAATAATAATAATAATAATAATAATAATATTTTTTTTTACGAAATGAAAAACATACAAAGATACTATATGCCTGGAATATGATTCTGTGTAACCTGACAGGGAAAGCACACAAAATGTAAGATGTTCAGTCCTGGGTCATGTTGCTGAACACTGCACATCAGAGATTGTGTGTTGCTTTCACTGAAAGGGTCCTCATTCCACTTCCTCATGGGACTGTCCCAAGTGGAAAGAGAAGAAAAAGTCTGCACAGTGAAGGCAACTGGGGGCACCTCCTACTACGAAGGTAGGAAGAAGGTGAAGGCTCGCAGGCAATGCCCTCGCCGAATACCTCGTATGCTTCAGTGATGAAGTCCCTTCCTGTGATGTGCTCTGTCGAGGCACAGACCGAATCTGTCCCTGTTTTTCATACCACCTACTCTGCCTCTCCATGTCAGCCTCCTGGACGCTCCAACTCTCTTACCAACATCCCTGCAGCAACTTTTTACTCTTAGGCTGCTGCTACTTCTCAGTCTGTATGGCCTAAACCAAAGTCCGACAAGTCTAATAAAATCTATCTGCCACCTTTAGTGAGGAATCTCGTCCTTATGCTTTTCTTGCTCATGCTCCAGGGAGAGAGAGAAGAGTTAGCTCTTCTACTGGGGAGTCTGAGAGCCTTGTTTATGATGACAATATGAAGGTTTCTGTCAGCAAGTACTGGGAAAGGTCCCCGCGTAATTGCTCGCCTGTTGGCGGCAGGCATAAAATTAAAAAAAAAAAAAACTAAGTCCACTGGTTCCCCTCATAAATCTTAAACAGTCACATTCACCGTGTTGCAACAGATTTAAGAGTCCTGAGAATAAATAACACAATATAGGAATCGTGCTATCAATACACAAGCCTGAAGCTATTTGTTTACAGTAGATATGCTTGGTGGATCACCCTGATCCTCAAAATTTTAAACATTACCACTCGTATAGAATATAAGAGTTGCCATATCCACGCACATACAGTAAATCACTCCTACAAATGGAAGTGGTTCTTAATTCTTCTCTGGAAGCTGTCGCTTGCAGAGCTAAATTTAATGATATGTACTGTATATGTGCACCACATGGTCCCATTGATAGTAATGCTTTGAATTTTATTTCAGACCACCTCCCTTGAGATGACTTTGTGTTGGGCATCTTTAACGGCCAACACTATCAGGGGGGAAGCTTGAGGGTCGATGGTCGTGAGCAGCACGTAGTTGACCTAATACAGTCCAACCTCTGTCTTCTGCACGACGGTGGAGCTACTCATGTAGAGATCTCACAAGAAAGTTTTTAGTTATTGACTAATTTCTGGCCTCTGCAGGTATACATCAAGATTCTTCGTGGGATCCTTATGACAAATCCATTGGAAGTCATCATTTAACCATCTTTCCTAATTACACACACGAGTTGTTTCGATCCCTCCATCTCCAAAATTTAACTTTAAGAAGGCGTCTGGGGGATCCTTCTCAAGCATCACCGATCTATATATATCTGAGGAGTCCATAAATATAAAAGTCAAAAATTTTACCGATTCCATCATACATGCAGCTGAGACACTGCTATTCATTAGACTTCTAAAGTTCGTGCAAAACATAGAGCTCATTGGTGAACACCGGATTGCCGGCAAGCATTAAGGAAACGCAGCTGGAGATACAGGATATTTGATAGTCAGCCTACTGAGGGGAAGCATAATTGCATCAAACAAGCAAGGGCTGAGGCAAGGAGAATGACTAGAAGGGGTAAACGTGATGCTTGGAGGTCTTTTGTTTCCGTGCAGAATCGTTTTACTATCTCTACCTATCTATCTATCTATAGCCCGACGACCTAATCCCGCAAAGCGTGACCGCAGACAAAACGCCTCCAAGTCGCTCTGTCACCCACCATTTGACTGTCCTGCCCTCAACTTACTCCCCCCTCCCTCATATACCTCTCAACTCCAACCCTCCACCTCATCCTCGGTCTCCCCCTCCCTCTCCCTCCCTCCATTTCACCTACATACAGCCTCTTGGTCAGTCTTTCATTCTCCACTCTCTCCACTTGTCTAAACCATCTCAATGTATTTCTCCTAATTTTCTCAGTCACATCCACTTCCACCCCACAACGTTCTTTCACTTCTTCATTCGTCAACCTGTCCTTCCATGTCACTCCACATGCTCCTTTCAGGTAACTCATTTCCACTACTGTCATTCTTGACTTGTTCCCCTCTAGCAAGATCCACGCCTCGCTTCCATACATCAGGGTAGGGATCACAATACTATCATGCAGTGACTTCTTAACTTCCATACTTTCCTCCCTATTTTTCATCACTGCTTCCAGTGGACCAACAACCTTCCTTCCCTGCTGTACCATTTCAAGTACTTCATCCCCAAAACTTCCATCCTTACTCATAACACTACCCAAGTATATGAATGCGCTCACATTCTCCATATCCTCACTATCCAACCTCACTGTGCATTCTGTGACTTCATTCCTTTCAAACACCATAACTTTACTCTTGTTTACATTGACTTTCAGATTCCTCTTCTTACACACTGTCCCAAATTCATTCACCAAACTTTGCAACTCCCATTCATCTTTACTCAACAATACTGTATCATCAGCAAACAACAACACCGGAATCTTCCACACCTCAATCTCATTCATTAGAGCCACCCCCACATCCACTGCACTACCTTGCACCTCGTTTTATCCCTCTCAGTAAAGTCTAGTCTACTATTAGAATACCAAATAATATAAGCCCTTCCATCCCTGTAACCACTCTACAAGTCGATAACATCTTTGACAATCCCGCAGACGTACAGTAGCTAACATCCTTGTCAGGATTTTTTTTTTCAAGTAAGTAGCTTAGCTAATTACGACCAGTGTATTCAAGACTACAAATGCGCGGCTGTGCTACAAATATTAGACTTTCCCACAGATGTAGATTTCCCATATAACCAAGAGTTTACGATAGATGAAGTGTTCCTTGCCCTCAGATCATGTAAAAACTCCAGTCTTGATATCATAAGGTACTGATGATCCAATACCATAAACAGGACAACCTGAATAAAGCTGTTAGCAATGTACAACGAGCTTTGGGGGTTGCGAACGTTCCAAAACTCTTATGGCTTAGTGGACGTCATACCGATACCCAAACAGTCTGGACGTCTTATAAATCTCACTTCATTTCATCCTATTGTTTTGACCTCTTCTCTATGTAAGGTCATGGAATCCATGGTTTATAATAGGCTGATCTTTTTGTTTTAGAATCGAAGAATGTGTTGAACGATCGATAATGTGGCTTCCACATATTTGCAGAAGTTCACTAGATCATTTAATGAATTTGGAGCATTGTATTTCGAAGGCATTTGCCAATATGGAATTAATGATAGGGGTGTTCTTAGACATCCATAAAGCCTATGACATTGTGTGGTGACACAGTATACTAATGAAGCTCTGTGCTTATGGTATAAGAGGTAATTTGCCTATTTTTATTTTCAGTTTTTAAGGGACAGAACTTTCTCAGCCAAACTGACTGTAATACAATATCGAATATATTTATCCAAGAAAATGGGGTGCCTCAGGGAAGTGTTCTTAGTCCCACTTTGTTTTATATTATCGATGATATTCTGCCATCAGCTCCCATCCCGACAGAGGCGTACCTAGAGATTTGGGGGCCCGGGGGACTAGGTTTTTTGTGGGGGTCCCCAGGGGGGCTAGGTTCTTTGCGGGGCCCCCCCTCCTGGAGGGGGGGCCCCCGCAAAGAACCTAGCCCCTCTCATTCTTAAAACTTATCTAATATCTCAGCCGGGATTGTCGGGATGATATATATATATATATAAATAATTTAGCTTATAAATTTTTAGGACTTTATTGGGCCCCCCCTCAACTGGGGGCCCGGGGGACAGTTTCAAATAGCTCCTCCACCCTTCCTTAAGTACACCACTGCATCCCGAGGAGTCTTAATTACTCACTCTGTGCTGACGATTGTGCAATATGGCACTTTTCGCGTAATGCACAATTTTCGGGTGGGTGGATTCAAGCAGCCCTTGATTCCGTCCACCAGTGGGCCTTGCAGTAGGGATTTATGTTTTCTATCCCTAAGTATGCCGCTGTAGTTCTTACTATTCATAATGTCCCTGGTTTCCATTTGACGTTGGATAACCAGGCCGTACTTTTAACCCGCCGCGTGCCAGTGCTGTTTTAAAACGGTCTGACATAATTCCGCGGCCAGTGCCAGTGCTATTTTAAAATGGTTTGAAATAAAAAACGTCACTGTGACTGCATTCTTCAAGATTCGCGGGTAAAAATTGGCAGGCATGTAAGGAAACTATTCCTCTGCCATCCCCCATGCTGTCAAGGCCATACACTCACTCGCTCCCCCGCTCACACTCGCTCTGTCTCACTCTGCCCATGTGCCTCATCCGGTGCTGTACATAGTGAGGGCATTTTTAAAAATATTTTCATGTAAGTGTAAGTTGTAAATATTTTCTTGTAAGTGTAAGGACTATATAGTGAAGTCAAGTTGTAAATACCTTCTTGTAAGTGCCAGGACAGTACGTAATGAAGTCAGGTTGTACCTATCTTTGAGTAAGTGTAAGATAATGCATTCACAGTGAGAAAGACACGCAAATTTTGATAGATGCTGAAGTAATAAGTAATCAGAAAAGCGTACTGAACATTGCTATACCTTCTCAGCCTAAATACCTGAGTATACCTTACATAGAAAACGGCTTTCTCTCACATACGTGGTGAGGTGAGAGAGTGGCTATACCTGTACACGAGTATGCAGGACTCAATAAAACTGATTTCCGAACCTCGGTGAGCATTTTAATGGTGAAATTCGTTATTGCTACATCAAAATCTATCATTTTAGTATAAAAAAAAAAAGGTCGGAATATGGCCGGCCGTGGGGTGACCCATAGGGCTAAAAATAGCCGGCAAGCAGCGGGTTAAAAATCAAAGTTTTGGGCCTTCACTTTGATCGCCGACTGAACTTTAAATTTCATGTCATTAATCTGATTGCACATTGTGATAAACCATTAAATGTCCTTAAGTACCTACAGGGTACAGCTTGGGAACCAACAGGAAAATTTTAGTAATGGTGTATAAATCTCTTATTAGATTTAAGCTGTACTATGGCTCACAGATGTATAGGTCGGCATCTGATGCCACATTGAGAAAGCTGCTTGTGTTACAGAATAAGTGTTTGCAAATATGTCTTGGGGTCCTGAGGTGTACATGTGCAGCTAGCATGGAAATGAAGGCATATGTACTTCCCTTCATATTCGTTGGGTCCAACTACTTGTATCTTACGGTTGTGGGACCATCAGACAATCTGATGTCGACAATGTGGTCTGTGCCCTTGTTTATCAACACTTTCATCTTATGCAGAAGGTTCGTCGGCCACTTGCCATTCGTCTCCACTTACTGACTCAAGGAGCTTGGTGTGGAACTCAAAGACTGTGACAAGATGGTGCCTAAAAATATAGCAGCTTGGGAGTCACCCAACTTTGCTCTCGATATCGCCGAAGATGAAGGCGTCGGAGATGGAGGTCCACCTCTTGTTTTGTAACATCATTGTACAATCGCCCCAAAAAGTGATGGCAGAGTTTCAGATTGCTTCGGTCACTCTGCACTGCCACACGTTCAATAAAACTTACAGAGTATAAGGTAAAAAAAATATGTACCTTCATCACGTCATCTCTAATAAAAAATTTAGTATATCATGCTAAGAATTATGTAAAATGAATAACATGAGGCATTGATATATTGGAGGTTAACAAAGATACGTTTCCCGATTTTAATGAGTAATGAATAACTCTGCACGCAGTGTGCAGTATAATCTCGTGTTCCTGGTGTATTTGCCTCCCAGGATTTCAAATACAGATGCTGAAGTTCTAAAGACCAGTTAAGGAAAATTCTTGTGACTGCAATACACTACTTTATTTTCAAATGCTACGGTAATGATATAGCAACAATAAGGATGCCGTAAGAAAGAAATTATTCTTAGAAAGGATACTCTCACCCGAGGTGGCAGGCTGGCAGCTAGACCTTTCTGCCTTTTGCAGTAGTCTTTGTCTTCTTCTCATTTGTAATAATTCTAATTAGCTACTTTATTCCCAGTTCATGCAAAAAGATTATCAATGGTAAGGAGGTATGACAGATATTACCCTTTTCTCTTATAGTAGGCAATAAAAAGGGCCAAAATATGACTTTATAAACTCTTGCAATGCAGAAGAACATACTTTTGCTCTGTCTTTTAAACCGTTTTACTTGTCTTTGGAAATAAATCCCACTGTCCTGCTTACCTGCAAATGCCGATTTACAAGTTCTGAACTGTGATTATTTATGAACCTCTGTATTTTATTGCTATGGCCAATCGTTTTTGCTCTGATGATTCTAGGCTGTGACACAAGTTTGTATTCTTCATGGAGCTCCGACTCTCGGCAAATTGTCGAGGTTCTTTCCTTATATTTCATTAACTGATACTCGTCTGGCTTTTATTAAATTTTCCAGAGATTTTTCTTAATGGAAAACCGGCCAAAAGCAGTGTAACAACTGCTTGTCTCTGAGTAATAATTTTTCCTTTCGTGCTTGTTGATTGAACCATTTAAAATAGCCTACTAACTTATGCATCTTTCCCGCTTTCTGTCGTCGTCCAACAGAAGCAGAAATACATGACTTTAAAATATTCCCTAGTATTGTAACGGAAATTATTTTATAAATAATAATGACTGTTTTTTATTGTTTATTGAAACCCTGTTGTTGTCGGTCTCACGCCACCAAAAAATTATTGTTTGTTACCATAATAGCTCTGAGCTCCGCAAATTTGTTCCTGACTTCCTGAGCGACAGTTCCGAAATTTCAATTAGTTCCGTGTAGGATCTCACATTATCATAACTAACGAAATGCTTCTAGAAATTTTTAAATATATCGGCATTGTGGCATATGCTTATTGTTTTCTGTGACAGTTTTACATGACAAGTTTAACCTTGTAAATGTTTAAGTAGGAATACCGGTATGTGCATTATCGTGGACCGAAATCTTCTGAATACTCTGCCGTCACTTTAGGGCGACCGTACGTAATTTGGGGTCCTACCAGTTGTACACCACTGGCTCCAAGTCGAGTGAATGTGTGGGTGGTAGTTTGTGGTCGACTGAAAGTGTGGTTGCTAGTGAGTGGTCGACTGATAGTGTGATTGCTAGTCTGTGGTCGACTGATTGTTTCCCTTATTTTAGTTGCCGACTTATACGATTGTGTTTACCTCTGAACTATCTGCAACCCACAGAGCCATAGACTATGCTCTAAACTCCCGTCATGACTCATTTGTCACATTTTCAGACTCTAAATCAGCTCTTAAGGCAATCGGTTCTTGCACTACTGATTCTTACGAGATTCAGGGCCGCCTAAATAACAAACTGCATTAGTGCAACAAGTCCTTCAAGATGATCTGGGTGCCTGGTCATTTTCATATCGAAAGCAATGAGCAGGCTAACTTAATTGCAAAGTCGGTAGTGGAGCTCGAGGAGACTTGGAACATTCCCTGTGATCTACGGTCGAGTCTCTCCCTCAGAAACAAATCAGTACGTCTTCTGGTGCAAAGTCAGTGGACCAGACTGAATATGCCAACTTTTAAGCCACTCCATGGCAACTGGGACAGTGCAAACTGTCCCAGTCGTCTGGAAGAAAGAATACTGGCGCGGTTGCGGGTAAACAGCACATGTGCCATCCACATGTTGCCATATATTGAAAGGTGAATTCCACGGCACGATGAAATAATCGTATGATGCGGAGTTATCTATCGGTCAAATTATCCTGTAATGTCGGCGATTTATTTGTGAACGTGCTTCGCTTATTAATTACTCATACTGCGGCGAAGCAGACGTCCCCTTCATCCTTTCCTCCTTCCTGGCTCATAGGGATATTGTTTGACTGATAAACTGATGGCTTTCCAGAGGGAAGCCTGGTTGATCAAAGTGATGTGATCTTTTTTTGATGTGTGGTTATGGTTTTTATCGACTATGAATGTGTATATATTGTACTTAATAGAGATTAACAGTTGACGCATTTGAAATATTTCCTGCCTCTAAGTGATCTAGTTTTGATATTGATGTCCCCTTTCGAAAACCACGTGCCTTGCCTGACAGTTAACAGATAGTGAGTGCATGTTTGCAATACAGAAATGTATTGGGATTATTCTGTCGATGGTGGTCTGTTGGACTAGGTATTTCACCTCTTGTAAAATGTAAATACTTTATATCTGCTTGTATGAGTTTTTCTATTTAGGGCCGACAGTCGGCGAACTCGTGTATGGAAGAGTTTCTGACTCTTCCGGGTCTGACTCCTCTTTCATATATTATTGTCCCTTACTTCGATGCATATGCCCCGACTCAGTCTGCAGGTGATGATTTCAGGTGTGTAATGCAGAAAGGCGTAATATTCTTGCTGTAGAAGGTGTTCTGCTGGCTGAGGTATTTGACTGATTAGTATAAGCAAGTTAAATATTTTTTTTAGGTATACCAATTTGTTTTAAAGCATCAGTGTAGGTTAGTGTTTTACGTTTGGTTCAGCTGTTTTTGGATTATAGCTTATTTTTACTTGTTCACAAAACAAAATATATATAATGAATAAAAATATCAAGCTAAAAAACTCAGAACTATATATATATATATATATATATATATATATATATATATATATATATATATATATATATATATATATATATATATATAGATATTGGTACATAGCCTATGATTTCATCATCCTTTGTATAATTCTAACGTACAGTATGCTGCATGTTTGATCACGATTCGCCTCGTGGCTTCCATAGTGACCAAGCTTCCGTGTTCTACCTCACTCCCCCCTTCTCCTCCCTTATAGTAGAGTAAGTCGTTCTTTCTGTTGTTCAGAGCAGGAGTGTCAACTCTTTGTCCCCTATGGCTTCATTTGCGCGTCCTTCTTACAAGTTGTATCAAGCTCTGCCGGCCCCTATATAATGATCTCAGTCTCTGCATTAATTGCCACTTAGATCTACTCCTCATTTTGTTCACATCTCTGTCCTCCCCTGTACAGTTGTTATTATTTTTGTGAGTGCTCAGGAAGTCTCCAACCATCTGGCTGCTGTATAATTTGAATATAAGTGTTGTTGCATTTTTGTTCTTGTACTGTATAACATAAGGTGTTAATTCGTAGGCCTGGTAAGGTTTTTGTGATTCATGTGTTTTTGATGTCAGCCATTGCTAATAATATTTTGTATCTGTAATAATATATCTTGCATTAACTGAGCATTATCCGGTTTTCTCATTTTATCAGGGCTGACTTAGATAAATTTACTCTTGCTAGTTTCGTGTTAATAGAGGCTATTGCAGTTAACCATATATTTAATCTGTTTTTTGTCATTACATTATCCTTATGAGTTCTGAATGTTTAGTTGTTAGTTTGAGCATTAAACTTTAACTTGTAATTTTACCTAACTCTTTTGTTTTGAAACTGGAACTTTGCGGGACAGTAGTGATTTTAGTATTCTCACTTGAAGTGTTCATTATCTCTCTCTGTTCCGTAACAATATATATATATATATATATATATATATATATATATATATATATATATATATATATATATATATATATATATATATATATATATATATAGGTGGTGGGTGGGGGCGCCCATCATCCACTCACTCAGTGTAGAGTGATGCCTTATGAGCTCTACACTGAGTGACAAGCCAAACGGTTTCCTGTACCCAAGAAACCATTTACTGTGCTGGGTGGTAACCATATAACCGGGGTTTCTGGCTGGGTTAAATGTCCCTCAGACCCCCCTATCCAAAATCACTTAATCATGGCATTCGTTTCGGAGAGCCTTGGAGGGCCCAATACCTGCCCGGGGCCCCAATCAAATGGGCAGATTCGCATGACCATGTGGAATGTGAGAGGTGTGAATGAGGAGAGCAAGAGAGCGGAAGTGGTGAATATGTTCAAGAGTGCGAGATATGCCGTGATGGCATTGTGTGAAACGAAGATGAAGGGGTGTGAAACGGAGGAGTGGGAGGGTGTGAAATGTGTAAGATCGGGAATGAATGGGCGAGGGAGATGCAAGGAAGGAGTTGCTTTGTTGATGAATGAATGTGGCAGAGTGGAATGAGAGACTACAAATGTGTCAGGTCGAGATGTATGTATGTCAAGTTCAAGTTTGAGAAGGTGAAAGTGGCAGTAATTGTAGCATATGCACCGTGTGAGGACAGGAGTGAGAGAGAGAACGACAGATTTTGGGATGAGCTGGATTAAGTAGTGGGAGAAATGCCCAAGAGCTACAAGGTATTCATAATGGGGGATATGAATGGAAGACTAGGCACTGGTCAGGAGGATGACATAATGGGTTGTTATGGAGTACCATGAGAAAATGATAACGGAAAGCGACTAAATGATATGTGTCTGGAGAGGAGGTTGTGCATTTGTAACTCGTATTTCAAACACAAAGATGCACAAAAATATACGTGGTACAGAGGGAACGGGGACCGTGTTGAAAGAAGCCTGATTGATTACGTACTCGTAGAGAGGTCGATGATGGGAATGGTTGCTGATACGAGGGCCGTGAGAGGACGATGTGGAGGTCTGTCAGATCATATGAGTGTGGTATGCAAGATCAAGCTGAGAGGAGTGAGGTGGATCAGTAGAGAGAGGAGCAGTCAGGGAGAAAGACTGAAAGATGAGAAATTGAGGATCAAAGAAATGGCAGACGATTACAGGACCAAAGTAGAGGAGGAGTTAGAATCAGGAAACTGGAATGAAATGGATCTGGAAAGCCTGTGGAATGCATACAGGGACTGCATAGTTAGGAATGCGAAAGTGGTGTGTGCTGTGGCAAGTGTAACAACAAAGAAAAACGGTATGGCATGGTGAGCTGAGGAGGTTAAGAGAGTGGCAGAGGAAAAGAGAAAGAAGTGGCTAAAGTGGTTACAGGATAGGGGTTCAGCTGAATTAAGAACTGAGTATATTGAGAGCAAGAAGCAAGTAAAGAGACTAGTGAAGAGGAAAAAGAACGAGGTAAATGAGGGTCTAGGAAGAAAAATGAATGCGAACTACTCTGAAAATAGGAAGTTACTGTGGGAAGAGGTGCGAAAATGTAAAAGTGAAAACGGAAAGAAATGTGATGGTGTGAAGGATGCAGGTGATAGATTATTAACCCATGGGGATGAAGTAAGGACCAGATGGAAAGAATATTTTGAAAGCTTGATGATTGGGAATAGAGAAAGTAGTGCGGCTGTGAACATGGTTGGTTTTGGAGGTGTGCAGAGAAGGAATGCAGCACCAGGAGACGTTACACTCGCACAGGTGAAGAATGCTGTGGACCGGCTGAAAAATGGGAAAGCAGCTGGGGTTGATGAGGTGTATGCAGAGATGCTTAAGTGTAGTGGAAAGAGTGGAATGAAGTGCTTGTTGAGATATATAGGAAGGCATGGGGAAGTGAAACTGTGTCTGCAGGGTGGAAAAGGGCTGTGATTGTACCCCTGTACAAAAACGAAGATGAGCGAAGTGAGTGCAAAAATTATCGTGGCATAAGTTTATTGAGTGTGGTAGGGAAGGTATATGGAAGAATTATCATAGAGAATGTAAGGGAGATGTCAGAAGTCCTAGTGAGTGATGAACAGGGTAGCTTTAGGAGTGGCAGGGGAAGTGTGGATCAAATATCTGCAGTGAGACAGATAGCAGAGAAGGCTTGTGAGAAGGACCATAAGGTGTTTATGGCATTCATGGATCTGGAAAAAGCATATGACAAAGTAGACAGAGAGGGATTGTGAAAAGTTTTGCGCATGTAGTGTAGATGGTAAGCTGCTAGGTGCTGTCAAGAGATACTATGATGGTTGTGAAGCATGTATAAGGGTTAATGGGCAGCTAAGTGAATGGTTCACAATCAGTGTGGGTGTGTGTCAAGGTTGTGTGATGTCTCCATGGTTGTTCAATATATATATATGGATGGGGTGATGAGAGAAGTAAAAACACGAGTAACGGAGAGAGGGATGACGTTGGTAACGAATGGTGATGGATGGAATATCTCTCTCAAAATTGTTGTATGCTGATGATGCAGTACTGCTTGCAAGTACCGGACAAGAACTTGGTTTGGCTAGTGGAGAGTTTTGTTGATGTCTGTAAGCGTCGTGCCTTGAAAGTAAAAGTAGAAAAGAGTAAAGTGATGGTTATTGAGAGAGAAAGTGACTCCCAATATGATGTTACAGTGAATGGAGAGAGATTGGAAAGGGTGAGAGAGTTCAAATACCAGGGTACATTGATAGAAAAGAGAGGAAAATGTGCAAAGGAAGTTGGAAGTAGAGTGACACTGTCAGGACTCCATATTATAATTACAAATCATAATAGATAGATAGATAGATAGATAAATAGACAGATAGATAGAAGCAGCAAGATAGGTATTGTGTCTGCAAGAATCGAGCAATGCTAAACATGCTTACACACTTTAATGCTTGATAGGCACACTACAGCGCCTCGTGACCATACACACACATACACACATACTCACACACAGTCTTCTAGAACATTTCAACAACAGTGTAACACACGTGACACGACTCCTGCTACACCAGAATTTAGGAAGCAGAGCTGAGAAGGAGACAAGCCATAGAACCGACAGGTAGTAGGGAGAAGGAGCCTAGCAACATGGGCAACAGGGTGGGAGAGAGAGAGAGAGAGAGAGAGAGAGAGAGAAAGAGAGCGAGACAGGGAGGTTAGCTTGCGGGACTCTGCTTTACTTCACTCGTGTGTGAGAGACTTTGTTAATATTTCCAAGACAAATAAAAATAGTCCCATACTCATCTTTACCTCTCCTGTCATTGCATGACAAATGGGAACGAAGATTATCTACTTACAAAACTACTCATGTATAACAACCGCTCGTCCACGAGTCTAATATATGTATAACTGATCTACAAAACTTCACTACAAGACCCTACAAAGTTATTGTGAGAACACAAGGAAGAAAAGTAGCTGGTGCAATGAAGTTCTTGATAAGAAACAGAGGCTTGAGTGTTGCAGCTGCACGAGGCTTACATGAGGGAGCGTTAGTGCCAACTTTAACATATGGCTGTGAGACTGGTGTGGCATGGAAATGAAAAGTCAAGAGTAAGAGCAGTGGAGATAGGACTGCTGAGGAATGTGTGTGGAGTACAGAGGGTGGTTAGGATACGAAATAATGTGATTCGTGAAAAAATGTGGAGTGAGGAAGTCGGTGGACACCGGAAATGAAGAGAGTGTACTGAGATGGTATGGTCATGTGGAGAGGATGGATAAAAACAGAGTGGTGAAAAAGGTACACCTCCGGACAGAAATTCGTGATACAGGGTAATCTGCAACCAGAGGTCAGGTAAATCGCACACGTCCACCCCCCTAACTCCCCCACCAAAACACTGATTTGTTAGGCTGATGGATCGGAGATATGAAGCTTCGCTCACTCTCACGTCTTGCCGCATGTAATGTTACTTTCATTTATCTTACTATTAGGCGTATTATCAAGTGCATAGATCCATCTTCAGTTCCATGAGAAGTGATTATATCGAAGTTTTAGCAGATTTCAATACAATGACTTTGTATAGAGTCTGGTTTCCAAATAATTATCCAACGTGTTCTAAGCGATAAACTAAAACCCAAGTGGCAGTTAAAAATTATATGGCCAGATAAGTCCCTCTCTTGACTTGTCATGTGGACAGCCACATATACACTCACCTACTTATCCACCTACCCACTCAACCCATCCAACACAACCCACCGACATCACCCCTGCCACCCACCCAGCCCATCGATCCCTGCTAACTCACGAATGCCATACAAGAAGTTCACCCAGTAATGCCACTCAACTTATTTACCCATTCACTTCTCCACCCTGAACCCATCCAGCCACGTAACCCAACCACCCACTTAGATCATCCAGACCACGCAATCGTCTCAGCCACCCTGGCAACCAACGGTGCTCACTCACCCTGGAGACTCACTTTGTCCACATATCCCGACAACCTATCTTGCCCACCGACTCCTAACACCCACCCTAACCACTCACAAATTCCACCCACCCTTTCCCCTAAATTCCACCCACCCTGGTCACCCAACAATGCCATCCATCTCATCCATCCACACAACCCTCACACCTCTCCCTGAACACTCCCCACCCACCTCACCCTGCCCATCCACCCATCCTGTCCACCCACTCCTCCCACCGACCCACCCGCTCATCCACCCTTCTTACCCAACCCCATTCACCCATTTGAACCCAACCCCATTCACCGATTGGAACCCAACCCCATTCACTCCGCCACCCCATTCACCCATTTGAACCCAACCCCATTCACTCCACCACCCCATTCACCAATTGGAACCCAGCCCCATTCACTCCGCCACCCCATTCACCCATTTGAACCCAACCCCAGTCACTCCGCCACCCCATTCACCCATTTGAACCCAACTTATCCATCAAACTCCTCTTATCCAAACCTAACTTACCGACCACTCCCCGACCACCCACATATCCACCCACCTACCCACCCAGCCCACCAAACGCATCCACTCACTAACCTATTTCACCTACAAACCACCCAAAACCACTGTACACACCACACCCAGCAACTGCCCCCCCACCCCCTCCACCATTACCACTGGCCACCCACCCTGGCGATGCACCGAACTACCTCACCCACCATCTCAACCTCATCAACTCCTCCCACCCAACCAACTGACACACACACACACACACACACACACACACACACACACACACACACACACACACACACACACACACACACAGACTGACACAGTAAGGGTGCGTCCACACGTGTACTTGAGGAAGTGCTGGCAACATGTAAGCAATACAGTACAGTAACGACCACGCCGCAAACATGTTGGGAACAGCAGCTTCCAGATCATGTTGGCAACATCATGATGAAGTCTCAGCTGCCTGGTATGGATACACTTATCCCATCGCCTCTCCTTCAAGTGTTTGACGCTGCACTGAAACATGTTTGCATATATCTGTCCAAATACTGCTACAAACATGTTCCTGAACATGTTACCTGCCGTGTTTCCAATATGTGTTCGAGAGCAGGTGTGGACTCGCCCTAAGAGAGACAAAACACGCATACACACACACACACACACACACACACACACACACACACACACACACACACAGACACACACACACACACACACACAGGGAGAGAGTAGTTCACAACAACTTAAGTCACTTATCATCCTCAGTGGTTGTTTATCCCCGAGGAAGATTGGCCCCACGCCTCACGAATTACTGTTTAATTGTTGACTGTATACTCATTGAACAGTATGAACAGCATGCAATATTGAAACCAAACTAGCATAGTTATGATATTTAATATTTTACCAAAGTATTCGCTCATTAAAACTATTGCCAATTGGATGGCATATCATGGAATGCTAATGGAAATACATCCATAATATAGCTGAATTAAAGGGTATGTCGGAGATACGAGTCAATGTACTGTGCAAGCTGCTATTAGAACAATACTAGACACTTCCACATCTCATCCGTCCCCTTCACCGTCCCCAATTCCTCCCTCCCTACTTTCTCACCCTTCCGCATCTGTGTGTGTGTGTGTGTGTGTGTGTGTGTGTGTGTAATTCACCGGGTCGGTCAGGATCACTTGATGGTCGTGATCGTCAGCTTTTACCCTCCCGGAAGAGAGCTGAGAGCTCATATAGTCCGATCTAAGGGCAAGGCTGTGACCTTCACACACGCACACACCCGTCCCCTTGCTCAATGGGGACAGTAACCACCCACTTCGTCAGTGAAACTTTTCGCAACCTGAGCGAGGCGCGAACTCCCGTCCACCAGTTGGCAATCTTTACAGGAATGAGTAAAGCTCGTACTGCCCCGTGTATTAAACCATTTTTATCATACGTATCCTTAAATTTATGAATAGTTTTGGCACGCATTATGTCATTCGGTAGCGCATTCCACTGATCAGTTGCCCTATTTGGGAAACTGAATTTCCTTACGTCTTTCTCATCTCTCTTTTTATGCATTTTTTTTTTTTTAGTGTCCTCTTGCTGATGCTTCCCCATAGGTTATATACTCATTGATGTCTATTCTTTCTTTCCCTTAAATGTATTTATATAGCGTCAACATGTTTCTTCTTCCTTCTTTAGTGTAGTATTGGTAGGTTCATTTTTTCTAGTCTTTCTTCATAGCTTAGATCCTTTAAGCTTGGTACCCATCTTGTAGCAGCCCGTTGTATTTTTTCAATCTTATCTATGTGTTTTTTGAGATGAGGATTCCAGACCACTGATGCAAATTCGAGGGGTGGTCTGATGAATGAGGTAATTATCTTTCTCGGCATGCCTTCATTTATATATGTTAATGTTATTCTCATATTAGCATTCAGTGTGTGCATATGTCGTACCTTCTAATTTATGTGGTCTACCGGAGAAAAAGTCTGTTACTGATAATCACTCTTAGTTCCTTCTTTTCTGATACGTGTACGGTTGAACTTCCTATCTTATAATCCCGATCTGGTCCTTTTTCACTTTTACCAAACTTAATTACATGGCATTTGTCCATACTGACTTCCATTTGCCATCTATTGCTCCATTTATGAAGCTTGTTTTATTCATGTACCTCTCTACCAGAGTCTGTAATTCCCCTTTGTATTTTTGCATCATCATCAAACATATTTAGATAGCATCTCATTCAAATGTTCCTGTCTAGCCTATATCATTAATATATACTAAAAACATAATTGGTGCTATCACTAAGCCCTATGGAACTCTCCTAGTCACTTCCTTCCATGATTGAGTAATTACTCCTTGGTACTGTTCTCATTTCCCTTTTCTGAGAAAATCCTGCATCCAACAGAACAGATTACCTTGGATTCCTCCTTGATGGTATAGCTTCCATAAAAGTCTTTGGTGCGGTATTCTGTCAAATGCTTCCTTAATATTAAAATAGATACCGTCCACCCATCCTTCTCTTTTCCGTAGTGTTTCTGCAACTATCATAGTACCTTAATAAATTTGTAACACATGATTTTCCTTTTCTAAAACCGAACTGTCTTTCTATTATTATACTGTATTATTGCAGTTGGATTACCTAAATTTTTCTCATTAGTTTTTCTAGTACCTTGCATACAACACTTGTCAGAGATACTGGTCTATACTTGACTGGATTCTGTTTCTTTCCTGAATAGGGGAACAATGTTTGTGTGTTTGTGTGTGTGTGTGTGTGTGTGTGTGTGTGTGTGTGTGTGTGAGTGTGTGTTTTGTTTGTGTCTTACTGAGCCAGACTCTCTCTCTCTCTCTCTCTCTCTCTCTCTCTCTCTCTCTCTCTCTCTATGCGCCAGTCTGTGTGTGTGTGTGTGTGTGTGTGTGTGTGTGTGTGTGTGTGTGTGTGTGTGTGTGTGTGTGTGTGTGTGTGTGTGTGAGTGTTTTGTCTGTGTCTCACTGAGTCATTTTGTCTGTGTCTTACTGAGTCAGACTCTCTCTCTCTCTCTCTTTCGCTGTCTCTCTCTCTCTCTGTATGCACCAGCGTGTGCGTGCTTGTGTGTGTGTGTGTGTGTGTGTGTGTGTGTGTGTGTGTGTGTGTGTGTGTGTGTGTGTGTGTGTGTGTGTGTGTGTGTTTATGAGTGTTTTGTTTGTGTCTCACTGAGTCATTTTGTCTGTGTCTTACTGAGTCAGACTCTCTCTCTCTCTCTCTCTCTCTCTCTCTCTCTCTCTCTCTCTCTCTCTCTCTGTATGCACCAGCGTGTGCGTGCTTGTGTGTGTGTGTGTGTGTGTGTGTGTGTGTGTGTGTGTGTGTGTGTGTTTCTGCCTGTCTGTCTGTCTGTCTTTATGCGTGTTTTATTTCTGTGTGTACTTACCTAATTGTATCTTTACAGGAATGAGCCAAGCTCGTACTGTCCCGTGTCTTAAACCATATTTATCGTACATATCCTTAAATTTGTGAATTGTTTTGGCACATACTATTTCATTCGGTAGTGCATTCCCTTGATCAATTGCTCTGTTTGGGAAACTGAATTTCCTTACGTCTTTATCACCTTTCTTCTTATGCAGTTTTTTGCAGTGTCCTCTTGCTGATGCTTCTCCATATGTTAAGTAATCATTTATGTCTATTTTCTCCTTCCCTGATATGCACTTATATAGCATTATCATGTCACCTCTTTTCCTTCTCTCCTGTAGTGTTGGTAGATTCAGTTTATTTAGTATTTCTTCGTAGCTTAGGTCCCTTAAGCTTGGTATCTATCTTGTAGCGGCCCTTTGAACTTTTCAATCTTGTCTATGTGCTTTTTGAGATGAGGACTCTAGACTACTGATGCATATTCCAGGGTTGGTCTAATGAATGATGTTATTATTCTTCTTAGCATGTCTTCATTTATGTATGTGAATGCTATTCTCACGTTTGCAAGCAGTGTATACATGTTCCGTACCTTCTCGCTGATGTGGTCAGCCGGAGATAGTCTGTTATTGATAATCACACCTAGGTCTTTCTCTCTTTCTGATGTGTATAGGGTTTTATTTCCCAACTTATAATCCCAATCAGGTCTTTTTCCACTTTTACCAAACTTGATTACATGACACTTGTCCACACTGAATTCCATTTGCCATGTACTACTCCATTCATGAAGTTTATTTTATTCTTCTTGTAGCTCTTTACAAGAGTCTGTGCTAGTAATTCTCCTTTGTATTTTTGCATCATCTGCAAACATATTCAGATACCTCTCATTTCCAGCGTTGCTGTTTATATCATTTATATACACTAAAAACATGATTGGTGCCAGCACTGAACCCTGTGGTACTCCACTAGTCACTTCTTTCCATGATAAGTAGTTTCCTCTTAGTACTGTTCTCATTTCTCTTTTTATGAGAAAGTCTTGCATCCAACAAAACAGTTTGCCTCGAATTCCTCCTTGATGGTACAGTTTCCATAAAAGTCTTTGGTGTGGTACTGTGTCAAAAGCTTTCTTGAAATCTAAATAGATACTGTCCACCCATCCTTCCCTTTCCTGTATTGTGTTTGTTACTGTGTGTGTGTGTGTGTGTGTGTGTGTGTGTGTGTGTGTGTGTGTGTGTGTGTGTGTGTTTCTGCCTGTCTGTCTGTCTGTCTTTATGCGTGTTATGTGTGTGTGTGTGTGTTTCTGCCTGTCTGTCTGTCTGTCTTTATGCGTGTTTTATTTCTGTGTGTGTGTGTGTGTGTGTGTGTGTGTGTGTGTGTGTGTGTGTGTGTGTTTGTGTTTCTGCCTGTCTGTCTGTCTGTCTTTATGCATGTTTTATTTCTGTGTGTGTGTGTGTGTGTGTGTGTGTGTGCGTGTGTGTGTGATTGTGTGTGTGTGTGTGTGAGTCAGTTGGTTGGGTGGGTGGAGTTGATGAGGTTGAGTTGGTGGGTGTTGTAGTTCGGTGCATCGCCAGAGTGGGTGGACAGTGGTAATGGTGGAGGAGAGGGGGGGAAGTTGTTGGGTGTGGTGTGTTGAATGGTTTTGGGTGGGTTGTAGGGGTAAATGGGTTAGTGAATGGATGCGTGTGGTGGGCAGGGTGGGTATGTGGCTGGATATGTGGGTGGTCGGGGAGTGGTCGGTAAGTTAGGTTTGGATAAGATGAGTTCGATGGAGAAGTCGGGTTCATATGGGTGAATGGGGTGGCGGAGTGAATGGGGTTGGGTTCAAATGGGTGAATGGGGTGGCGGAGTGAATGGGGCTGGGTTCAATTGGGTGAATGGGGTGGCGGAGTGAATGGGGTTGGGTTCAAACGGGTGAATGGGGTTGGGTAGGAAGGGTGGATGAGCGGGTGGGTCGGTGGGAGGAGTGGGTGGACAGGATGGGTGGATGGGCAGGGTGAGGTGGGTGGGTTGTTTTCAGGAAGAGGTGTGAGGGTTGTGTGGATGGGTGAGATGGATGGCACTGGTGGGTGACCAGAGTGGGTGGAATTCGTTAGTGGGAAGGGTGGGTGGAATTTGTGAGTGGTGAGGGTGGGTGGCAGGGGTGAGGTCGGTGGGTTGTGTTGGATGGGTTGAGTGGGTAGGTGTTTAAGTAGGTGAGTGTATATGTGGCTGTCCACATGACAAGGCAAGAGAGGGACTTATTTGGCCATATAACTTTTAACTGTTACTTGGGTTTTAGTTTATCGCTTAGAACACGTTGGATAACTATTTGGAAACCAGACTCTATACATTAAGGTCATTGTATTGAAATCTGTTAAAACTTCAATATAATCACTTCTCATGGAACTGAAGATGGATCTGTGCACTTGATAAAACGCCTAATAGTAAGATAAATGAAAGCAACATTATATGCGGCAAGACGTGAGAGTGAGCGAAGCTTCATATCTCCGATCCATCAGCCCAACAAATCAGTGTTTTGGTGGGGGTAAGGAGGGGGAGTTAGGGGGGTAGACGTATGCGATTAACCTGACCTCCGGTGGCAGATTACCCTGTATCATGAATTTCTGTCCGTCGGTGTACATCTGAGCGAATTTGAAAGACGGAGGAGGCGAAGAAGGCCAAGGAGAAGGTGGAGAGATATGGTGGATGAGTGTGTGGGGAAGATAGGTTTGGAAGTCGGTGAGGCTAGGGAACTGACCAGAGATCGAGCTGGCTGGATGAATGTTGTGAGGAGAAGTGCATGATCAGGGATCTTGGCACCCCTTTTTAACGAGGCACCATTCGGATTGACTCAATCGGATACGTTTGTGTGAAGCTGCAGAGCGTGGTGAATGTTTTGGGCGTATCCAATAGAGCCAGGATTCCGGGGGCTTGAATGATGAGTGAATGGAAGCGTGGCCCATTGGATTTGGCAAAATTGAGCAGTCTGGACATTGCAACTCCTCACCCTGCCCTTGGGTGGAAAAGGAGGTCTGGATGATATATATATATATATATATATATATATATATATATATATATATATATATATATATATATATAAATATCTTATTGTTATGAAAGGGGATTTGCCAGTTAGGTAGTCTTGTAACTTCGAGAAATTCTCGTACCGTTAGTTCCAGTACGAGTCATCAGAGTTGCCAGTTTGCCTGTTGTTTGTGAGCGTAGTTATTTCGTAAGTTAAACATTCATTTCTTTTTATGCTCTTTTTCTCTGTAATGTTTTATTTACGTGATTGCTTGTTAGATTATGTAGTTTAAGTTCGTATGGTAAATGATTTAGAATGTTACGTAATGTAAGAAAACTGTGGTAGGCCTATGTTTTTGGCAACTGTTGTTCTCGTGGAATGTAGATGATTCTTTAACAATGCAAGTTTATATAAGATGGGGTAGATATTATTACGAGTTCAGTCGGGTTTCAGGTCAGTTTGTGTGAAGTGCAGTCGGTTTTGGTGTGGTGCAGTATCAGTGTGGTGTCAGTGAAGATTGTGTACTTTCGGTACTTGTTAACACAGTGAGAAAGAGTGACGAGTTACTGAAGTTTGTATATCACTGGTAATTGAGAAAACAGTGAACTGTAATAACTGTGAAGTGTTATTAAACGTTAAGTGTAACAGCAATTGGTAAAGTGTATATAGCTCCAGGGCTTGTGAGAACAGTGAAGTGGACTTGGGAAAAATTAAGTGGAATTATTTGGAAAATAAAGACAGTGAACTTTAAGGAGCCAGTGTTTATTTTCTCCTCAGCTGATCTTGTATACTGCACACCTAAAGGCTGACCATAGGAAGAACAACTCACTGGGCAACGTCCTTCCTATACTGAACTACTGCTGTTGGAGCCTGTGGCAGTGTGGGGACTGGGATGTAACACTGGTGTCAGGAGTGTGGGATTATTATTTCAGGGCTGCAGTGAGTCTAACCTTCGACATGGAAGCGGAAAGTGTGAAGACAAGGTCTCGAGCTGGGCAGGAGAGGAAATTTCCCTGGCGACAATCGTGAACTAATACAGGCACGAGGTGAACTGCTGAAGGCAAATAGTGAACAACTAGTGGCACAACTTAAAGAAATAAAAGAACTAATACAGGCACATACTAAAGAACTCAAAGAACAATTTCGAGTACAAAGTGTACAACTGAAGCCACAGAGTGAACAACTAGAGGCACAACGTGAAGAACAAAAAGAGCGATATGAACAGCTTGAAGAGGCATCGGAAGAGCAACAGAGGGAATTACAACCGAGGATGCAAGGACAGCTAGATGAATTCATGGGGGAAATCAAGGAAGAACAGCAACAGCTTAAGGAGGAAGTAGATGCCAAGCTAGAGCAGCAGAAGTGTGAGGTAAGCAATAATGTGACAGAGTGCAAATAGCATGTAGACAAACAGCTGAAGACAATTAGTGAGGTAGTGACAGAGTGCAACGAGCATGTGGACAACCAGCAGAAAATTAGTGAGGGAATAGTGATGGAGTGCAGACAGCATGTAGATAACCAGTTGAAGCATGTAGTCGACCATGTTAAGATAATTAGTGAGAAAATTGACACTGTAGAGAAATATTGCACTGCTGAGCCTCAGGTTAGTGTACAGGGGACATATGAAAGGAAAGGACAGTGTATGGTGAATCTTGATGGATCCCAGGCATCTAAAGGTAGCATTACAGGGTTGAATAATTAGAATGCAGATGTTTTAAGTCCTGGCCTTAATGATGATGCCCCAAACCAGTGAAATGCATGACTATAATGGGGGTTCAATTAAAATGAAACCTCAAGAATCTGATGGTAGAGTATCTTGGGAAGCCTACCGTGCACAGTCTGAGTTACTTGAGGATCAGAATGGTTGGGATCATGAGAAGAAAGCTGCAGTAGACCCACCGCTGAAGATATGCAGGAGAACCTTGAAGAATAGTGTGCGAGAAGACAGAAGGACAGACTACATGCAGCGTAGTAGGAATGGGAATTGTAGGAAAAAATGCTGCTGTACTGTAGCGACGGGGCTGGCGTCATACGGAGAAGACCTGGGGAGGATGCAGATGGAAGGTGCAGATTTGCAATCGGTGATGGAGTGGCTGCAGCGGAGTGCAGTGCGACCATCATGGGTAGGAGTTTCCAGGTTGGGCCCTGAGACCGGGAGCTGCTGGAGTCAGTGGGACCTTCTTTGTTGCAACGGACACTGGAGCTTCAGTGGGAGATGCCCAATGGCCTCAGCAAGTGTTGGCAACTGGTGGTTCTGACGAAGATGAAGTCTGAGATCTTGGATAAGTCCCATAACCAGATCACAAATGGTCACGTGGGTGTGAAGACAATTCTAAGCCAGCTGCGACACAAGTTCTACTGGACTGGCATGATTCAGGATGTTGAAGAGTGGTGTCGGACCTGTGATGTGTGCTGTGTCAAGAAAAGGACCAAGACCTTCCAGGAAGAGTGGACTGTGTGGAGAAACAAGGACATCGTCAGAAGCGGCATAGAAGAAGACCTGACAAGTTGAAAGATTATTTTTTGTACAGTTGGATGTTTCGTTAGAATTATGGTTAAGTTTTTATATATTGTGCAGTTTTGTCGGGACGACAAAGAACTAGGGAGGGGGTAGTGTTATGAAGGGAGATTTGCCAGTTACGTAGTTTCGTACCTTCGAGACGTTTTTCGTACCGTTAGTTCCAGTACGAGTCATCAGAGTTGCCAGTTTGCCTGTTGTTTGTGAGAGTAGTTATTTCATAAGTTAAACATTCATTTCTTTTTATGCTCGTTTTCTCTGTAATGTTTTATTTACGTGATTGTTAAATTATGTAGTTTAAGTTCGTATGGTAAATGATTTAGAATGTTACGTAATGTAAGAAAACTGTGGTAGGCCTATGTTTTTGGCAACTGTTGTTCTCGTGGAATGCAGATGATTCTTTAACAATGCAAGTTTATATAAGATGGGGTAGATATTACTACGAGTTCAGTCGGGTTTCAGGTCAGTTTGTGTGAAGTGCAGTCGGTTTTGGTGTGGTGCAGTATCAGTGTGGTGTCAGTGAAGATTGTGTAATTTCGGTACTTGTAAACACAGTGGCAAAGAGTGACGAGTTACTGACGTTTGTATATCATTGGTACTTGAGAAAACAGTGAAGTGTAATAACTGTGAAGTGTTATTAAGCATTAGCTGTAACAGCAATTAGTAAAGTGTATATAGCTCCAGTGCTTGTGAGAACAGTGAAGTGGAGTTGGAAAGAATTAAGTGGAATTATTTGGATAATAAAGACAGTGAACTTTAAGGAGCCAGTGATTATTTTCTCCTCAGCTGATCTTGTATACTGCACACCTAAAGGCTGACCATAGGAAGAACAACTCACTGGGCAACGTCCTTCCTATACTGAACTATTGCTGTTGGAGCCTGTGGCAGTGCGGGGACTGGGACGTAACAATACACTATATATATATATATATATATATATATAGATATATATATATATATATATATATATATATATATATATATATATATATATATATATATATATATATATATATATATATATATATATGTATATGTATGTAAATGATTTAACTCACCCCGTCCCGACCACTTTTCCACCACTGACTCCCCCCAATCCCGACCATTTTTGGAAAAAAAAATGTTTTGGCTCCAACCTCCACTTTTGGTGAGAAACATCGAAAATTCATAGAGAAATCGCTCACCTGATGTTTAAAATACTCGATACAGGTAGCAGTACCTCCTCACCTTACTGTGTTTTGTATCAGGCTGGCTCCAAAGAAAACGAGTTCTATGGGAGGATAACCATTCCACATCACTCATAAACGGTATTCATTTATTTATTTGGTACGAATGTATATGTAGTATGAGAGTATATTGGTTTTCACACAGCAATATATTCAATATAAGCATTGTTTCACTCACGAAACACATCAACATACTTGACCTTTTTTGGCGACATTACCTGATCATCATTTCTGACTGTTTCTTCATTTAATGCTATGTAAAGTTTGCCCTCCACATTGTCATCGATTGGGGAATCACTCTGGCCCTCAATTTCGTGCCGTGGCACGACATGTCTTTACTGGCCAGGTCACTGGTAACAGGTGAATTGCCAAGACAATGGCGTGCGGGGGGGGAGGTCATGCTGGGTAAGGCATTGTCCCTGCCTGGCATCTTGTAGAGGAAGGTGTCCCATGTATACTTACCAAAAATCACTCTCGAAAATTGAAAATTGTTCAAACTAGGGACCTTGCAATTGATTCGCATTTATGTAAGACAACGGGATTGGCAGTGACAAAACGTGTGGATGTTTATTCACGTCAACGGGACGGGGCGGGTTAATGACCAGGTCCATAGGCAGAGTGATCGATAGCCATTAAGAAAAAAAAGGTGTGTATGAGTAAGGTGGAGTGAATGAAATTTGTAACTCGAAAATTTTCCAACAATGTAGTACTTTTAGCAAGTTTTTTTTTTTTTTTCTCACCCAGAGGGTCTGGTAGTAATAAATTTGCCCTCTGATGACATGGGAGAAACTGTCTGCAGTTCATCAATGGTTAGCGTAATATAAGTTACGACTTCAGATTTCAGTCACTTCATGTAGTGGTGTTAAATATTTTCCTGGAGTAACTGTGTCCATATTATCCACAATAAATGCTTCTGGCCAAGTGTATTGTTACCATACTACAATATTAATGTCACAAGATGAGAGGAATATCGTGCACGCTTTATTGGCAATGAAGAGTAACAACCATGAACAACAGGAGACTGCAAGGGCAAAGGTCCTGTAGGAGCAATAATCATTTGTGAACCAGGTGAAAAAAGCTTGTTTGTTAATAAAAAGGCTGGGTTGTTAACCATTAGTCTCTTAAATGGTTATGGGTTATAATAGTGTAACTCATATTTACAGACGGTACAGTAGAGTATGAATTTTCTTAGTCACACAGGTATAGTCACACAGGTATAATATGTGCTCCTGAAGATGCTAAGGTAAAGAATAATAATAATACTAATAATAATAATAATAATAATATAGGGCATATTATTCTTTTCTAACTCCCGTCCTACTCACACCCTTCACCTCCCTCCACTGAGCTCAGCCGGTTCTCGCTTCAGGTTTAATATTACCCCTTTTCATTTCGTTCCAGTAAGTGTTTTCTTGCTCAACCCCACCTCTTCTCTTTCCCTTCTCCCCTGCTCATCTTGCTTGGACTCTCGAAATGTTACGTCACTCATTACCTTCATCATTCTAATTACAGCGATTCCTCCAGCACTCTCACCTTCCCCTCTACTTCTGCATTTTCCCTCTCAGTTCAAGTATACTCCCTTCCTCCTCCAGTGCTATACTCTCCTCCAATATCTCTTGTTTTTATGGACTCCCTTTCAGTTCTCCAGTCCTTCCTCTACCTTTCCAGTGTCGCCTTCTCCCCTCAGGTTTACTTCCTCCCTTTCCTGCTTTCCTACCTTCTCTCCATTACCTCCTCTGTCTCCCTCTGTCTGTATTTCCTGCTGCCTATGATCTCCAGTCTTTCAAACGCAGTGTGTCCAGGCATCTCAAAATGATCGGATCTTGAATTTGGCTCTATATTGTATTTTGTTTTTCTCTTGGAGGGAACTGTTACTGCGGGCTCATGGCCTTTGGTTCCTTCTTCCTCGCATAAAAAAAAAAAAAAAAAATCACTTCGTGGATTTCTTTTCAGATCTTCAGGTACCTAACGTTCCCTCCAGTTTCTCCCTATGTATTTGACTTTGGCCTTTCCTCCTCCAATTATTCCTCTTCTCCTCCAGCTTCTATTCTTCATTTCAAAGTCCCCCCTCCCCCCTCCTTTAGTGCGAAGATACGTAGGCATTATATAGGCATTAGTATATATCTCGTAAATACACTGTATAGGATATAGTGTCTGCTGGAAACGTACGCAGCTTCTCACTAGGAATGTCAATTCACATAATGCCTATCCGCAATCTTGTCCCAGACCATCAAGAATCCTTAACCATATGCTGTACAGTATTTCAAACATCCTCGTAGTCCAGACGACCAAGAATTTCATGACGTATTCAGACAAATACGTGGAGTTACCAGCCCTAGTCGGTTAGTCCAGGTGATTTGTTGATACGTCGCCATGTTGGATCAACACTGTTAGCATAGCACTTCCTCCTGTCACACTCTTCCTTGTTGTTGTTCTTCTTAACTTGCAGTGTTTGATTTTCATTACTTGTTGAGATTAACTTGCAGGCTTGTAGATTTGTTGATAGACGTAGTTTATCATTGGTACTGTTTCTCGTAGATCGTGGAGTTGTGGTTGAGGTGGTTAGGAGCGAATCTTGTTTGTTTGTTTAATTTATGATTGTTGCTTGTAGATGAGTAGCAGATAGCTTTGACTGAGACGTTAATCGGCTTCGTTTACAGCTCGCCAGCACTCTCAGTGAACGTAGTGAGGTAATTATCGTAGTTTACCGTTGTAGTGGTTGTATAAACTCGTAAGGTGTAGTTTGTCGCACTTGGTTCGTTATTACCGCTTGCCACCAATCTCGATGGCGTAGTTTATCATACTTGGTTCGTTATTACCGCTTGCCATCAATCTCGATGGCGTAGTTTATCGTACTTGGTTCATTATTACCGCTTGCCACATAACTACGTTAATACACCTATGGTGTCTCACATAACTAAGCTAATACACCTGTGGTGTCTCACATAACTAAGCCAATACACCTATGGTGTCTCATATGAACATCTACCGTACATCAAATATGGATGATTCATGATGTGATTGCATTGCTATTATTGTATTAATTTTATACATATGTATCAGTTATATAGCAACAATGATCACACATGTGATTCCTGCAGTTATGTTACAATTGCCACATTCATGTAACCACAATTTTATGGCCAACACAATTATGTAACAGTTGCATTAACAAGATGTAACTGCTCTATGGTATAAGACAATTATGTAACAATTGCATTAACAAGATGTAACTACGATTCTATGGCTAACAGTTATGTAACCGTTGCATTAACAAGACGTAACTACAGTTTTATGGCAAACACAATTTTGTAACAGATGCAGTAACACAATGTTGTTACAGTCACACTTGCGTAACAGTTGCATTAAAATGATGTAACTACAACAGCATTAACACGATGTAACTGTAGTTATACAATATTCATACAATTATGTTAATTTTACTGTATTATGTTTTTCACTTAAGTTAAAAGTTGATTTTAATGTGTATATAGTATGCATTAATATGGTATGACAATATTTATTGTCGATGGTACGCCAGTTTCGCATGACCGAGCGATATGTATGCATTATATACGTATTAGTATATATCTCATAAACACAATGTACAGGATGTAGTGTCTGCTGGAAATGTACACAGCTTCTCACTAGAAATGTCAATTCACAAAATGTCTATCCACAATCTTGTTGTCCCAGACCATCAAGAATCCTTAACCATATGATGTATTTCAAACATCCTCGTAGTCCAGACAACCAAGAATTTCATGACGTATTCAAGCATGTGGACTAACCAGCCCTAGTCGGTTAGTCCACGTGAATGGAAATCTACCAGACATTACAACACACACATCCTCTCTAAGCTGTATATATTGTCGGAGAGCTTCCCTTCAGATCAGAAGGGTTGGAGAGTAGGCCAGATAAGTCGAAGATCAGAAGGGGTTAGAGATAGAAAGAGGAGAGAGGGGCTAGAGAGAAGGTCCGACACTAGGGTCATGCTCCATTACGCTGTAACTCACTATTAACATAACTGTGCAATAAACTTCGTAACCCATGAGTGCTGTAACTCACCTCGTTGATACTATGTCTCACGACTTTATTCTGGCTGTGCTTAACGATCCATAATAGACTTCCCTATCTCCCTACAAGTACCTAAGACCAAGCTATCGAGAAAGAAAGGGTTGTCGTAGTGGAGGCAGTGGTGGTGGCGGTGATGGTGGTGTTATTTATGGTATCCTCTGTCAATGGAGACTCCTCATATTGTTGCCACATCACCACCCTTCCTTCTCCTTTGCACATTCACTCTGACGCTAACTAGACAGCCAGGATCAATAACTTTGTATCTGTATCACCAAGTGTTCGTTGTATTTTCCTGTATTTCTCGGCCGCTATCATGTTGTATGACGCCTTACACGCCACAAGAAAATAAACATTGCACACAACTCTCATTGGAAATAGATACTTCCTGAAAGCAGGCCGTTCCTCTTGTAGTTGTCGAACGCTCCCATTGGCCCCCTAAGTTTTTCGGTTTTGTTTAGCTTTTCTCTGTATGTCATGTAAAAACAACATTTATTTATTTAAGGTATTGTACTGCACTTTATAATAGTAGAAATTAAAGATATATTGTTAAAAGATAAGAATAGTTTATGGTTCTGATATTTTTCATCATTAACGTTACTTCACTCGACCATTCAGCGAGAAGGGTCTGGTTGATGATGATGATGATTTCAAACATTACAGGAAACATGCAGTATTTGATTCATACTTGGCAGCGGCACCCCAGTCAGTATGATAGCATAAGAGTTAATAAGTACAGTAACAGGTGACGATTATCTATCAGCACAACCCAGGCCTTTATCTTTGCGTAAAAATTAGACACAAGCTGCTTTTTAAAGGAATCCATTTTCATACCTCGCTAACGGAGTAAAGGGTGGGAGGACTGTGCAGAGATATTGGTTGTCCAGTGAGTGGTGGGGGACTGTGTGGAGGTTTTGGTTGTCGTGTGAGTGGTGGGCGGACTGTGTGGAGGTTTTGGTTGTCGGACGAGTGATGGAGGACTGTGGAGATGCTGGTTTTGGAGGGACTGGTCGGGTAAGTGGTAGGCGGACTGTATGGAGGTTTTAGTTGTAGGGTGAGTAGTAGGCGGACTGTGTGGAGGTTTTGGTTGTCGGGTGAGTCATGGAGGACTGTGTGGAGATATTTGTTTTGGAGGGACGAGTAGACCACCGCCACCAGATGACCAAGATGACCTAGAGCCAAGCGAACCTACCCCATGAAGCTTAATCTGTGTGTGTGTGTGTGTGTGTGTGTGTGTGTGTGTGTGTGTGTGTGTGTGTGTGTGTGTGTGTGTGTGTGTGTGTGTGTGTGTGATTTAAAAAAATATGCGTAGTTCATCGTTGTATGCATTTGGTTTTATTGCTCCGTTACTACAATAGTATTTAACAAAAGGTAAGAGACCGGTTTGTGGTATATGACAGCTGGTGTCGTGACCTCAAAATGGCAACAACTTAAAGCTGTCCAGCCACCACGTCCCTCACCTGACCCGTTTTCAGGTAGGCCAAATGCTGCTTTAAAGTAGACTGCCTCTTTGGTGTATCTGAGTAGGTGTTTCTGGTGTATGATGGTGACTACATTCCAAATACCACTAACAAAACTTATTTACCTTCAAAAATACATGGTTCATGCATACATTGTAAAGGCAAAAAATGAAAACTTTGTTACTTTTACCAACATTGTCAATTACCTTGTCATCCCTCCTAAGATAGCTTCATGTCTGATTTACCTGTTTCATGACATTACAAATAAAAACCAGTGTGGATGCAATAATGTCCATAACTCATGTGCTATCGTCGTTTGCATATTTAGCTCTTTAGTAGAGATGTGTGTGTGTGTGTGTGTGTGTGTGTGGTGGGAGGGAAGGAATGTACTTGTAAGGTGGGAATGTGTGCATCAGATGCCCAAGGAGCCAACCTTTCAGGGAAGATTTTTTTGTTTTTTTGTCAGAAGACTCCACATAGGAATTTTCGACAGCAAGCCCCAGTGACAAAGGACAAATTTGAAAAAGGCACTGACAGCGGACCTCATGCACATAAATACTGGAATGGCTGAGTCAGGGTAAACTTGTAGCAGTGTAGACTCGCGAAGTAGTCTGGATCAAAGATTGCTCGTGAGCGCAAAGTATCCTGTAAAAGTTGATGTGCCTGAAGAATATGAGTGTTCTTGTTTCATTTTGCTTTGCAAGATATGACTAGTCTCTCTGATAAGGCTCAATGGATAAATGAATATTTTCTCCAGGAGTCTGACCTTTTCTAGTTCGCTCCGAGTACAGTTGAACTGAAATGCGAGACTAATTAATATCCTTAGGCAGGACAGAGAATAATTCACCGGAAGCCTGATCTTGATTTAGTCTCCATACATCCTGGCTGTGCTGCTGGCATCATTACAGGCATAGGATGACACGGTGTCGATTCAGCTGTCGTTGACGAGTCGAAGGAGTGAAAAAAGAGAGAGAGAAAAAAAAAACTAAGGTGAACATGGGTGATATGAGGCAACATCAGACAACGTTACCCTCTTCACGACTCCATGGCAGAAGGACACTGCTCAGTTCTACCTCGGCTAGACCTGTGAAATGCCAGCATAGTTAAATCTAGGACTATCCAGGCTTGTCTCAGTACTTTCGCCTCAAATACCGGACCCCTTAACAAGATGACAATAATTTAACAGATACCATGTCGTGCTTGGAGTGGCTCATATTAAAAAGCATCACATCGCTTGATAACTAGGTCAAAATGCAGGTGCCAACAGTTGGAGGGAAATGAAGAGTGAGTGAGTGGGAAGACGGTGTGCTGGGTGGTGAGAGGCGTGCATTGGGGGGTGGTACGCTGGAGGGATGGGGAAAAAAAATTCGACGGATGGAGGTGATTAAGAGATATAGAGAAAAAGGTAATGGAACAATAGATTTAGTAGGCTAACTGGGAACGTAAAAAAAAAAAAAACATGGAAGGGTTTCTGGAAATATTGTTCTCTGGTGACTGGGTGAGTGAGGAGGGAGACTGAAAGGGGTGTTCGTGTTGATGTGCGAGAAAAAATGCAATGGGAGTTGAGGTTTATGATGGAGTGAGAGGAGACTGGAAGAAGTGTGAGGTTATGAAGAGGAGTGAGGAGAATCAGCAATAGACATTCGAGAGTGTGGAGGTGCTAGGAGAGAATGGAAGAGGAGTTACCTACGTAGCAACATATCTTGTAACAGACAGGCAAGAGAGAGAGAGAGAGAGAGAGAGAGAGAGAGAGACAGACAGACAGACAGACAGACAGACAGAAGAAGAAGAGAATTGAGAGTGAGCATAATGTACGTTATGCTAAAAGATGCAGATGAAGCAGATGTTACCATTATTCCCCAGAATCGAGGTAACGAGGTCCAGGTTAGTGCAGTTAGTTCTCTCTGCTCTCTCCTCCTCAACTACATTACGTCCTACAGTTGCAGAATCACTTCCATCACATTATCTTTGTCAATAATCAAAGACTGATACGAATGGCAGGGTTTACTTGTGTGAAGGAGTGATGAGAAACTGGAAGGTGTGTTGGGTTTGTGGAGTAGTGGTGAGACTCTGGGACGGATGTTGTGGTGTGTAAGGTGTATTGAGAAAAAAAAAAAAAAAGACGACATGTTTGACAGAATGAAATGAAAGAGCAATGAGTGCTGGTGTGGAAGGAAGAAGTAGGCTATGTAAAGGACAGAAGGAAGGCACAATATAAGTGAATGGCTGTGGAGGAGTAGAAAACCGGGGAAAGAGGAGCAGCAAAAAAAGAAAAGATTGACCGGGGAAATGGTGAGAAGGGATGAGGGAGGAGAAGAAATATTATGGTGAGGAGATAAAAAAGCAGGGATGTGAGACTGGGGATGAGGTGATGGGATGAAGGGGTTGTATGAGAGAAAGGAGGGGGAATTACGGTGGGCTGGGAGGGAATAGGAGCAGCGAGAGAAAGAATGAAGTGATGGGGTGATGGAGTTATCTTGGGTGGGGAGACTGAAGGTAGAGGTAAAATGTTTAGGTCGTGGTGTGAGGGGAGGTGAAGAAGTCTGACAAGATATATTTGGGGGTAGACATAAATTAATGGAAACGTGTGTGTGTGTGTGTGTGTGTGTGTGTGTGTGTGTGTGTGTGTGTGTGTGTGTGTGTGTGTGTGTGTGTGTGTGTGTGTGTGTGTGTGTGTGTGTGTGTGTGTGTGTGTGTGTGTGTGTGTGTGTGTGTGTGTGTGTGTGATTTAAAAAAATATGCGTAGTTCATCGTTGTATGCATTTGGTTTTATTGCTCCGTTACTACAATAGTATTTAACAAAAGGTAAGAGACCGGTTTGTGGTATATGACAGCTGGTGTCGTGACCTCAAAATGGCAACAACTTAAAGCTGTCCAGCCACCACGTCCCTCACCTGACCCGTTTTCAGGTAGGCCAAATGCTGCTTTAAAGTAGACTGCCTCTTTGGTGTATCTGAGTAGGTGTTTCTGGTGTATGATGGTGACTACATTCCAAATACCACTAACAAAACTTATTTGCCTTCAAAAATACATGGTTCATGCATACATTGTAAAGGCAAAAAATGAAAACTTTGTTACTTTAACCAACATTGTCAATTACCTTGTCATCCCTCCTAAGATAGCTTCATGTCTGATTTACCTGTTTCATGACATTACAAATAAAAACCAGTGTGGATGCAATAATGTCCATAACTCATGTGCTATCGTCGTTTGCATATTTAGCTCTTTAGTAGAGATGTGTGTGTGTGTGTGTGTGTGTGTGTGGTGGGAGGGAAGGAATGTACTTGTAAGGTGGGAATGTGTGCATCAGATGCCCAAGGAGCCAACCTTTCAGGGAAGATTTTTTTGTTTTTTTGTCAGAAGACTCCACATAGGAATTTTCGACAGCAAGCTCCAGTGACAAAGGACAAATTTGAAAAAGGCACTGACAGCGGACCTCATGCACATAAATACTGGAATGGCTGAGTCAGGGTAAACTTGTAGCAGTGTAGACTCGCGAAATAGTCTGGATCAAAGATTGCTCGTGAGCGCAAAGTATCCTGTAAAAGTTGATGTGCCTGAAGAATATGAGTGTTCTTGTTTCATTTTGCTTTGCAAGATATGACTAGTCTCTCTGATAAGGCTCAATGGATAAATGAATATTTTCTCCAGGAGTCTGACCTTTTCTAGTTCGCTCCGAGTACAGTTGAACTGAAATGCGAGACTAATTAATATCCTTAGGCAGGACAGAGAATAATTCACCGGAAGCCTGATCTTGATTTAGTCTCCATACATCCTGGCTGTGCTGCTGGCATCATTACAGGCATAGGATGACGCGGTGTCGATTCAGCTGTCGTTGACGAGTCGAAGGAGTGAAAAAAAGAGAGAGAGAAAAAAAAAACTTAGGTGAACATGGGTGATATGAGGCAACATCAGACAACGTTACCTTCTTCACGACTCCATGGTAGAAGGACACTGCTCAGTTCTACCTCGGCTAGACCTGTGAAATGCCAGCAGAGTTAAATCTAGGACTATCCAGGCTTGTCTCAGTACTTTCGCCTCAAATACCGGACCCCTTAACAAGATGACAATAATGTAACAGATACCATGTCGTGCTTGGCGTGGCTCATATTAAAAAGCATCACATCGCTTGATAACTAGGTCAAAATGTAGGTGCCAACTGTTGGAGGGAAATGAAGAGTGAGTGAGAGGGAAGACGGTGTGCTGGGTGGTGAGAGGCGTGCATTGGGGGGTGGTACGCTGGAGGGATGGGGAAAAAAAATTCGACGGATGGAGGTGATTAAGAGATATAGAGAAAAAGGTAATGGAACAATAGATTTAGTAGGCTAACTGGGAACGTAAAAAAAAAAAAAACATGGAAGGGTTTCTGGAAATATTGTTCTCTGGTGACTGGGTGAGTGAGGAGGGAGACTGAAAGGGGTGTTCGTGTTGATGTGCGAGAAAAAATGCAATGGGAGTTGAGGTTTATGATGGAGTGAGAGGAGACTGGAAGAAGTGTGAGGTTATGAAGAGGAGTGAGGAGAATCAGCAATAGACATTCGAGAGTGTGGAGGTGCTAGGAGAGAATGGAAGAGGAGTTACCTACGTAGCAACATATCTTGTAACAGACAGGCAAGAGAGAGAGAGAGAGAGAGAGAGAGAGAGAGAGACAGACAGACAGACAGACAGACAGACAGAAGAAGAAGAGAATTGAGAGTGAGCATAATGTACGTTATGCTAAAAGATGCAGATGAAGCAGATGTTACCATTATTCCCCAGAATCGAGGTAACGAGGTCCAGGTTAGTGCAGTTAGTTCTCTCTGCTCTCTCCTCCTCAACTACATTACGTCCTACAGTTGCAGAATCACTTCCATCACATTATCTTTGTCAATAATCAAAGACTGATACGAATGGCAGGGTTTACTTGTGTGAAGGAGTGATGAGAAACTGGAAGGTGTGTTGGGTTTGTGGAGTAGTGGTGAGACTCTGGGACGGATGTTGTGGTGTGTAAGGTGTATTGAGAAAAAAAAAAAAGACATGTTTGACAGAATGAAATGAAAGAGCAATGAGTGCTGGTGTGGAAGGAAGAAGTAGGCTATGTAAAGGACAGAAGGAAGGCACAATATAAGTGAATGGCTGTGGAGGAGTAGAAAACCGGGGAAAGAGGAGCAGGAAAAAAAGAAAAGATTGACGGGGGAAATGGTGAGAAGGGATGAGGGAGGAGAAGAAATATTATGGTGAGGAGATAAAAACGCAGGGATGTGAGACTGGGGATGAGGTGATGGGATGAAGGAGTTGTATGAGAGAAAGGAGGGGGAATTACGGTGGGCTGGGAGAGAATAGGAACAGCGAGAAAAAGAATGAAGTGATGGGCTGATGGAGTTATCTTGGGTGGGGAGACTGAAGGTAGAGGTAAAATGTTTAGGTCGTGGTGTGAGGGGAGGTGAAGAAGTCTGACAAGATATATTTGGGGGTAGACATAAATTAATGGAAACGTGTGTGTGTGTGTGTGTGTGTGTGTGTGTGTGTGTGTGTGTGTGTGTGTGTGTGTGTGTGTGTGTGTGTGTGTGTGTGTGTGTGTGTGTGTGTGTCTGTAAGGGAGGCATGTAATTTTCCTTTTACTCGAAGCATTGACTTAGTCTCTTCGCTTAGACCTATCAATCCTTCTACGTACCACACACCTTATACCATGTCAGTATCTCGGTGCTGTACCTTCCGTCCATGCTGAGTACATGGTAGGACTGGTGTAATGACATCAAAGAACACTAAAAGTACTAGATAATAAGGAATCCTTTCCCTTGGTAACTAGTGTTATACCAAAGGGATCAGTTCTGGGGCCTAATCTGCCCACTATCTTCGTCAGGATTTAATAACTTTATAAAAAAAAAAAATGTAGTAATTCAGAATGATAGAATAAAAACACAGCAAACAAACAAAACAGTCGAGTGGTAATGGAACTATCAGGAGACATTCATTTTACTCAAATGTCATTCGGAATGTCGATGCAATAAAGAATGAAATGGAATGGTGCCATTAAAAAAAATGCCAAGTAGCATTAAAGATCTATTTCTGACAGTATTAGAAGATCTACAATTCTCCGACCATTGTGATGGAGCAACCACGAACGCTAATGATATAATATGATTTATCAAAAGAAACATTACTTTCAGTGGCATTGACGGCTCATTAGAATATAAATTATGGTACAACCTCGCGAGGAATATGCAACACAGCTTTATTCTTTGTACTAGAACAGTGAAACCACAAAATAGAATCCTTGTGCATAGATCACCTAAATTAATTGCTTCAATTCATAATAAAATTTTTGGAAAAAGTTTGAATAAACTTTACCAAAATTCTTTTTGGCCTTGGACTGAGAGGGAATCTAATACTGTATTTCACGGTAGTCAAAAGGTTCGGTAATGTAAACATTTAACTACTGCACATATGCCACAAGTTCAGGTCATTAAATGGAAGTTACCAAATATATATTCATCAACGATACCAACAGTGAACAAAACAGACTCTCAGAATGTTTTGCGGAAAACACAAATACAAACATGGGGAAAAGTGGGCTAGGTTGTTGTTAATCTGCTATCGGCAACATGTGCCATATCTGAATATATTATGCCTCCATGAACGATTATGACCTGATTACAGCCCATTTGCAGAGCCAGTGTGAGAAGATTCTCATTACTCCTTGGCATGTGGACACCAGTATACGATACACCAGGTATACTCATTATATGAGCATATGGGTACTGATGTATGTATACGGTAAGTAAAAAAAGTATATGCATGAATATATACATGTACCATGTATATACATGCATTATTTATATTAGTTGTCAAACCTCATCTCAGTGGTCAGAAACTAGTCGTGAACTGAAAGGAGTTGAGCTCAGGGTAATTAAAGAAGATTTTCCTGAGTGGCTGTCATTAGCATACTGTACTTTAGGTATAGTAGATGATTGAGGGAAGTCAAAAGTATAAGAAAATCTGTCAGAGATAAAGGCAAGACTGAGTGGCGAGGCAAATAATAATAAAAAAAGGCAAAAAGACGAGTGAGTGGAGAAACACTGGTTGTGAAAGGTGGCAGCAAAGATGAGGTGCAGAGAGAGGAGTCAGAAGAGGGAACATGGGCACTTGGAAAGGAAATAGTGTGTGTGTGTGTGTGTGTGTGTGTGTGTGTGTGTGTGTGTGTGTGTGTGTGTGTGTGTGTGTGTGTGTGTGTGTGTGTGTGGAGGTAACTACCGTAGATGGGAATGTTGAAGGGATAGATGAAGTGGAGAAGAGGAGTTAGTAGGATGATAATTGTTTGAAAAAAAAAAAAATGAGTGTGGCGGAAACTATGTCAGAAAGCTGGGGGGAAATGAAAGTTTAGAAAACTGATCGGAGTTACAAAAGGAAAGATTACAAAAGAGGTAAGAAATGAAGCTACAAGTATGGAAAACGATGGAAACGAAATATTTTTGGTTTAAATAATATTAAGAGAAACTAGGGAAAGAAGTAAATAGAGGTGAGGGGAGAAAATGGTCAAGAAGAGGAAAAAATGAGCTGACTGTGGTGTGAGTGAAAAATGAGGTGGTCAGCGGGTAAGATAACCAACGATGCAAGCGAACGAGACTGAGGAAGAAAAGAAGGTATGGCTGGAGGAGCAAAGAAGAAAAATGTGAGAAGAACGGAAGATTTTGAAAAAGGATGAAATATCTGGAATGAATAGAAGGGACAAGAAGGGGAATAAGGAAAAAAAAAAAAGGAAACCGGAGAATTAATAAACAATGTTATGTCATACTTACGGACAAGATAATAGTAAAGTAAAATTGATAAATTGTCCATTGGAAGCATCTACAATAACGAGATGGAAAAATCAAATCCCACAGCTATTGGTAATATTACAGGAAGTAAGTAAAAGTGGAGAATATGTGACTAAAGTAAGAGAGAATAAAGAAGAAGGAATGTGGAGGAGGACGGGAAGACGGCTGCATTGTCTGAGCATATTTCTCTCTGACAATAGCCTATCACCCAAAACCTCTCATGCTGTTGCTTCTGCTGATGATACCAATAGCTCCTCCTTGTGTATACACGGATTATCACTTTCACAAACACCACATCGTAAACTGCATGTCACTGGTTAAAATGTGGAACCATCGTAACTCAGTTGGTTACCACGTTCATCTCCAATATGTTCGAACCCTATATACTCATGCCAAGGAAGTAGACTGTAGGAAACAAAGGAATAGACTGCAGGACAAGTTGAACAGGGCGGTACTCCCAAGGAGGATAGATAGCTGGTGACATATAGAGAGCTGGAGCTTCTGTTTCAGCAGCCCTCAGGACTAGCTTCTGACCATGCTCCTTTGCTAAACATATTGTTTCATTATCACAGAGAGGAGGCTAGCGTATTATTCTGTACAGTTTTTCTGTCAACACCAAAGTACATGCACAATGCACACCACAATTCCTATTACAGAATCAGCAAAAATTACATCTCAACTCCCAGCCGTGGAGTCCCGGGGGGGGGGGGGAGAAAACTACCACCACCAGCCCCTCTCCCGGTAACGACCAAGTAAGATGCATGGAACCACTATTTGATTCACGTCTTGTTCATTTCTGTAACATTCTTGACCCCTTTCCTCTAATTTTCTCTTTGTTGAACACCTCTCTTCCTCTAAACCTCCCCTTCTCTTCGTTACTAAGACTCAGCTGTCTGAGGTAGCCGATGCCAAACCCTTCTTATTATCCTCCACTCACTTCAAGGCAAAAGGTGGCTGTTGTATACCGTATATATACACAACAACATAATTCTCTTGTGTTCTTGAACTTGAGTTTTCTGAGTTTTCTGTTCTCTGGCTTGGGCTAACCTGTCCTTCTCTGACTAAATTCATTCATGCTGGGTACATATCCCCTAATTCTACTGACTATGAAAAATTCCTTGACTATCTTACTTCTAACCACATTCTGCCAGTTTCTCCACTTTCTGATATCTTCACTCCAGGTGATTTCAATGTTCATCAACTCATTTGGCTCTCCTCTTCTTTCACTGATTCCCCTGGTGAACAAGCCTTCATCTTTTCAAATCTCAGTGACCTAGAGCAGTTTGCACAGTGTCCCACCCGAATACCAGATCACCAGGGAGAGAGTTTCAACAAAGTTAGCTTATAACTACTCCTTCTGCTTATGCTTTTAAACTTTTTTTCTCCATTGGGCCCCTCTGATCACAACATTATCACCTTATCCAGTCCTTTCACTCAAGTAAGGCCTGTGGACCCTCCTAATAAGCAGCAGCAGTGCCACTTTGGAGCTGCTGATTGGTAGGCCACCAGGCAGTTCTTTGATTTTCCATGGAATGATTATTGCTTTCATGGTTGAAAGCCCTTTGAGTGTGCCTCATGCAGTACAGAGTTTATTCTCTTGGTCTTGGAAGCATGCATTCCTTTCTTTCATCCTGTGACTAATGTAAAAACACAAATAAGCCTTGATTAAATTATGCTTATTATATTGCTGTCCACAACATGGACAAGGTGTACAAAACGTACCTGAACCTACCCACACCTGAATATTATCTTCTTTATGTCATTGCCCGGAACTGCGCTAATCTGTCCTTCACCCTGTTACAAATAATTTCATTCGTGTTAAATGCTCGGAACTCTGACTCAGACTCTTCCCACTCCTTCTAGAACCTTGCCAAAACCATTTCTAGCATATTTACTTCATTGTTCTTCCTTGTCTTTCCCATTTTTATGGTTCTGTAGGTGTTTATTCTCCTGATAAAGCAGAACTTCTCACTCAGACTTTCTTCTCCAATTACACTAGAGATCATTTCGGTGCTGTTCCTACATCACTTCCCCGCATCTGACTTCCTCATGGCTAACAATAAAATTTCTTTAGGTGATGTATTTTCAGCCATCACTGGCCTCACCACTAACAACACACATGGGCCTGATGGGATCCCTCCTGTTGTCATCAACACTGGGTTTCTGTGTTTACACCGTGCCTAGGGTAATGTCTGTCACCTTTGTCTGCCATACTGTACCTTTCCTTCTTGCTGGAAGTTTGCCCTCTTTCAGCTTGTCCTGAAGAATGGTGCATTTCAGCCCTTTAACTAATGGCCAATTGTTTGAACATCCTTTCTAAAGTATTTGAATCTATCTATCTATTGCCAGACGCCTTGACCTCGTAAGAGGTTTTTAAAAGTTAAAGCACCTTTCATATCATAACCTTCTTTTCGATTGCCACCATGGGTTCTGCCTGGGACGTTCCACTAGCGATCTTCACACCTTTTTTTTTTTTTTTTTCAGATTCCTGGTTATCCTACTTTCGGGACTTTCGCAAAAGCATTTTCATTGCACCTGGCAACTCAAAGACTTTCGATCGAGTTTGGCATAAATCTTTACCTTCCAAACTGCCCTGTTACGGTTCCTGTCCTATCTGTGCCTTCATCTTTTGCTTCCTTTCTGGTTGTTCTTTAGCTGCTGTTGTAGAAAGCCACCATTCTTCTTCTTCGGTTATCTATAGTGATGTTATTCAGGTTCTGTCCTATTACCAACTCTCTTCCTTCTATTCGTCAATGACCTGAGTTGTATATTCAACCCTGTCCGTTCATATGGAGATGACTCCGTCCTTCATCTTACCACCCGCTTCCCATCGCGTCCATATTAGCAGTTACTTCAACGAACAAGGAATGAGGCTATGGCACACCTAAAATCTGACTTGACTCATATCTCTGATCGGGGAAAAATTTATCTTGTTCTATTTAATGCATCAAAAACCCAGTTCTTATATATTTCGACCCACCAAAATCTACCTCTAGAGTATCTTTTAATTTTTAACAATGTCGAATTCATTCCTGCATCATCATTAAACACACCTTGGATTTCATTCTCTCATGATTGATGTTGGAAATATCATATTACCTCTCCTGTAAAAATCTCCTTCCATGAAGTAAGGTGTGCTAAGCCGACTTCAAGCCTTACTTTTCCCAGCGCAGTTCTTGAATGTATATGGAAGAATTATTTGCCACAGTGTAGAGTACAACTCTCATGAGTGGGGAGCCAATCCACACACAGCTCTTCTCTCTTACTGGCACCCTTGAATCACCACACTGGTGCATCATTATCTGTCTTCTATGGATACTGCAGTGTTCTCTCTTACTCTGAAGTGACTGCTTGCAGCCCTCTATCCCTACGGCGGGCGCGTAGCACCAGTTTAGCAACAAGCTCTCATCCCTTTTTTGTCCAACTCTCCATGGCAAGAGTTAACCATTACTGCAAGTCCTTTATGTATTCAACAGTTCAGCTTTTGACCGGTCTTCTCCTGTCAGTATTCCCTGCTTCCTATGAGCAGTCTTTTACAAGCAGTGTCTCCAGGAATCTCGAAATGAACGGATTTTGAATTATGCTACTCAAAATCTTTTTATTTATTTCTGGAAGGATCGATCTTGCAAGCTTCTAACCTTTAGTTTCCTCTTCCATGAATAAAAATAATGGTCTTTGACACACACACACACACACACACACACACACACACACACACACACACACACACACACACACACACACACACACACACACACACACACACACACACACACAGACGGATGCACATGCATAAAAACAGCCATTACAATACTGTGACTTTTACACGCGCTACCTTCACAGACACTTTTCGCTCATTCACTCCTGGTCAGCATGGGGCTGAGTTAATTTTGGCAATACCTGTTCTTCACAGGAGTACGTCTCATTTTCCACTCTCTCTCGATAGGAAAGATACAAATACAGACCATCAGTGATGTGTTTTTTAGTGGCAGGAGTGGTGTGTGATGCCTCTGCTGCAGTAGCAGCAGTTTTCATTTAAAATCTGGCAGGTAAATTTAGCACTTTGTGGCATCAGTTGATGGATCCGTCTTTTTAATTAATTTCGCCAACGAATTTCGAGAAAGTTAGATGTTCACCTGTGCCCGTCCGCTTGTTTGTCTCTCTGTTTGTGCAGAAGGTATCTCAAAAAACTGTTATCGGGTTTAAAGGAAGTCTTGTGGACAGTTGGACACTGGGGCTAAGAACAGTTAAACAGATTTTGAAATGGATCCGGTTCCGGACGCAGGAATAAATAATACATTTTACCGTAGTTGGCAGAATTATGTGCTGTCTGCGATTTATGTCACAAGCTAGGCAACGACTATATAATTACCTGCGTGAGAGACCGTAACAGTATTCGACTGGTATGGAAGAGGAATTACAGCGGTAATCGGCTTTTTTTTTTTTTTTTTTTTCTTTTAGTGTTGAAGGACATATGTGGCCTATGAGTGCTTCCTTGTTTCCCTTGTGATCGCCGTCAGGTTAACCGGTCCTTAAAAGTTGTGCCAGAATCTGATTGTATTTTATCACATTACAGTGTTTGTCATGGCTGGTCTTATTAAAGGGTATCTCCAAGGTGTGATGAAAAATGGGGGGATTTTGTGGCGTTACAGTGGTGACTGGATTTACATTCAGGAACGGTGGTGGTGGAGCAACTGTTGTGGACGAAGGCTGTTTATGAGGAGAAGGGAGACGAGAAGGGAGGATGGGAGAGCAAAGAGCAAAAGAAGGAAAGGGAAATGAATGATGAAACTAGAAAGAAAAACAATGAGGGAGTGGAGAGAGTTGGAGAAGAACTAAAGCAAAAGGAGAAGGATTAGTATGAGGAGGAAGAGAAGTTAGGTGAGGAGGAGGAAAAAATATAAGGAGATAGGATAGTCAGAAGGTGAAGACAAAGGAAAACGGATGAAGAACAGGAAAAAAAAGGGGGTTTGCATGGTATGGAATGACACGACAATTAAACAACACTGAGCAACAGTGATGATATAAAGATTATCCTAGAAAGAGGGGAAAAAACTACGGGAAACGGAAGAAGGAGGCAAGGAATGACTTGATCTGACAATGAAGAAAGATAGCATTAAAACAACCCTTACGTACAATTCAGCCCCAGAATCAGCCAGAGAAGATAAATGACGCTATATATGGGAGGAAAATTGGGTAGGAGTGTGTGTTATGAGTCATGATGGGAGAGGGGGGGTTTGAAAGAGACTGCATTTTCAAATAATGACTGAGGTACTGATGTAGGTAACAAAACATCTTGGCAATTGACAGTGGAAAGGAGGCATGGCGAAGTAAAGAAGAAAGAAAAAGGGAAGGGGGCGGGTAAACGAAGAGGAGAGAAGAATGAAAAACAATAATAAAGAATGCATTGTAAAAAAAAAAAAAAAAAAGGAAAAAAAGGAAGACAGTGTAAGAAAAGCTAACGGATGAAAATGAAATATGGAATTGGGATATTGGAGGCGATGGGCGAGACTACAGAACTCATTGTACTCTAGGTATATGGCTTTTCCAGTGGTGGTGCTTATCAAGTGAATCTGCCAAATGTTACCGAATATTCTTCTACCATCTACAGTACTCTGCTTTACTGGATCGATCAAAATATTGACTTTCAATATTTGGATCGATACGTTGCTGAGCTAGGATCAGATTGCATAACATATTCACCGTCTGTGTGTGTGTGTGTGTGCATACATACATATATATATATATATATATATATATATATATAGGATAATCCGTCAAAAAATAAACAGGTAGTCATGAAAAAAATGGCTTAATGAGGAACAGGAAAAAAATGGAAGAAGAAACGTGAACGATCAAATTTCCGCCAAACAAGAGTACACAGTAGTTCCCTGACACTCAGTAATGCATCATACAGGTCCACACCGCAACAGAATATTGCAAACCTCATCCCCTGTCATTAGTCACAAACCACATGACATTACTACTGTACAGTTACTGCTGCGTCAGTACTAGCAATTTTACCTCGTTTTAATTATTATTTGAGATAAACACCTAGCCATTGTTATGGTTATTTTACACACACACACACACACACACACTGAATGTTAAGAAGATAAATAGGTAGATAGAGAGATAGATACATAGATAGGCGGATAAATAGATGCGCAGATACAAATAGCAAGCTCGCCAAATTAGGAATGTGGAATGCATAGCCAACACCACAAAAGTAGCCCTGGGGTTATAAACTTAAAACAAAGGTAATGCCACGCTGTTGCAACCCTCCACTGACCAAGTACTTACCTCCCCACCTCTCTGCACACGTAACCAAGCACATAACGGCACTCTCCCCCCCCCCCATTTTTTCTTTTTAAAGTGGACGTAAGGAAAATGACTTGGGGACACATGACTACAGCCCTTCAGATTCCATGAACAGATCACACTGAAATCTCTGGGTTTAATTTTTTTTTATCCTTTAAAAAACTACTTAAGAAACAGCATTCTACCTGTCAAGAGGCACCAGTTCACTATAAGACACATTACTACGTGCAATTTCATGACTCCATAGTTTAATACTTTCTGAGTTCTGGCCTGGGCTCTATCCCCGGCCAGCCACCCTGCTGCCCTGCCACCCAACTCTACGGGCGGACATCTATTAATCCTAGTGGTAACAACACCCTCCTCTGACTTTGTCATGTGGAGGGTAATAAAAACTATGCCTGAATTTCTACAGAGAGGAGCACTAGAAGACTCCTATCCAACTAGTGACAGATACGCAAGTCCAGCCTGGTTCTATGACTTCATTTTCCTGGACAGCTAGAAATAAACAAGAGTGTACGCAGACACTTTAAACATGACCAGCCAGTCGGTGCTACGGCGTCACAAAATACTGCCATCAGAGAGAGAGAGAGAGAGAGAGAGAGAGAGAGAGAGAGGGAGAGAGAGATTCACACTATTATAACTTGCAGTTTTGGGGGTGCTACCACAAACCAGCACTGTTCGTACTAGAAGTGAATGAAAACGGACAAAGTGAAAACCTAGGTAGCTCTTGCAGTGCAACAATGAGATCAAGGTCATATTAACTATACCTCGAGTGTGGGATGAACACACACACACACACACACACACAGTTGCAAACTAGCCAGGAGAAAAGCAAGAGGCTGAGGGAGATGGAGACAGAGGTGTTGAAAGTTAAAGTTGAACTTGGTACATTGTATGAGCATAATTTAGGCAACTTGAGAGAGAGAGAGAGAGAGAGAGAGAGAGAGAGAGAGAGAGAGAGAGAGAGAGAGAGAGAGAGAGAGAGAGAGAGAGAGAGAGAGAGAGAGAGAGAGAGAGAGAGAGAGAGAGAGAGAGTTATGTGGCTTTTTGCAATCAAGTGATGACCATAATATTATGGCCGAGGGGACTGTGAGCTTTTGTTTGGGGTGTACTTTGTATATGTATCATATAAAGAAACACGAGTCGCTTTGTTGTTTGTATTTTATAGGTTTTTGAGATATAGGTCATTTCATAAGCTGATAATTTTTGGCCTGTCTGTCATTCATTGAGTTTGTTCGTGATTTTTGGTTTATTTACAACCAGTGCATGTTAACCTGCAACCAGCCACACACTTACGGCACCTGGCATCCAAACACACTAAAATAATCATGTGCCATAAGTCACTAAAACAACTAAGTAGTTTAATACAAAATGGTGGTGGACAGGACAACATCACAACAACTTTATTCCAAGCCTTTATTTGATCTGGCTTTCATTTAAGATTGCTATATGCTAATCAGTACTGTAAGAGTCATCAGCTGAAGACAAACCAACATAAATATGCTTTTGTAAAGAAAGCTACCTCACAGAAGCGGAAGTTCGTGGTAGAAGCCCAACCCAGTCTCTTTACATTTGATCACAGTCACCTTCATAACAGATATTGTGGGGCATGGAAGAGCCTACAGGTCATTTCCGTTTTTATTTTTTATCCAGGAAGAAGAACCAAAAACTAGAAGGCTGCAAAATATTTCCCGCCATGAAAAATATAGAGAGAGCAAAATTCAAGATCTGTTCATTTCGATGTGGCTGAACACATTGCATTTAAAAGAGTGGAGGTCATAGACAGTAGGAAATACAGACAGGGGAAGACAGTTGCAGAGCTGACCTGTTGCATACATGAAGGTTTGGAAGTAAGTTATCTCTTACATTAGAAAGTTGGACAGAAAAGTGATGGGAGTTTGCTGCTTGATGGGTGTTATGCAACCGCTGAAATGGTGGAAGGATGCAAGCAGACCGTTCAATGGAGCAGTGACCATTGAAGTAACGACAGAAAAGAGATAAAGATGCGGTGAAGATAAAGGTTGAAAGGGTACAGTGTGAGGAGGAGAATCAATGAGACGAAAAGCCTTCACTTCCACCTTGTTGAGAAGAGCTGTATGTGGGGAGCCTCTGCAGTAGGGTGGAGTGAAAAAATGAATTACGACATGTAATACCCCCTAATAGTTGTCATTTGTCCCACATATCTTGCATGTAAAATTTGACATTCTAAAATCAACATTTTCTGCTCTCTACCAAAATTGCAATTTTTTTATGCCGGCACATGCTCAGTCATAGCAAATACATTAGAAAACAAGGTAAATAAGGTTTCAGATACATGGTTCTCAAGTGTTTTAGGAGTACTTGAGTGTATATATTATATAATGCATATAATACTTCTAGTCTGTTAAACTTACTATGTTCTGTTGCATTTCTTATGCAGTTTGAGTGTTGGAGCATGGTGACAAGATGGCTGAGCGTCATCCGATTAAACCTCCGGTATGCCAGATTATCGGTAATCCTCGTAGAATGAACTTGCACAGGTTGCCTACCAATGAAGACATGATCAATGGGTCGGACTGAAACTTAAGAACTAACTGTTGCAAAAGTGTCTTATGTCCTGGCTGTCAAAGTTAAAGAAATTTGGACCCGAGCAGAATACATAATGTAACATCAACCCGTATTATACAGCTTATACGAAATCACCACAATAAATATCTCAAACTTGTGAGATACCCATTAGCGAAAAGAAATAAACGGTATGAACAGAAAGTCACCGAATGCAAGGAGCAGGCCAGGAGGATTTTCGACATTGCAGCATGCAAATGTGCTAACCATTCACCATGTTCGTGTGCAAAGTCTCGCAAGGTTCGAATTTCTGAACTGTGTTTTCTTCAAGATCAATGAACCACACACAATATGATCATAGGGTCACTTGACAGCATAGATACAAAGAGGTTACAGGAGCGTCTGAGAAGAAAGTCGAAGGAACAAGACAGGCTAGCCCTGTATCACCTTCAAGATAGTGACAGTTCACTGACACAAAAGAAAAATGAAAGCAGCTTTAGCAGTTCTGCAGAAGATGAACCTGGTGAAAGCACAAATAGTGACACTGAAATATTATCTGCTACTATTGCATATACTTCACAAGCATTACACCCTTCTACTGCTGCATGTACTTTTCAAGCAGCATCACAGCAGAGACGTCGGCTAGAGAATACTGCAAGGGCTTCGAAGCAACATGCAGTTGCAGATAGAGCAATGGCAGAGATTGCATCTGCAGTCTTGGAAGACTATGGCATAGTAACATCTGATGATTGCTGTGTTGTCATTGACAAAAGCAAAGTTAGAAGAGAACGGCAGAAGTATCGTGAAACCATCCGTGCTAAAGTGGCAAGTCTTACTGCTGAAATACAAGGCCTATATTTTGATGGCAGAAAAGATAAAACACTGACTCTCGAGACAGTTGATGGCACAGCTCATAGAGAGTGACTGTAGAGGAACATACAGTACATCACTAGTACAGGAGTCTGGCTCCAACTATCTCGGTCACATTAAAACTGAAAGTGGCAGTTCTGCAAGCATAAAGCTGGCCATCATCCATTTTCTTGGTGAAAATAGCACTGACGTTCAGAAGCTGGTGGCAATTGGGTGTGATGGCACTGCAGTGAACACAGGTTAGAAGGGCGGTGTTGTAAGACTCCTTGAAGAACATGTCAAACGTCCTCTGCAGTGGTTTGTTTGCCTTCTCCATACAAATGTACTTCCTCTACGTCATTTGTTCGAACATCTGGATGGTTGCACGACAGGACCAAGAAGTTTCTCAGGGCCACTCGGTTCTTTATTGGCAAATTGTGAGGAAATGTCAAATGTAGTAAATTTTTAGAAGTAACCAACGTTTTCTTTTATTATTGTTTTTATGTTTTCCAATGCAAAATACTGTGTTTTAATTAGTTTTGACCTTCATTTTGGGGGGAAAATCCCCCTTTTGGAATTTTGAGTAAGATTTCCAAAAGTGGGTTTATCCCCCAAAATCAAGATCAAAATTAATTAAAAACGCACTATTTTGCATTAAACGAACCCAAACTAACAACTTAACCTAACCTAACCTAACCTAACCTAGGTCCTGACATGACTGAGTGCACACGCCTGCACCAGCCAATATGGCGCGACATTCATCAGCTACTGAGCGATAGCCTAACCTAAGTTACTATGTGACTATCCCTACAAAATTTGTTCCCCCAACTCAAACTAGGCTTAAAAGGTAAGTCTTAGTTAGAATAGTTCAGAGACGTAATATAATGAAAATTGATAACGTTGGTTACTTCTAAAGTTATACCTCAAATGTTGCTTTTGAGACAATAACATGTGAATTTCCAGATGTCAACGTTGAATATTTGAGTTCGAATCAGCAGTATTTACTGAATATTTGCCAAGCAGTAATCATTGGTAATTATTCTGTCTCTTTGTCACATTGTTAGCCAGGAAAACTCATCATGTCCCACTGGGTCACACTGACCAATCTAGTTCTGCGTTTGTATGTTACGACAGAAAGGCCTAGCGATAATCTCAGAACAATTGCTGAATTCAATCAGAAGGTTTACGCTCCAGTCTGGTTCACGATCAAGTCCAAACCTTCATGCAAGGATGGCACTAAGCACCTGTGGATGCAGATTAAGAGGTCATGCTACCTGTCGCAAGATCTGAAAGCTGTAGTTGATCCAGTGAATCAGAGAAAAGGCTACTTTGGCCACCCAGAGAACATTTTGCTGACCATGGTAACCAACGAACAACAACATATCAGGGAGCTGGGCGTTCGACAGATCACGTGAGCTTGAGTCTCCAAGTCACGTCAACATAGTATCAGATGTTTCCAAGTACCATCTCTCAAACTTAACCCGTCATGTCCTGAGCTATTTCGCACCTCCGACACCCCCCAATCCCGAGGTATTTTCGATTTTTTTTTTTTTTGGCTAAAACCTCCGCTTTTGGTGAGAAACATCGAAATTTCATAGAGAAATCGCTCACCTGAGGTTTAAAATACTCGATCCAGGTAGCAGTACCTCCTTACCTGAATGGGTTTTCTAATAGGCTGGCTTCAAAGAAAACGAGTTCTATGGGAGGGTAACTATTTCACACCACTCATAAACGGTATTTATTTATTAACTTGGTACGAATTTATATGTAGTATGAGAGTATATTGCTTTTCAAACAGTAATATAAGGATTATTAGCATTGTTTCACTCACTAACTCATCACGATACCTGACCTTCTTTTGCCACATTACCTGATCATCATTTCTGACTGTTTCTTCCTCTAATGCTATGTAAACTTTGTCCTCCACATTGTCATCGATTGGGGAATCACTCTGGCCCTGAATGTCTTTATTGGCCAGGTCACTGGTAACAAGTGAATTGCTGAAACAATGGCGTGCGGGGGGAGGGGGGGAGGTTATGCAGTGTAAGGCATTGTCCCTGCTTGGCATCTTGTAGAGGAATAGAGGAAGGTGTCCCGTGTATATGTACAAAAAATCACACACGAAAACTGAAAATTGTGCAAATTAGGGACCTTGCAATTGCACGACGTACCAGTACTGTACGTCGTCGGGACTGGCAAATGCAAAATGTTGCAACGTACCCATATGTTGATGGGACGCAGCCAGTTAATGCCAAAGAGTACATTGATTTGATTGACTGGCAGAAGTGTGTCCTGACTGAACCTCCAGTCACAAAATCAATGTCCGATGCTGACCTGGAAAGTGTGGTTCATAACGAAACGGCTCTTGTCCCTGAAATTCCGCATTTTTCATATCATACACAAGCAGTGGAAAGGTGCGTAAAGGCAGTCACAGAGGCATCAATAGCTGATGTTGGACAAGAAGCATGGGATGGCTTTATTTGAGCAAGAATACATGCTCAAGCTATCATGCCAACATTTAACAATGAGTGAATATCGCACCACACAGTACCTTTTTAGATTTGTTGCAAGTGTTGTACTTGCTGGCTTAAGCTGCACATATTGGGCCATATACAGTTGTACATTGCATATTATAATGTATATTATATGGTATAAACCAATGAGTGCCAAGGATTTGTGTCATTTGTGTCACAGGTTGGTTAAAAAAAGATGGTAGACGGCAGAAAATTTAGTCCCATTTCAAATTTTATATAATTAATGAGTAATAGCATTGGCAACTTTTGGTAGGTATTACATCCAATAAATCCGTGATTTGATTTTTGACCCCTATTTTCACTCCACCCTACTCTGCACACAAGAGAACCATTCTCTACACAGGTGCAAACAAACTCCTTTCATAAAGTCAACAACTATACAGGGGTAAATAAAGCACGGACTCGGCTTATCACACCTAATTATTTTCTTGGAATCAGATTTTATAAGAGAGGTTATATGATCTTTCCAAGATCCAGAGAAAATGAAACCCCCAGTATTTTCAAGGATGTTACAAGAATGAGTTGGGTGTTGTTAAAATCAGAGGCTTTTCCTGTGGAATATAATGACAGGTAGATAGATATAATAACTGAGTTTTTGATACATTAAAAGCAGTAAGATTGCTTTTACCCAAGATAAAGATAAGAGTAATGTCAGATATCAAGCGTGCCATTGCTGTTGAGTTATCTGTTGAGATGGATGCTAAGGCAAGTGGATGAAAAGGTGAAGGATGGAGTTATCTGTGTATAAGTGGATAGGGTTAGATGTACAGTTTGGATCACTGATGAATAGAAGGAAGAGAGTTGGTGATAGGACTGAGTCCTGAGGAATACCACTATTCCTAGCTAAGAACGGTGGCTGTTTACAGTCGCAGCTATAGAGTGAACAGCTGGCTGCAGAGTCACATTATCGTGACCATGCAATAGGATACAAAATCCCATATCCAAAACTCAACCGATTTTATTAATAAGATTCTCTCAGTTTCTCCAGTGGTAGGTTAGTTAGTTTTGATGTGCATTCGCTTTTTACTAAAGTCCCTATTGAAGATGTAATTAGTTTCTTGGAAGAAAAATTACCTAATTGTAACACTCATCTCAGCATACCACATGATGTCTTTCTCCAACTTTTTTGGCTGTGTGTGGAGTGTAATGCATTTTCTTTTGGTGATCAGTTTTTCATGCAAAAGTTTGATATGGGTATGGGCTCGCTCCTCTCTCCCATTCTTAGTAACCTGTACTTGGAATACTTTGAATCCAACCTTTTTACCACCACATCTCCTCAAAATTTAATTTAGTATAGGTATGTTGATGTGTTTTCATTTTGGCCAGACATATACTGTACACTAACTTTGACGATTTTCTTACTAAAGTAAATGCACTAGTTCCCTCAATTAAATTTAAAGTTGAATGGAAATATAATGGTTCCCTTCTATTTTTACATGTATCTGTGCACAGGGATGAACTTGGGACACTCAGGTTTTCTGTATACAGGAAACCAACCCAGTGTAATATGTGTATACATTCTTATTCATATCACCACACTTCCACTAAAAAGTCAGTTATTTCTTCTGTATTCTTTAAGACACTCAGAATTAGTAGTCCCGAACATCTGGATACAGAAAATGCTAAGATATGGAAAATATTTTTTGATCTACAATATCCCAGTTGGTTTATAAGGCAAGGGTATTTTAAAACCAGAAAAGCCTTTTTTGTACCCCGACAAACATCACAAAGCCAACAAAATAACCCATACATCACAGTTCCCTATGTGTCAAATCTTAGCTTGGTGAAGTCTGTGAGTCATGATTTGGATGTAAACATTGCATTTAAATATACTTCCACCTTAAGATCAATGTTAGTAAAGAATAAACTCATTGGTAATGAAACTGCAGGGGTATACAAAATTTCATGTAGAGACTGTGATTTGGTTTATATTGGTGAAACTGGAAGGGATTTGGACACTCGTATTAAGGAACACAAGTATGCTTGTAAGATAGGCAACATAAATAACTCGGTGTACATTCATTCTTCAGAAAACGACCACAGAATCGACTGCAGTTCTAGCCAAATATTGTACAAATGTACTAAATATAAGAAACGTAGGATAGTGGAAGCTGAATGTACAGAGAGATATAATAATTTTAACCATAGTGAAGGTTGTATAAATTTGATCCACTGATGAGAGGATTAGTGGCAAGGTTCTTGCCGTCCCTTGTAATCCCTCACTCAGGTCATGGACAGAGTGGAGGGAGAGTCTGGTGAGGTCACATCGGGTTGTTGGGAAAACGTGTCGTTACCCTGCATATAAGCAGCTTCTCAGTATTTTTATGGACCACTCTTGGTCTGTAGATCCACTGAAGAGGGCGACAGCTGTCGCCGAAACTGTTTGGAAATACATCTTTTTCGTCTGCCATTGTGGGTTTCTGTATTCTATAGAACGAACAGAAAGGAAGCCAAAGAGTAAGGCACAGATAGAAGGATAGAAACCATAAGAGGGCAGTTTGGAAATTAAAGATTTATGCCAGACTCGAACGAAAGCCTTTAAGATGCAAGAGTCCCGAAATGAGGATGGCTAGGAATCTGAAAAGAAAGTGAGGAGATTATCAATGGAGCATCCCTGGCGGAACCCATACTGACGATCAGAAAGAAGGTTATGATAAGAAAAATGCTTTAAATAAAATTGGCAAGAACAGATTAATGAACTTTAGAAATGCAGGATGTTAAAATAATTGGGCGATAGTCTGAGGGTTGGGAGTGGTCATCCTTCTTTTTGGACGGCTGAATGAGAGCAAACTTCCAGCAAGAGGGAAAGGTACAAGTTGACAAAAAAAGGTGAAAGAATTTACCTTGTCAGGTCGGCTCTTGAGGACAACAGTGTAATGCCACAAATTTAGTATTCATGTATGTGTTTAGAGGTACTGTAATTTCTAAGTTAGATAGGGTGTAACCTGAATACTGGTCTATAAATTCCTGTCCTAAGTAGTAATTCATATGTTAATGATTGATGTAGAATTAACTTTATTTTTATATGTATACATCTCTGTATCTATGCATTGGGTGATGTGGTTGTGAATGTTGAACTATGGGAATTCCTCCGTCTGGTCGAGTAATGAATAACAGATGCGCGCAGCTTTCTCCTTGTTTGTGCGTCGTTTTTGGGTGCCAAGTTTAAACCTTAAACAGAGTAATGATGGGTATACAATTCTCTCTGTATCTTAGTTGTGAAATGCTTACTAATGAAGCTGCTAGAACCCAAATATATAAGATTAACAGTCAAAAAGGCCTAAATAATGTCATTTGTGAGGATTTAATATTCCCGCTTACCTTAGCCGTCACTAGATGGCATTAGCTGCCCAAAAATTCAAGGCAGGATAGTGGTAAAATCAGTATCTAAATTAAGTAAGGATTGAATCCCAAATTTTCCCCAATCCAGTCAAAAGTCCTGGCGTCATGGGTACACTGCTAAATAAATTGTGAAGAGAATTGAAACCCACCATAATTCAAAAACACCACCTCATTTGACCTAGCAGTGGCGTCTCTGGCGTACCCGGGAAGCCGCACTTGCTGCCCAGACGTCGTGTATAATGGACATTGGTTCAGGAGAGCTGTCCACATTCCCCTTTTCCCCCCCCATCTTTCCTCGTTTAATCCTTACTTGGTGTGGACCATATGAAGTAATATTGTTAAAAGCTTAACGTAGACTTGCTGCCCAGACGTCATGTATAATGGACGTTGGTTCAGTCCCCAGACACCGGCGACGTCAAAGTGAGCACGAGGCCTTCCCGTGGTATTGTCCATAGACTCTTACATACACACATTACACTACCCATGAATTATTTTATAAACCAAATGTAGTTGAAATGGTATCATTGATCTATCAAGTGAACTTCTTTTTTTGTAGATAAGGAATAGAAATTTAAAAGTGATGTGATCTTGTAACGGAAAGGCGAAATTCAAATTCATTAACCGTTTTCTTTCTCTTATATGAATGGGTTAGAAAAATTAGGAGCGTGGAAGGGAACTTAGTGGTTGTGAGCAATAATGTGATTTTGAGTGTTCCTCGAGGCTAAGCAAGCCCGAGTGATTATGTACTATTGGTGATTATGCAATTTTGAATTGTTCCTCGAGGCTACACAAGCCCAAGTGATTATGTATTCCTGGTGATTATGTGAATTCGAGTTGTTCCTCGAGGCTACACAAGCCCGAGTGATTATGTATTTTTTTTGGTGATTATGCATTAATGATGATTTTGAATTAATAATTATGAATTGATAGTGCTTGGGAATTATAGTGAATTGCATTAATAGAGTACTACAGTATACGGACGAAATAGAACACGAGTAATTATTTTTAATGGTTCGAGGCTATGCCAGCCCGAAAAGACAACCCAAGCTCGTAAAAAGGTCCCTGTCTTGAGGCTATTGTCGAGCCCAAGAATAACTGACAAAAAAAAGTAAGGTACAATGACCTCAGAAATCGCTTGTATGTACCAAATTGTTTTCACCTGGTGACAGTGTTGTAGGAATGATCACCCAAACCATGGTTTTAATGTACAACCTTCTTTCATATGAGAAAAGGTCATGTAATTAAAAATGTCTTTTGAAGGCCAGGATAAAATTAAAGTAAAGTATATGTTATTTTTTTTTCTGGTTTTACCCAATCAAGGGAATTATGTCCTCATGCCTAACTCACTCCCCTTCCAATTCAAGATTCCTTCGCTTAGGGAACGACGCCCACCTGTGGTACTGACTTAATCTAGACTCGGCCAAAAACTACAAACGCTACCAAAATTTTTCTTAAACAATTATCATCTACCATACCAAGTCAAAACACCATCCCCTCCCCCCTGTTGTTTTATTGAAGTGAATTTTTCTATTAACCAAGGAGGGGAGACTAAGTCGAGTACCATCTGTATTATCAATGGGTAAGTTGACCAGTATCAACAACCGGTAAGATTATAAATCCTAACATTACACTGATTGAAAAATAACGGTGGAAGAAAATCACTGGCGTTACACTGGTGGCAATAGCGGTGGGATATTCATCATTCCCAAATTAGTGGCGTTGGTGAGAAAGTGAAGGGAAGTGAATAGCAAAGAGAAGTGAGAATGTTAAGGGAAGCATTGGATGATCATTCCCAAATACCTCCGCAGCTCTATGTGCAGGACGTAGAAATTAGAATCTTTCGGGCAAGTGGAGGCAATGTTAGGAATTTCTTTCAGGACTCTCGGTTAAATTCAGTATTGGAGTGGGAATGTGACCTTATATTTTTATGGATTGGAAGTAACGATATTGACCAAAATACCACCCCCCAAGAGATTTTTCATAGAATAAAGACTGTTACCAGGGAGCTGGAGAAACAATGCCATGCCAGGGTGATTGTTTGTCAGGTAGAACCAAGAGTGTACCAGGGAGCAAGTGCTCCTATTTCATCTGAGGACTATAAAACAGTAAGGAACTCGATCAATAAGAAAATTCGCCGAAACTTACCGAATAAGAACCTGCAATTTAACAAGGCTTACTATAGGTATAACCTGGCGGACGGAGTACACTGGAGTGGTGAAGTGAGAGAACAAATAGATGCCAAATTGTTCAGAATTATCGAGTCCTACAGAGACGATGGAAGTGATTAGACCTACTTAAGGTAATGAGAGACAACATTTCAAAATTTAATTTCCTTTTTTTTTTGTGAGTAAGAATAGTAAATTAGGGTCACCATGTCTCTGTATGGACAGTTGTTTGCTCAGTCACAGCCGGAAGCTGATCATCCGTCACAAGTGGGGAGAGATCATGTAACCATTCAATTGGATGAGGTGGAGGAACAATTCGGTACTACTAACAGAACGCTGCTTTCACACTCGACCCCTTGTTCACACTCGACCCCTTGTTCACACATTATGAATTCACATCACTTTCTCACAAAACCGCGCGATATCCCAATTTTGGAATTAAATCAGCTTCAAGGGATAGAAGCTACATCTCGCCTCGAAATGTTTTGTGAGGCGGTGGAACAAACTCATACCAGTAACGCAACCAGAATCCAGGTTGCCAAAAGTCGAATGGGTTCCGAATTGGCCACTTTTATTCATAATTATCAAAAGAAGCATTTTGCACTGTCATGGCCCAAGCTAAAAAAATTCTTGAGTGCGGAGTTTACCATCGAGCTGAGTGTAGATCGAGCTTGGCAAGAGCTAGAGAGCATGACCTATGACTGGGAAGAATCACCCCAGGCGTTTGTACATAGGTTCATGTGTAAGCATGCGGCTCTCGAAACAAAGTTTCCAAAAGAAAAGTTTCCCTCGCGAGATAAACGGATTAAGAAGAAACTGTGGTATGGTCTTCCACTTGAGTCTAGGGAAAAATTGGAAGGTTACCTTGATGACGGATATCCACTCCGTAAATTCATTGACAGGATCGAAAATGAAAGGCAGCTTCTCGAAGAGAGGTACACCACCAGAGTTAATGCAATGCCGGATAGAGACAATAAAAGTGAAGATCCCTCAGATACAAATGTAGTTGATACTCCACCAAGACCATCCCATGATAACCATCAACCCGAGTCAGACAAGGAAGTGACTGAATTGAGAGCTCAATTAAGGGATTTGAAAACAAATTTAGAACAACTCAATCAAAAACAATCTACTCCTGTAACACCGAGGCGAAAATACTGTAGTCATTGTCTGAAGAGTTCACACACGTTGCAAGAATGTTGGGCCAAACCACCACCAGGCCACTGTTTTGATTGCCGTAGGTTGGGATGTCGTAGAGGCAGTAATGATTGACCAGGTCGTATAAACCACAGCGCAGCGACACGGAGCAATAACAGATTTCACCCAACCAGTCCAAATGCGAGGCAGACCGCCACCCAAACAAACTTCCCCCACCAGTCTATTTGACTAACCGCAGGTATAACATCGCCCACAATAAGCGTCAGCGTGAATAACAAGATAGTGGAAACTGTAGTTGATACAAGGAGTGGATATACCTTACTTAAAGAGGCCACCGCGAAGCAGTTAGGAACAGAAATAAACACGAGGAGAAATCCACCGAGATTACAGGGAGTCACAGGAGTGCCACTCCGTATCCTGAGTATGGTCAAAGTAGATATCAGAGTGGGAGATGAGAAAGTTCATCAACAGTGGTGTCCAGTCGTCCCAAACGCCTACTTGACTACTGAAATGTTGTTGGAATGTGATGTCCTCGGACAATCTCCGTTGATCTGGAATGGTGCGCAACGAGCGCTGATGTGAGGAGGAGCCCCGTACGTCGTAAACTATGTTCCGCGGCGGAAAGGAAAAGTTGAGCGAGTCCAGGCCACACCTATCAGAGCCGTCAGGAACCCTCAACAGTTGAAGCAAATTAATCTCGTAACAGTAGAGAGACTCACCCCATATCAAACCAAATTCATTGCCGTGCCAGTGAGTGAGGAGCCTAAAACCATTTTACTGTTTTACCCACAAGCGCGTTCAGTCTTAATAGTCACCCTTACATACTACAAGTGAATTCAGAGGGCCTAGTCTATTTGCCCCTCAATAATAGAGCCAAACAAGATAAACTGTTTCGGATAGGTACCATTCTAGGCTCATATGAAATCACTGACAACCCTCCTGTAAGTACAGTCAACTCAGTTACCAAAATTCATAATGACCTGATCCCTACCAGTGATCGAACTGATGAAAGCGGAACTCGTGTTCAATGACTCCGAAAGCTAATTGACAAACAGACATGGCCTCACTTAGCTTTAGCTCAACAAGAAGAATTAGCTAACGTAATTCTGCAACACGATCCCCTCTTCATTTTGGAAAAAGGAGAACTAGGAACCATCAGCGGTCCCCCCGTTCACATTAAAGTCGCAGATCCACAGCCCAGCCGTGGACCGATCTATCGATACCCTGAACAAGCTAAACAGGTGATCGCTGAGATGTTGCAAGACATGGAAGAGAGAGAAATTATTGAAAGATCAACAGCCGCCTGGTTATCTCCTATCGTATTAGTTAACAAGCCGGACGGCAGCAAGCGCATGTGTTTAGATTATCGCCACGTGAATCAACACCTAGCCACGGATATCTCTCCACTGCCCAGACTGGAAGAATTAGTCGAGCAGGCCGCAGGTCATAATTACTATGTGACTCTTGATATGCGTGAGGCATATTTTCAAATCATGCTGGACGAGGAAAGTCGTGATTTAACCACATTCAGTGATGGAGTTACACTTTACAGATTTAGGCACTTACCATTCGGACTAAAATGTTCGCCAGCCATATTTTCCCGATGAATGCAGGACATTCTTACTCCATTGTTGAAGCAAGGCTGGGTAAAAAATTATTTGGACGATTTGATAATTTGGGCTGATGACTTCCCCATGTTGTTGAGTCGCTTACAGCAACTATTCACTTTACTCACACAGAATGGGGCCAAGTTAAATTTAAGCAAATGTACTTTTGGGTTAAAAGAAGTAAACTTTCTTGGCCATAAATTCTCAGCGGCCGGGAGTACGCCGGACCCAAAAAACATAGAGGCTATCAACAAAATGAAAAGACCCACAAAGGTAAAAGAAGTCCGGAGATTCCTTGGGATGTGCGGGTTCTACCGAAAACACGTACCTTCGTTCGCAAAAATAGCAGCTCCCCTTACTAACTTAACCAGATCAAGAGTAGCGTTCGAATGGTCAGAGATGAGTGTCAATCCGCGTTTGATCAATTGAAGTCGAGCTTAGTGAATGCGCCAGTATTGGTAAGAGCCAACGAGACTCGACCATTCATTGTAACCACCGACGCAAGCAACACCCATATTGGTGGCATATTGAGCCAGATACAACCAGACAACTCCAACTTGTCTATTGGTTACTTTTCCAAAAAGCTCAATCCTTGCGAGAGAAAATATTCCGCAACTGACAAAGAAGTATTGGCAGTCATTCTCACATGCCGCAACTTTCACCATTACTTGTGAGGTTCCCACTTTACTATCTTGACAGACCATCAACCACTTACCAGCATTTTTAAGCGAAAAACCAAATCCCCACGAATGAACCGATGGATTCTTGAGATGCGTGAGTACGACTACAACGTGCAATATGTCAAGGGTAAATATAATGTAGTCGCTGATCAACTTTCTAGACCTGTCAGAGTGATATTCCACCAGTCAGAAACCAACTGGCTTGGATTTAGTCGAGACGAAATGAGAGATAAGCAGCGAGAAGAATCCATGTGGGATGAGTTAGCTAAGTACTTGCATAGTGAGAAGCTTCCTGCTAAAAGACTACCGAAAGCCATGTTGAGCCAGTTCGCATTGATTGACGAACTATTATATTTTGCTCGTGAAACAAATGATGGTAGCATCCAATATTGTTTGGTGATTCCTAAGTCAATCACTAAAGAAGCTATAAAACACGCTCATGAAATCTCAGGGCATCTAGGTCAGAAAAAATCCGTTAAGAAAGCCGAAAAACTATTCTATTGGCCAAATCTAAAGGTAGATGTATGCGAGTATGTGAAACAGTGTCCCACTTCTCAAAGACTGAAAGGTGAAACTGGCCTGCAGCAACCTTGGAAAGGTTTCCCGTCTGTAAGTAAATCATTGGAACGTATTGGGATCGACTTGACTGATATGGTTGCTGGAGCTCAGGGCTACCAATATGTCCTTACTGTGATAGATCATTACAGTAGGTTTGTGAAATATTACCCATTCAGAGATAAACATACACAGCACATCATACACTGTCTTGGGCAATACTTCACCGACTTTGGGACGCCACGAGGAATCGTGCTGGACAATGGAGGAGAGTTCATGAGTGGAGAGTTTTAAAAATTCTGCCGGAGGAACTAGGTGGACCTGTTCTACGTCACCCCTTATTATCCCCAGGGAAATTCCACCACTGAAAGGATGCATAGGACTATGAAAAGTATCCCAGCATCTCTCTGCATCGGACACCCCTTGCGTTGGCCTCAGCTGCTCCAATCGTGCCAAACCGTCATAAATCAAGTGGTGCACTCGAGCACAGGACAACAGTCCTATTATGCCTTCTTCTCACGCCATCCCCCTCGCCTCATTGGTACCTTATTGCCTTCCGTGGATGCAGAGGAGGACGACCTGGCGATATCACACACGCTCATCAAAGGTACCAACCAAAAAATGACCAGGCGATACCGGGAGGTGGCCAACAGGCGGAGGAGAGCGCAGAAGGGTGGAGTCAATAGCTTAGTGTGGGCGAAAAAAGAGACCATACAGCCGGGTACCTGTAGGAAACTGAATGCCAAATGGGACGGCCCGTATAAAGTGATCAAAGTGCTGCTAGGTGGAAGTGTTTATATCATTGAAAATGTATTTAGTGGAAAAAGAATGCAAAGGGCTGCTGAAAAGGTAAAACCATATTACGGTACCGAGGAATGGCTCTTAGAACCGTTGCAACAGGAGCTTGCCCCGGAGCCCGAAGATGAGCGATTACCACCGCGAGTGAGGAATGCCCCTCGGAGGCTCATAGAGGAGTGTTAGTTAGAAAAGAGATAAGTGCATGAGACGAATGTTGTGAAACATAACTGCTTAAAGTTATGTTCCGTGTGGACTCATCCCCGAGGAGAGGGTGTAAAAAGGAAAAGAGAGAAGAGTTCCTGTTGGAACCGGGAAGTGCCTTACTTCGAGGGGAGTAATTAATCCCCTCACCTTACAGTTAGCACGGTTTGTGAGGTAGTGGAGTCTTCAGGACAGAATGAGCACTCACCTCTTGTGGGTGGAAAGCTGGAAACAAAAGAACAGAATGAATGTGATTGCGAATGGAAGAGTGGAAGGAAGCGCCTCCCGTGGTGATCTCACTCTCGAGAGACCCTGTCGAGCTCAGGTGAGCGACAAGCTATCCTCCAAAACCTGAGGCTGACTGGGGCATAAATTCCCTCATAACATCACGTGTAAGGAGGGATCATACCTCTTAATGAAGTGAGTAAGCGACCTTCCAAGGTACGCATCAGGTGTTTGATGTGGATCGACAGGTGCCACCGATTGTGGGGAAAAGTATTCCAATTCAAAGTGTTCATAGCAGTTATAAGAGTAACAACATTCCATCCATGCACATGTCATAGATGATTGACTTGGGTAAAATTTGTTTTCCGAACGTGGCAGCCGTGTAATGCCACAAATTTAGTATTCATGTATGTGTTTAAAGGTACTGTAATTTCCAAGTTAGATAGGGTGTAACCTGAATACTAGTCTATAAATTCCTGTCCTAAGTAGTAATTCATATGTTAATGATTGATGTAGAATTAACTTTTTTATATGTATACATCTCTGTATCTATGCATTGGGTGATGTGGTTGTAAATGATGAGGTATGGGAATTCCTCCATCTGGTCGAGTAATGAATAACAGATGCGCGCAGCTTTTCTCCTTGTCTGTGCGTCGTTGTTGGGCGCCAAGTTTAAACCTTAAACAAAGTAATGATGGGTATACAATTCTCTCTGTATCCTAGTTGTGAAATGCTTACTAATGAAGCTGCTAGAACCCAAATATGTAAGATTAACAGTCATAAAGGCCTAAATAATGTCATTTGTGAGGATTTAATAGTCCCGCTTACCTTAGCCGTCACTAGATGGCATTAGCTGCCCCAAAATTCAATGCAGGATAGTGGTAAAATCAGTATCTAAATTAAGTAAGGATTGAATCCCAAATTTTCCCCAATCCAATCAAAAGTCCTGGCGTCATGGATACACTGCTAAATAAATTGTGAAGAGAATTGAAACCCACCATATTTCAAAAACACCACCTCATTTGACCTAGCAGTGGCGTCTCTGGCGTACCCGGGAAGCCGCACTTGCTGCCCAGACGTCGTGTATAATGGACGTTGGTTCAGGTGAGCTGTCCACATTCCCCTCCCCCCCCCCTTTTTCCTTGTTTAATCCTTACTTGGTGTGGACCATATGAAGTAATATTGTTAAAAGCTTAACGTAGACTTGCTGCCCAGACGTCATGTATAATGGACGTTGGTTCAGTCCCCAGACACCGGCGACGTCAGAGTGAGCACGAGGCCTTCCCGTGATATTGTCCATAGACTCTTACATACACACATTACACTACCCATGAATTATTTTATAAACCAAATGTAGTTGAAAAGGTATCATTGATCTATCAAGTGAACTTCTTTTTTTGTAGATAAGGAATAGAAATTTAAAAGTGATGTGATCTTGTAACGGAAAGGCGAAATTCAAATTCATTAACCGTTTTCTTTCTCTTATATGAATGGGTTAGAAAAATTAGAAGCGTGGAAGGGAACTTAGTGGTTGTGAGCAATAATGTGATTTTGAGTGTTCCTCGAGGCTAAGCAAGCCCGAGTGATTATGTACTATTGGTGATTATGCAATTTTGAGTTGTTCCTCGAGGCTACACAAGCCCGAGTGATTATGTATTCCTGGTGATTATGTGAATTTCGAGTTGTTCCTCGAGGCTACACAAGCCCTAGTGATTATGTATTTTTTTTGGTGATTATGCATTAATGATGATTTTGAATTAATAATTATGAATTGATAGTGATTGGGAATTATAGTGAATTGCATTATTAGAGAGTACTATACGGACGAAATAGAACACGAGTAATTATTTTTAATGGTTCGAGGCTATGCCAGCCCGAAAAGACAACCCAAGCTCGTAAAAAGGTCCCTGTCTTGAGGCTATTGTCGAGCCCAAGAATAACTGACAAAAAAAAGTAAGGTACAATGACCTCAGAAATCGCTTGTATGTACCAAATTGTTTTCACCTGGTGACAGTGTTGTAGGAATGATCACCCAAACCATGGTTTTAATGTACAACCTTCTTTCATATGACAAAGGGTCATGTAATTAAAAATGTCTTTTGAAAGCCAGCATAAAATTATTAAAGTAAAGTATATGTTCTTTTTTTTTTCTGGTTTTACCTAATTAAGGGAATTATGTCCTCATGCCTAACTCACTCCCCTTCCAATTCAAGATTCCTTCGCTTAGGGAACGACGCCCACCTGTGGTACTGACTTAATCTAGACTCGGCCAAAAACTACAAACGCTACCAAAATTTTTCTTAAACATTTATCATTTACCATACCAAGTCAAAACACCACCCCCTCCCCCCTGTTGTTTTATTGAAGTGAATTTTTCTATTAACCAAGGAGGGGAGACTAAGTCGAGTACCATCTGTATTATCAATGGATAAGTTGACCAGTATTAACAACCGGTAAGATTATAAATCCTAACATTACACTGATTGAAAAATAACGGTGGAAGAAAATCACTGGCGTTACAAACAGGAGGTACCCCATCTGGTTCATATACCTTGTTAGTATTGAGGCCAGTGAAGGCAGAAAGCATATCTAATGAAGTTTAAATGTAAGCCAAGTTAGAAAGGAAAAGTGATGGAGGAACAGCACCAGAAGTGTCTAAGGGGAAACTAGCAAAGAAATTCTGAATGAAGAGTTATGTTTTATCACTAGAAAAAACAACTACAGTCAACAGACCAGAAGAGAGGAGGGAAGGATGATGAAGTGAAGTTGTTAGAAACATTTTTGGCGAGGCACCAGAAGGAGCTGGAAGAATTTGAGCTGGTCACAGCATTCACTAAAAATTAAATTAATTTTAGCAGAGCGAAGGGCAAACTCAGAACGATTCCGGGAAGAAACATAAAAATGAGATTCAAGGGATGAGGAGGTGTTGGCTCCAGTACCGTTTGAAGGCCCTCACTTTGTTTGGGCAGCCTTAGAACAAGCCTGATTAAACAAAGGTTTACTTACAACAGTCAAAGGATAAGAGAAAGATGTATATTCTTCCAGTGCCAGACAGAATAACCTCTCTATTGCACAGGACATACTGATGTGGCTCTCGGCCATTGAAACAATAATCATTCCAGGGAAAATGAAAGAAGTACTGTCTAAAGGCCTTCCAATCAGCAGCTACAGAGTTCCAGAGCCTCCACTTCTTGGGCACGTCCACAGGCTTTTGCAGGAACGATAGGACAGGTTAAGGTGATAAAGTTGTGATTGGAGGAGCCCAACGAAGAGAAAACAGTAACAACATAAGCAGGAGGATTAATCATAAGGAAAATACCATTAAGTTGACTGTCTTTTTTCCAATGCGGTCAAGGACACGGGTAGGGTACTGTACAAGCTGTTGTAGGTCGTTAAGAATATAGAAGATGTAGATTTGTTCACCAGGTGGATCAGCGAAAAGAGAGGGGAGCTAAAGGTGCTGGTGTATATTGAAATCACCTATAGTGATGATTTCAGAGAAAGGAGAAACTGATAGGATGTATTCCATCTTAGAAGTAAGATAATAAAAAAAATATTTCATAGTCAGTAGAATGAGGACATAAGTAAACAGAACAGATATATTTGGTCAGAGAATGACAGGATAGCCGAAGTCAGAGAGTAGAGATTTTTACAAGATTCAAGTTCAAGGACACAAGAACAAGATACATTGTTCCGTACACACTCACATACACATCACCAACATTTGGCTTTGAAGTGAATACAGAAAAAACAAAAGGATACAGATAAGAGTTTGCTGTCAGTAACATCAAACAGCTGAGTCTCAGTAAGAAGGTGAGGTTTAGAGAAAGGAAGATTGTGTTCACCAGAAGGAAAATTAGAGGAAAGGCCACGAATGTTGCAGAAATGAAGAAGTGAGTCAGACAGTGGTCCCAAGCATCCCTCTTTGCCGTCACTGGGAGAAGGGTAGATGGTGGTGTCTTTTATGGTCCTACCCTCCCTGGGGACTCCATGACTGGGTGCTGTGATGTCATTTTTTTGGATAAGTTTTGAAAAGAAAGTGTGACGTGTATTTTGCATGTAGTTCGGTGTTGAGAGGAGGAATTTATATAGGAGAGTATGCCGGCCAACTCTCTGTATTACTGAAGGATTGGGTGCTTCTGACCACCTCATCAGTGTGAGGTGGTCAGAAGCTGATGAACCAGGAGTTCCAGCTGTCCCTATCGTCTGCTTTCCATCCACCTTTGGAGTACTGCCCTGTTACACTGGTGGTGTATTCTACTCCTCGGGAGCCAAACACAGTCCGATATTGTAAGAAATGAGTACTTAACACCACACGAGGCCAAACGCCAACAGCAACATATAAGGAGACTGGAATGGCAATCACCTGATCGGCCCAAGAGAAGCTTGTGGAACTCATAGCGTAACGGCCACAAAATGTGTTGCATGCTTCATCTACAGAATTTCTTCATTTAGACCACTAATCGTTTATAAGCCAGCGATGTATAACATATTTGCAGTAATTCAGCAATAGTGATATATTGTGAAGCAAAAAGGTGAAGATGGACAGTGGAAGGTTAGACAAAAGTTAGCGATCAGTGCCACAGTCTTATTACCTGCACATACTTCAACAACTTACTCTCCTTCATACCTCTGCCTCACCTTTATATCCACACATACATACCCACCACCCAATCTTCTGCCTACCTCAGCCTCACCTTATTCCAGCACATACACATCCACTATCCCACCTTCCTTCCACTGCCCCATCTCATCTCCGAACATATATATTCAACATCCCATCTCTTGCCTATCTCTGCCTCGCCTCATTCCCTCACATACACACCCGTAACTCCACGTTCGTCCTGCCTCTGCATTATTTCATTCCTACACACACCCACAGAGCCACCTCCTTTCATCTTTGCATACCTGTCCCAGCCTCATCTCTACATACTTCTGCCTCCTCCCATCTCTACACTTACAAACCCACCACTGCACATTCCTATTTGTGTCTCATCTCATCCTCACACTTACACACCCACCACCCTGCTTCCTTCCATCTCCTCATATTTCACCATTATTTTATTCCCATATTTACACTCCAACCACCCAACCTCCTTCCATCTCTACATACCTCAGCCTTACGTCATTCCCACATTTACACATCCACCACCCAACCTCCTTCCATCTCTACATAATTCAGCCTAACTTCATTCCCATACTAAAAAATCCATCACCATACATCTTTCCATCTCTACATACCTCTACCTTTCCTTATGTACACATGTACGCACCCAGCGCTCCAACTCAGTCCTATCGCTGCCTCACCTCATCCCCACACGTACACACACCCCACCCGACCCCCTTCCATCTCTACAACCTCGGCCCTCTCATCCCCACACATACACACCCACCGCCCCACTGTCTCCCAGAGCTCATGTTATTAAGCCACCTCCGTTCCTGTGTCCCTTTAATGCTCTCTGCTAAATATAATCACTGGACGTTAACCTGTTCTGAGCCGGACCTTTGTCGGCCTTTGTGCCCATAGTGCCGAGGGTAAGGGAGGCAAAATGACCAAGGATGCAGGCCATTTTCGACTTGTTTTCCGTGAAGTGACCTGAAAAGTAGTTAAAATAAGCCTAGTGATGGTATAAGTGCTCGCCTCGGCCGTTTTCCTACCTAAAATAAGTGTTTTTTATCCAGCGGCAGCCAACGAAACTTCGCGTGCCAGTCCGTAGACTTCATCCGCCCTCCCCCCCCCTCCCCGCTCCCCAAACTTGCGTTAGATGGCTACTTCCAGATACCGTTAGCTGCTGATGGGCACAAATAGTCAATTTTGGTGTGGCGTGTGTGGATGCATGGACTGCTCGTAGTATGAACTCGCAACCTGATCTATGTCATGCAGCCACTGTCGAAACTATGGTGATGAGAATTGAGGAATTCGTACTATTTTTACGTATTTCCACAACTTTTAAAAAATCATATCGGTATAAAATACTATAAACACTCACATCAGGCACAATGTACACAAATGCTGCTCGTAATCACATTACTTACGGTAAATCATGCATTTATTACGTTACTTGCCTTGCAGTTCATGATTTCATGATTTACTTCTATGTACTTAGGTTTACGTATATTGCTTTCATCATATACACTATTTACACACATTCTGTATTTTTCTGTTCAAAAACTCTCTGTTGTATGGTACTCAATGCAGCAGGGTTCCAGACACAGGAAGACATCGCAGTCTTTGCAGTCATTCGTACCTTGTGTGTGTGTGTGTGTTTTTTTTCTTCTTTTTCTGGGACCGTCTTGTGGCGGTCACACACACTTTACATTGCCGCTGACGGTTTTCTCTGCTTTCTGTGCTAGGTATATTGGTACAGATGTGCCTGGGTTGAAGACGTGTGAGGGCTGGATCAGTGGGCTTGCGTGGTACAGCAACATCTGGTCTTTCTTCAGCATGGCCATCCAGGATCTCACAGACGACCTCGATTATAAAATCTTGCCAAGCTTTCTTCCTCCCCGTGACGAACTGGTAGACTGCGTGGGAACTGAAGATAGTGAGGTTAATGAAGTGGAATAACAATTTCTTATACCACTTCATCGTCTTCCTAGCACACATTATGGTGGAGATGATTGCGTCAGATTGATCAACCAGATGCATTTTGATGTTGTAATCCTCTAATGCTTCGGGTTTCCAGATTTTCCTCCGTCTTTCGTCATGGTAGTCAGTGTTTTTCTTTGGTGGACGAGACATCTGCTTACCATATACAAAAGGAACACCGCTCGCCTGTCATGTCAAACTGTCACAAGAATATTTTTGTCTTTGTAAAACCTGAATTCCTTCTTCTGAAGTTGCCCGATGTGTGGCATGTGCCTCCACATTTTCCTCACCGTTCCTATCAGTCCAGTTTGTTCCTGTGACAGCAAAAGGGCAGGCGTACCAGTTATATGTGTACAACACATGCCCCTGATGCAGGTATTTCTCCAGTATGGTGAAAACAACAGCTCCAGACACTCCAAGGGTTCGGTCAGCAATGATTTAGTGTTGCTTACCCGTGTGAGGAATGATGACTTGGATGTACCTGTTCTTACAATCACAAATCAAGAACATCTTGGATCCAAAATGGTGACATTTTGATGGTATATAGCCATCTGTCTGAAACTGATTATTCCACGCCACTGCGACAAACTCTCAACAATCACCAGGTTCTTGAGTGGACTGAAAGAGGTGAAGCTGTGTCTGATGCTGCCAGACACTAAACTTATTCTTCGCATCATATATTCACCTAGTATCCTAGCTCGCACATGACCGTCAGGGAAATGCAGGTTTGACATGGCTTTTCCAAAGATGGGGGTGACAAGAGGTCGGTGGACCAATACTTTAAAAGAAATGTCATTTTATTTATCCTCATCAGCACCACAACATCAAAAAAAAAAAAAAAATCAGGGTCTGTTAGAGGATTCCAGTAAAAAAATTGTGAATGTTTGGTAGCAACTTTTTCAATGATATGGAAAGCCTGATAGGCAGTTGTAAACTTGACAATGTCAGAAGACTGACTAACATGTTATAAAAAAATCTCCTTCCTCCGTGACTCCCTTGTTAGTGACGCCACTAGGCAACCTGCATTTGCACCACCAGTAAATGGATGGAGTTTGGGATTGAAGGAACTCCCATCCTTCTACTCTCACGTCTCATACTCACTGTCTTCATCATCAGGCAGCGAGGGTTGGGGGCAGGTGTAACAAGGAGCGGTGTGGCAGGCACTGGCGTGGCACTTGGGTGTTAGCATTCCCATTTGCTCTCACACAACTAGGGCTGACTCAGATAATTTCGTGCAAATGTAAGAACAACCGTGCCCGTATACATATGGACTCAGCATTTTGTGCAACTATGAGTTAGTCCAAATATATATATATATATATATATATATATATATATATATATATATATATATATATATATATATATATATATATATATGTGTGTGTGTGTGTGTGTGTGTGTATACAGTATATATATATATATATATATATATATATATATATATATATATATATATATATATATATATATATATATATATCATCATCATCATCCGGACCTCCTTTCCCACCCAAGGGCAGGGTGAGGAGTAGCAATGTCCAGACAGCCCAAAATTGCCCAGTCCAATGGGCCACGCTTCCATTCACTCATCATTCAAGCCCCCGGAATCCTGGCTCTATCTGATATGCCAAAAACATTCACCACGTTCTGTAGCTTCACATAATCGTATCCGACAAAGTCAATCCAGACTGTGCCACGTTAAAAAGGGGTGCCAAAAATCCCTGATCATGCACTTCTCCTCACAAAATTCATCTAGCCAGCTCGATCTCCTGTCAGTTCCCTAGCCTCACCGACTTCCAAAACTCTCTTCCTCACACATTCATCCACCATATCTCTCCACCTGTTCCTTGGCCTACCTCGCCTCCTCCCTTCTTCGAATTCGCTCAGATATGCCTTCTTCACCACTCTACTGTTATCCATCCTCTCCACATGACCATACCATCTCAGTACACTCTCTTCAATTCTGATGTCCACCGACTTCCTTACTCCGCATCTTTCACGAATCACATTATTTCGTATTCTATCCACCCTCTGTACTCCACATAGATTCCTCAGCAGTCCCATCTCCACTGCTCTTACTCTTGACTTTTCATTTTCATGCCACACCATAGTCTCACATCCATATGTTAAAGTTGGCACTAACACTTCTTCATGTAAGCCTCCTGCAGCTGCAACACTCAAGCCTCTGTTTCTTATCAAGGCCTTCATTGCACCAGCTACTTTTCTTCCTTGTGTCACTCTACTTTCAACTTCTTTTGCACATTTTCCTCTCTTTTCTATCACTGTACCCAGGTATTTGAACTCTCTCACCAATTCCTGTCTCTCTCCATTCACTGTTACATTGCACTGGGAGTCACCTTCTCTCTCAATAACCATCACTTTACTCTTTTCTACATTTACTCTTAAGGAACGACGCTTACAGACATCAGGAAAATTCTGCACTAGCCTTGCAAGTTCTTGTCCAGTACCTTGCAAGCAGTACTGCATCATCAGCATACAACAAATTTGAGATATTCCATCCGTCATCATTCATTACCAATGCCATCCCTCTCTCCATTACTCGTGTTTTCACTTCTCTCATCACCCCATCCATATATACATTGAACAATCATGGGGACATCACACAACCTTGTTGCACGCCCACACTGATCGTGAACCATTCTCTTAGATCCCCATTAACCCTGACACATGCTTCACTACCATCATAAAACCTCTTGACGGCACCTAGCAGCTTACCCTGTACACCGTACATGCACAAAACTTTCCACAATCCTTCTCTGTCCACTTTGTCATATGCTTTTTCCAGATCCATGCCATAAACACCTTATGATCCTTCTCACAAGCCTTCCCTACTATCTGTCTCACTGCAAATATTTGGTACACACATCCTCTGCCATTCCTAAAGCCACCCTGTTCATCACTCACTAGGACTTCTGATATCTCTCGTACTTTCTCTATAATAATTCTTCCATATACCTTCCCTACCACACTCAGTAAGCTTATGCCACGATAATTCTTGCACTCACTTCGTTCACCTTTATTTTTGTACAAGGGTACAATCACAGCCTTTTTCCACTCTGCAGGCACAGTTTCACTCATCCATGCCTTCTTACGTATCTCCAACAAGCACTTCATTCCATTCTCTCCACTACATTTAAGCATCTCTGCATACACCTCATCAACCCCAGCTGCTTTCCCATTTTTCAGCCACTTCACAGCACTCTTCACCTGTGCGAGTGTCACGTCTCCTGGCACTGCATTCCTTCTCTGCACACCCCCAAAACGAATCATGTTTACAGCTGCTTTGCTCTCTCTATCCTCATTCATCAGGCTTTCAAAATATTCTGTCCATCAGGTCCTTTCTTCATCTCCATGGGTTAATAATCTACCACCCGCATCCTTCACACCATCCCATTTCTTTCCGCTTTCACTTCTATATTTCTGCACCTCTTTCCAAAATAACTTTCTATTTTCAGATTAGTTTGCATTCATTTTTCTTCCTAGATCCTCATTTACCTCCTTCTTTTTCCTCTTCACTATTTCTTTACGTGGTTCTTGCTTTCAACATATTCAGTTCTTATTTCAGCTGAACCCCTATCCTGTAACTACTTCAGCCACTTCTTCCTTTTTTCCTCCACCGCTCTCTTTACCTTCTCATCCCACCATGCCGTACCTTTCTTGTTTGTTGTTACTCTTGCCACACCACACACCTCTTTAGCATTCCTAACTAAGCAATCCCTATATGCATTCCACAGTCTGTCCAGATCCATTTCTTCCAGTTCAATAATTCTAACTCGTCCTCTAGTTTGGTCCTGTATTCATCTGCCATTTCTTTGATCTGCAGCTTCTCAACTTTCTGTCTTTCTCCCTGACTGCTCCTCTCTCTTCTGATCCACCTCACTCCTCTCAGCTTGATCTTGCATACCACAGTCATATGATCTGACAGACGTCCACATCGTCCTCTCACTGCCCTCGTATCAGCAACCATTCCCATCATCGACCTCTCTACGAGCACGTAATCAATGAGGCTTCTTTCAACACGATCCACGTTCCCTCTATACCATGTATATTTATGTGCATCTCTGTGTTTCAAATACGAGTTACAAATGCAAAATATCCTTTCCTGACACATATCCTTCAGTCTCTTCCCATTATCATTTTCCCCTGGTACTCCATAACAATCCATTATGTCATCCTCAGGACCAGTGCCTACTCTTCCGTTCATATCCCCCATCACAATCACTTTATATAAACGGACTCGGCATTTTGAGCACCTATAGGTTTGTCCCTTTATATACGGACACGGTACGGAATGGGTTAAGCAGAATGGGATATTAGGTTTCTTTCGAACAACGATAAGTATATATATATATATATATATATATATATATATATATATATATATGTGTGTGTGTGTGTGTGTGTGTGTGTGTGTGTGTGTGTGTGTGTGTGTGTGTGTGTGTGTGTGTGTGTAAGGCTGAGAGGAAAACCACAATTTAGATGGATGGACAGCGTGAAGAGAGCATTAGATGCCAGAGGGATGTTTGTAGAGCAAGGAAGAGTGTCTGTGCGTGATGGGGATGATTGGAGGGAAATTGTGAATGAATGAATGGTGATGCAGCACTGAAGGGATATTCTCCCGCATTTGGTCTGATCAGCTGATCAGGTCAGATGCAAGTAAAGGGATGGTTTCATTATGACGTTGCAGGGGTAAACCAGCTCTGCTGTCTGACCCTGCTGCGGATGTTGCTGATTGCACTGAGCACGTGACCCTCGTGCAGTGTGGTGTGGTGAGGATCTGTCCTTTCTCACCTTTGGGCTAAGATACGAATAAATGTGTGTCGATGAGTAAATTGGAAGTGTATCGTCCTGTCTCTGCTACCCCCCTTTAGGGGGAAGCAGCCTAGGTATATATATATATATATATATATATATATATATATATATATATTTATATATATATATATATATATATATATATATATATATATATCATCCTGATCATTATCATCATCAGCAATAACTAGTTCACTGCTCAACAAAGGCCTCCTCCAACCTTTTCCATGAATTCCTTGACTGAACCAATCTTTGCCACGTTTTCCCTGCAAATTTCTCTATCTCATCTCTCCATCTCCTGTCTGGCCTTTTTCTGCTACGCTTACAGTCTCTTGGTGTCCAGTCAGTCAGCCTCTTGCTCCATCGGTTATCCCTTATTCTTGCTATATGGCTTGTCCACCTCCATTTCTGTTCTCTTATAACTTTTATTATATCTTTGACTTTAGTCTGTTTTCTCACCCATTTGATCGTTTCCTGTCTCTTAAAGATATTCCCAACATTGAACCTTTCCATTGCTCTCTGAGAACGGATAAATTTATTTTCCATTGATTTTGTCAGTTTCCAGGTTTCACAACGATACGTTTGTCTATCTATCTATCTATTGCCAGACGCCTCAATCCCGTTTGGGGTGGCCACAATCAAAACGCCTCCAAGTCGCCCTGTCCCTCGCCATTTCACTGCCCTGCTCCCAACTCACACACCCCCTCTCTCATATACCTCTCCACCCCATCCCTCCATCTCATCCTCGGCCTCCCCCTCCCTCTTCCCCCCTCCACCTCACTCACATACACTCTCTTCGTCAGTCTTTCACCCTCCATCCTCTCCACATGGCCAAACCACCTCAGTGTGTTCCTCATAACGCTTCCTATCACATCCACATCCACACCACAACGCTTCTTTATATCCTCATTCGTCAGCCTGTCTCTCCATGTGACTCCACAGGCTCCTCTTAAATAACTCATTTCCACTTCTGTCACTCTTCACTTGTGTCCTTGCAACAACGTCCAAGCTTCACTTCCA
>NC_137020.1:6632576-6815076 GCF_032717465.1 Coenobita brevimanus | reverse complement strand
AGATACACACACCAGCAGTAATTATACCCACGGACTGAAATGATGAAGAATGTTCGGATGCAAATATAAATTTGCATTTAAACAATATATGTGATTTTACTATATGGGTGAAGTCCACCGGGCAGATAAAGCAGGCATTATGAAATAACACACTCCATCACAGATACTACAACTTATCTGAACAGCCCTGTCAATAGTAAGTGACCAGTTGCTACACACGAAGTCTGAGGCTTTGAAATACTGTCGTCATCTCTGCTGTACTAAGTGTTGGAACTACTTTGAGAAAATTTGGCCGTGTGGAGAGAGGGAGAGAGTGAGAGAGAAGAAAAATAAAGCTGTTTGAACGCTGAACTCTAAACACAGGACAATAGGAAATGTCTGAAAATCACTGCAAACAGACAATCAACGGCACACTATGGGTTTGATCAGACATAAACAACACGATGTAAATATTATAACAATGCTGATCAGTTTTTAGCCATCTGTGCTTTGGTTTACACTAATACTCCTGTTTTTGATTAAAAATGATACAGTAATACATGCAACACCAGTCATCCCCCCCATTATAATCACATAACTCATGACCTGCTCACTTACATTCCCCCGCACTGTGATCACTTCTGCGTCTCACCTGTCTGACGACTCTATAATCCGTCATTTCTGTCCGCTAACTCTCTTGCATCACCCTTCCATTAATTTGTTCCACTCCGACTACTGCGTTCAGTTTTCTCTGACACTTACAGTAAATTGGTAACATATAGTTCAGCCATCCTTGCCTGCGTCTATAGTTTACTGCAGTACTATAAATTACAATTGAATTAATTCTGCGTCACCCTCTCCATCATTGCCTTCATCTACCCATCCCCTCTCCAGTGTTAATCTTACCTCCCTACCAACCAGTCCTAATTCACCCTACCAGCTCTGTCCTATCCTGGCTCGCCTTCTTCTCCCACTCATCCTGTTACTTCGTCCTACTCACTCCTGTCCTGTCCTGTCCTGCGCTGCCCTACCGTGCCTATCCCCACGCTGCTCTCCCGTGGAATATATGGCGTCATCAGTATTATGTGGTGTTCGTGAGTGTTACTATTGTGGTGGTCGTGGTGTTAGTGTTGCGGCAGTCGTCTGTGTTAATATGGTGGCGGTCTCTGTGTTTTGATGGCCGTTCGTCTTAGTTGTGGTGGTCGTCTGTCATATCGCTGTGGTGGTCGTCCGTGATTGTTGTTTGTGGTGGTCATCTGTGTCAGTGTTATGGTGGCCGTCCGCGTTAGAGTGTTGTGGTTCTCGTGTTAGAACTCCGTGGTGGTCGTTTGTGTCAGTGTTCTGATGCTCGTCGGTGTTAGGGTGTTATGGTGACCTGCTGTGTTAGAGAGCTGTGCTGGTCGTCTGTGTTGTTGTTGTGGTGGTCTTCCAAGTTAGTGTTGTGGTGACCTGCTGTATTAGTGTTGTGATGGTCGTCTGTGTTAGTGTGGTGGTGTTCATCTGTGTCAGAGTGTTGTGGTGATCGTCTGTGTTAGTGTGGTGGTGTTCATCCGTTTTAGTGTTTTGGCGTTCGTCTGTGTTGGTGTGGTGGTGTTCGTCCGTGTTAGTGTTGTGATGGTATTCTGTGTTAGTGTGGTGGCGTTCGTCCGTGTTAGTGTTGTACTGGTCGTCCGTGTCAGTGTTATGGTGGTCGTTGTGTTAGTCTCGCGGTGGTCGTCGGTGATAGCAATTGTGGTTATTTTAGCCTTGTTCGTTTGGCAATTATTGCTTTAGTCAGAACGTTTCATTCATATGGACAAACCAAAGAATCGGATAAGAAGACAATGAACATTCACTGGTTTAGAAATTATCTCCTTAACTCTTCCCTTTTCTGCCTTTGAGCATGTCCAAAGGGCATCCGAAACAAATGGGACAATTTGGGTATCAAAGAATATAATTTCTTATGTGCTTGTGGGTGAATGATTATTGTCCCACTGAAGAAGACACTTATCGTTATGCTTTTGGGTAACGGCATCAGGCGCCTCCCCTCTAAATTCCACACTGTTCTCCTGACTGCAATTATATGATGTCTGCCTCAATGAATCACTACCATATCAAGGCCATTTATCATTCTCTAATATAATTTGTCTTTGTTAGCACGATATTCTTCAGGAAATCACATTAAAAGTTTTCTTCCTTATTGCTTGGAAAGAAAAGCATTAAAATAAACAGAGGTTTCGAAGAATACAAGAGTCAGTCGACCGTTGAAATGGAGGTTTTATATAGTGGAAAATTTGGAGTGGGCACGTTTGCACGTGTGTGTGTGTGTTTATGTGTGTGTGTGTGTGTATGTGTGTGTGTGTGTGTGTGTGTGTGTGTGTGTGTGTGTGTGTGTGTGTGTGTGTGTGTGTGTGTGTGTGTGTGTGTGTGTTTTATTACAGAGGGAGGTCTAACACATCGAGATATCAGAGGATGAAATGCGAAGGGAAGTAGCACAGTTAAAAGTGCACAAACGAATTTGCAACTTTTTGGCTTAATATCTGCGTTTGAAGTAGCGTTGGACATTTTACATAACACCAGCTCCTTTGATGACATCTGAAGTGACTGACAACCTAGACTAACTCATAGAGAGGCAGGTTACCGTCTTGGTTAGGCAGAGCAATTGACTGTTCAGAGCTTGCATTAAATTAAAATAATAATATTAATCCAGACTGATAAGTGCTTAATTGCCGTGCTGAAAATAGCTGTCGTTCCTGCATGTCCAGCACACTATTAAACATATGTGATGCAGGTCACGGGAATACTTTCAGAGCTGGCGTGCAGCATTATTACTGCTACATGTGAATGCAACTACTATATTTTTATAGCTGTGGGATATTGTTTCCTGAAATAATGAAGAGCTGGATGTTGTATGCCGGCAAAAAATATTGCTCTTCCCAGGAAAACTGGACACAAGAGATGGCCAAAATTAAGATTCATCTTTATCGAGATGCAAGTCTATCTATCTATCTATTGCCAGACGCCTCAATCCCGTAAGGGGTGGCCACAAACAAATTGCCTCCATGTCACTCTGTCCCCCGCCATTTCACTGCCTTGCTCCCAGCTCACACCCCTCTCTCTCATTTACCCATCTACTCCCTCCCTCCACCTCACTCACATTCACTCTCCACATCAGTCTCTCACTCTCCATCCTCTCCACATGGCCAAACCACCTTAATGTGTTTCTCCTAATGCTTCCTATCACATCCACATCCACACCATACCGCTCCTTCACTTCCTCATTTGTCAACCTGTCTCTCCATGTGACTCCACATGCTCCTTTCAAATAACACATTTCCTCTGCTCTCACTCTTGGCTTCTTTCCCTCCAACAACGTCCAAGCTTCACTTCCATACGTTGGAGTTGGTATAACAATACTGTCGTGTAGTAGCTCTTTCGTTTCTATGCTCATTTCCCTGTTTCTTATCACTGTTTTCAAGGACCCAGCAACCTTTCTTCCCTGCTGCACGCTTTCAAGCACTTCACCCTCTAAACTTCCATCCGTACTCATCACACTACCCAACTACTTAAATGCACTCACATTCTCCATTTGCTCCCCATCCAGTCTCACTGTACATTCACTAGCTTCACTTCCCTCGAAAACCAGAACTTTACTCTTCCCTACATTCACCTTTAGATTCCGTTTCTTACACACTCTCTCAGACTCATTCACCAAGCCTTGCAGCTCCCCTTCGTCTTCACTTAACAAAACAGTATCATCTGCAATGAACAGTAAAAGGAGTTTCTAAACACTGCCCTCTCTCACCAGGGCCACTCCAACATCCACTGCCCTTCCTTGTATCTCTTTTATAACCCCATCCATATACAATCATGGAGACATGACACATCCCTGTTTCAATCCAACCTTCAAATAGAAAAATTCATTCAGTTCACCATCCACACGCACTGCAGCTTCGGCACCCTCATACATGCTCATCACGGCATTCAGCAACCGCACATCTACTCCATTCTTAGTACTATCCACAATCCTTGTCTACCCACCCTGTTATATGCTTTCTCCAAATCCATGAAGGCTACATACAACTTTTTTCTCTTCTCTAGCTGCTTTTCCACTAAGGATCTAAGAATGAATATCTGATCTACACAACCTCTTCTCATCCTAAAACCTCCCTGTTCTTCTCCAACTAATTCCTCTGTTATTTCCCTAACTCTGTCAATAAGTAGCCTATCCTACCATATACTTTTCCTATTACACTAAGAAGGCAAATGCCCCTATGATTACCACACACTTCATTTTCCCCTTTTCCTTTGTACAGGAGAGCAGTTATACCTGACTTCCAATCCTCCGGGACTCTACCTTCCTCCCAGGCCAATCTGCACATCTACCACATCCATTCTACTACTCTCTCTCCCCCATGCTTCAGCATTTCACCACTCACTCCATCAATTCCTGGGGCTTTCCCCATTTTAACTTTCTTCATTGCTTCCACAATATCTATCCTACTGATTTGTTCCTTTCTTCTCACATCCCTCCTTCTCCCAGCCATTCCCCAGCCACTTATACTTGCATTACTTTCATTCTCTATGTTCAACAATTCAGTGAAATGTTCTCTCCATCTGTTCACTTTTTCTCCCTTCTTCACTAGTAACCTGCCATTTTTATCTTTCACTCCCGAACTAACTTCTTTGGTACCCTGTCTAACTCGTTTTACCTCTTTCCAGAGCATTTTCTTACATTCCCTCCACCCTACACTCAAGTTCCTTCCAAATTTCTCATCCACTCTTACTCTCACTCACTAATCTTTTCACCTCTCTCTTGCTGTCTACATATAACTCTCCCTTCCGTCTCTCAACTTCTTCCACGCCCCTGTTTCTCGTCCATTCACTATATGCTTTCTTCTTTTGTGTCACAGCCTCTCTCACCTCTTCATTCCACCATGCTGTTCCCTGCATGTCCTTTCGTCTTCTCTTCAGCCCACACACCACCTCACCTGCTGCACAGATTTTTTCCGTGAATATCTTACACACACCTTCCACATCCCCCATCTGTTCCAATCTATACTCACCCAATCGCTCCTCCACTTCCTATTATATTCTGCCTTTTTTCCATCCTCATGTAACTTTTCTACTCTCCTTGTAAGAACTACTTCCTCCTGTCCTTCCCTTCTATTTGGAGATGCAAGTACACATTATATTTCAAAGACACGATATGAATGGCAGAGGGAAATACAGGATGAGGAAGATAATTGCAGAGATAACTACCGTACTTGCAGACAGGAAGGACAGAGTATCGGATAACTCTTAGATTAGAGATATGGACAGAAAGGAAGTGGCAGTGCGTTGCCGGATGGATGCTACGTGCCTGCCGTCTTCAAGAACGGATAGGAGCAGAAAAATAGTGACCATTGAAATAGCCGAAGTAAAGGACAAAAGCCTGTGATGAAGAGAAAGAGGTTGAATGGAGTCAGTATGGGGATGACCGTTGATCAGATGAAAAGACTTTGCCTCCACCTTATATAGAATAGTTGGATGTGATGTGCTCCTACAAGCTAAAGTTAACAGCGTTCCACCGAGCATGCTACGAGGGACAGAAGGACTGTGCTGCTATTCTTGAATATAATAAGATATTCTTATGGAAGGTTTTGCAGGGATGAAGGATGAATATATTGATATTTTTACAGATTAGGAGTAACAAGGTTTCTTTTACCCCTGTCAAAAACAATAGACCAGGGTAAAGAAGGAAAGAGGCCGAAGGAGGGAAAAGGAAGAGGCGGGTAGAGTGAGGGGTAAGTAAAGAGGGAGGTCGAGAGAAGGGTAAGGAAAGAGGTGGGCAGAAGGAGGAGGTAAGATTAGAGGGGGACTAGGAAGGAGTGAGGAACGCAGGGGGCAGAGGGAGGGGTAAGGATTGGGGTGGGCCGAGGAAGGTGTAAGTAAGAAGGAGGGGGGGGGCATAAGGAGGGGTAAGGAACACAGGGGCAGAAAGAAGGTTAAGGTATGAAGGAGGCAGAGGGAGAGGTAAGGACAGAGGGGGTAGATGGACAGGTAACGTGGAAGACAGAGGAAAGGGTAAGGAAGGAAAGAGGCAGAGGGAGTAGTAAAGACGGAAAGGGTGATCCACGTAGGAAGTCAGACAGAAGAGTAAGGAAGGAGGGGCGAGGGAGGGGTAAGGAAGGGGGAGCAAGTAAGGGGTAGGGAGGGAGGCACGAGGGAGGGTTGAAGAAGGAGGGGAGCATAGGGGGGGGTAAAGAAAGAGGGGGCAGAAGGAGAAGTAAGGAAGAAGGGGGCAGAGGAGGTGGTAAGGAAAGAGAGAAGCAGTGGGATGGGTAAGGAAAGAGGGAACACCGTGAGCGTGAGGAGATAATCGAGGGACTGGGATTTTAACGTGCCAGTAAATCGAGTCTTACGATTAAAACAGTCGTTGGTAATCTCTCTCTCTCTCTCTCTCTCTCTCTCTCTCTCTCTCTCTCTCTCTCTCTCTCTCTCTCTCTCTCTTCCTTTCAGTTATTAGCCCTGTCAGGTTTCTGGGGAGGACAGGTTGTCCGTGCTAGTCAGCTGCTCTCAAGTTGACGCATATCTTTGTGCCGCGGTATTTTTCTTTGATAGCTCTATGTAAATACAGTTTTCGTGATAGAATATTGTTTTGGTGTCATTTTAAAGCTGGATAGTTGTACTTTATACAGTATGTTCAAAAAAGTAAAACAGAGAAAAGAAAAAGTCAAAATGACGACTTGAATTTAAGCAAAAACCAAAAATTTTATACCTTGCCATAGAAAAATATTCAGCAAAAAAAAAAAAAAAATCATAATAACAAAGACATATTAACCTAGTTTAAACCATGCAAAACTACGATAAATTACTTTTGCAATGATATATAGGTTATGGTGATTTCTGCATTTTATTGCGTGGTAAAGTGAACGGAGAAAGAAGCACATTTTTTTTTTTTTATGATTCTCTGCCGCATATACGCTTTGCGATCTTTTTCTTTGACCGGTCAGTGTAAATACACTTTTTATAATAGGATGCTGGTCGTGGTGAAATTCTGAAGCTGATTAGTGGTAGTTTATCGTAGTATATTAAAAAGAAAGGAAAACAAAGAAAAAATTCAAAATGACGAAGTTAACCAAAAAAAAAAAAAAAGTATACACTGGCCTAAATAAATTTTCCCTCCTAATAATAATAAAGCTATAAAAATCTAGACTGAACCATGCAAAACTATGATGAATTATCTTTAGAATGATATATGGTTTATGATTATTTCTGCATTTTATTGCACGGTAAAGCAAAAGGAAAAAGATGCAAAATTTTTTATGATTCTCGGCGCATATCCTTTTTCTTTGAACGCTCTGTGTAATAACGCTTTTTATGATAGAATGCTGGTTGTGGTGTTAATATGAAGCTGAGTAGTTGGTGTTTATAACAGAATGTTAAAAAACGGAAAGCAAAAAATAAGAAGTTAAATTGTCACATATAATCAGTACTGTAAAATGACGAATAAATTCGTCATTGGAAGCTCTGAGGTTGGATTTGAAATAACGCCTAAAAGCGTCATCGGAATCTCAAAGAGTTAGTTGCTCCCTCCTTGCATCGTGCCCTTAAAAAGTGTTGCCATTTTTCTAGTGTGTGTCCTTCAGTATTTTGCCTGCATCTTTTTGTCACTTTTTTTTCTTTGTTGCAATTTGCTTAATTCTTCCAACCCCATTCTCTTTCCAGTTGCATTTTTTTTTTTTTTTCCCCCTGTCTTACATTGTCCTGCATCACTTTTAATATCCTTACCTCACCAGTGATCTCCTACTGTGTTTCCCTACCATTTCCTGCTTTCAGTTTTGTTTTTCTTTCCCTTCTCAAATTTTTCCTTTTTCTTCGTTTCCTCCCTCTTTCTCTCATTTTCCGTCCAGAACCTACAGTCGTCCCATGCGTTACATATCACACAGAAGTCCAACTGGATTACCTCTGTTCCTCTACTTGAAATGAAGGTCAAGGATATGATCAGTAACAGACTCATTTGCTCCACCCTTTCCCTATCCTTCTCCAATTCCTCATCGTCCTTCTCCTCCTTGTTATATTAATCAGCCTCTGTGACTCTTCTTCCTTATCCCTCTTTCCTTTCATCTTGTCTTGCTGCTTGTACTTCTCCTCCTGCTCCTCATTCTCTTAATGCATCTCCATATACTCATCCTCTCTCAGTTTGCATTCCCACTCGGTCACTGTCCTAGGAAGAAAACTTTGTAAGGGCTCGGTCGAACTAAAAGATTTGACTCTCCACTCATGAATGCCACTTTTTTGCCGAATATAGCGCTTGTATTCTACTATATCACTACATCCCTCCCTCCCTCTCGCACTTACTTGTTTACTGATTAGCTGTACTTTCTTGAAATATGATGTCCCGGCCTTATAGGAAAAGTATTAGAAAAATGGTGGAGTAGACTGTAGCACCAGTCGAGCAGGGCAGTACTCCCGAGGTGGATGGAAAGCTGATGACAGGGAGTGCTGGAGCTCCCGTTTCATCAGCCCTCAGGACTAGTTCCTGACCATCCCCCTTTGCTGAACTTTTTCAGTGTCTCAGTTACACAGAGAGTAGGCCAGCATGCTCTCCAGTACAAATTTCTCTAACTATCTTCACCAAACTACATGCACAGTACACACTACACTTCCTATTCAAAATTTACCTAAAATGGCGTCGTTATATCAAGCCTCGGAGTCCCCAGGGGGGGGGGACCATAAATGCCTCCACCATCTGCCCCTCTCCCGATGACGACTCAAGGTGCCTGGAACCACTGTCTGACTCTCTTCTTCTTCATTTCTGCAACATTCGCGGCCTTTCCTCTAACTTTCGCTCTGTTGAGCACCACCTCTCCTCCTCTAAACCTCACCTTCTTTTTCTAACGGAGACTCAGCTGTCTGAGGCAACTGACAGCAAACCCTTTTCTGTATCCTCCTACTTTCTCTATACTCATTTCAAAGCCAAAGGTGGCTGTTGTGTATATTTACGCAACGACTTATCTTGCTCTCGTGTTCCTGAACTTGATTCTTCTGAATTCTCCACACTCTGGCTTCGGCTTTCCTGTCATTCTCTGACTAAATATATCTGTGCTGTTTACTTATCCCCTAATTCTACTGACTATCAAAAATTCTTCGACTATCTTACTTCTACGATGGAACACATTCTATCCATTTCTCCTTTCTCTGAAATCTCCATTCTAGGAGATTTCAATGTTCACCACCACCTTTGGTTCTCCTCTCCTTTCACGGATCCACCTGGTGAACAAGCCTACATCTTTTCTATCCTTAATGACCTAGAGCAGCTTGTACAGCACCCTACCCGTATCCCTGACCGCCTTGGAGAGAGCTCCAACATACTTGACCTCTTCCTCACAACTAATCCTTCTGCTTACTCTGTTAATCTTTTCTCTCCGTTGGGCTCCTCCGATCACAACCTTATTACCTTAACCTGTCCTATCACTCCGGTACGGCCTGTGGACCCTCCAGGGAAACGTCGTCTGTGGCATTTTGGAGCCGCAGACTGGGAGGCCCTCAGGCAGTACTTCTTTGATTTTCCCTGGAATGATTATTGCTTCCATGGCCGTGAGCCATCTGAGTGTGCCTTGCGCATTACGGAGGTTATTCTCTCGGGCATGGAACCATACATTCCTTTCTCATATCCTTTGACTAACGCAAGAAAGCCTTGGTTTAATCACGCTTGTTCTAATGCTGTCCGCAACAAGGAGAGGGCCTACAAAAGGTACCGGAGCCAACCCACCCCTGAATCACATCATCTTTACGTTTCTGCCCGGAATCGTGCTAAGTCTGTTCTTCGCTCTACTAAAAATAATTTCATCCATACTAAATGCTCTCAACTCTCCAACTCGAATTCTTCCCGCTCCTTCTGGCATCTTGCCAAAAATCTTTCTAACAACTTTACCTCATCATCCTTCCCTCCTCTTTTCTACTCTGATGGTTCTGTAGCTATTTCTTCTACTGATAAAGCAGATCTCTTCGCACAGACTTTCTCCTCCAATTCTACCTTAGACGATTCCGGTGCTGTTCCTCCATCACTTCCCCCTCTGACTTCCTCATGGCTGACATTAAAATTTCTTCAGTTGATGTATTTTCTGCCATCACTGGCCTCAGTACTAACAAGGCATATGGGCCTGATGGGGTCCCTCCTGTTGTTCTCAAGAACTGTGCTTCTGTGCTTACACCCTGCCTAGGCAAACTCTTTCGTCTTTGTCTGTCAACTTGTACCTTTCCTTCTTGCTGGAAGTTTGCTCTCATTCAGCCAGTCCCAAAGAAGGGTGACCACTCCCAACCCTCCAACTATCGTCCAATTGCTTTAACGTCCTGTATTTCAAAAGTTTTCGAGTCAATTCTTAATAGAAAAATTTTAAGGCATCTTTCCTATCACAACCTTCTTTCCGATCGTCAGTATGGGTTCCGTCAGGGACGCTCCACTGGCAATCTTCTCACCTACCTTTCAGACTCCTGGTCATCCTCCTTTCGGGACTTTGGCGAAAGCTTTGCCATTGCACTTGACATCTCAAAGGCTTTCGATCGAGTCTGGCATAAATCTTTAATTTCCAAACTGCCCTCCTACGGTTTCTATCCTTCTATCTGTGCCTTCATCGCTAGCTTCCTTTCTGGTCGTTCTATAGCCGCTGTTGTAGACGGCCATCGTTCTTCTCCTAGATCTATCAACAGTGGTGTTCCTCAGGGCTCTGTCCTATCACCAACTCTCTTCCTTTTATTCATCAATGATCTTCTAAGCTGTACATCTAACCATATCCACTCATATGCTGATGACTCCACCCTTCACCTTTCCATTCAGTTCCCGCAACGCCCATCTCAACAGTTACTTCAACAAACAAGGGATGAGGCTATGGCACACCTAATGTCTGACTTGGCTCGTATCTCTGACTGGGGTAAAAATAATATGGTTGTCTTTAATGCATCTAAGACTCAGTTCTTACACCTATCAACCCGACAAAATCTTCCACAGGTATACCCACTAATGTTTAATAATATTCAGCTTAATCCTGCATCATCCTTGAACATGCTTGGGGTTTCATTTACTCGGGACTTATCTTGGAAAGATCATATTACATCTCTTGTAAAATCTGCTTCCAAGAGATTGGGTGTGCTAAGCCGACTCCGCTCTTTCTTTACCCCTGCACAATTGTTGACTCTATACAGGGGTTTTATCCGCCCCTGTGTGGAGTACAACTCACATGTGTGGGGTGGCTCCCCACATACAGCTCTTCTCAATAGGGTGGAGTCAAAGGCTTTTCGTCTCATTAACTCTCCTCCTCTTACTGACTCCCTTCAACCTCTGTCTCTTCGCCGCACTGTTGCATCTTTATCTCTTTTCTATCGCTACTTTAATGGTCACTGCTCCTCTGAACTGTCTGCTTGCATTCCTCCACCTCTACGACGGGCGCGTAGCACCCGTCTGGCAGCAAACTCTCATCCTTTTTCTGTCCAACTCTCTAATGCAAGATTTAACCGTTACTCCCAGTCTTTCATTTATGCAACAGGTCAGCTCTGGAACTGTCTCCCTCTGTCTGTATTTCCTCCTGCCTATGATCTCCAGTCTTTCAAACGCAGTGTGTCCAGGCATCTCAAAATGATCGGATCTTGAATTTGGCTCTATATTGTATTTTGTTTTTCTCTTGGAGGGAACTGTTACTGCGGGCTCATGGCCTTTTGTTCCTTCTTCCTCGCATAAAAAAAAAAAAAAAAAAAAAAACAGTGGTAGACCATTCCCTGCACCATGTTTCAGACAAAATGGGACTCCCTAGCGACGCCAGTCAGGGAGAAGGTGGCCCGTGAGTGTCGCATTCAAAACCTTTATGCACTGCCAGTTTTTGCCAAAGAAAATAAATTACTGCACAGAGGCGGAGCTTCACTGGTGCCAGGTTATAAGCATGATGGGAACTCCGACGGCCGCCATTCCACAGACAAGGGCGACACTCGATGGTCTCAAAGTCGTTTTGTACAGCCAAAATTTTAGCCGAAGATCATGGAATTTTGTGTAAATACAGGCTTCGTTTATGGAAGGGTGGAGCCACCTAAGGTCACTCTTCACGAGGGAGGGGACTGACCCCTTGGGTCCTGGTTAAGCCATTATGTATGGCCATAGTGTTTAACCTGACACAAAATTTTGCATATTGGTACGCATTTACTGCGACCATGTTTTAGTCAGGGTGGGACCTCCGATGATCAGCTTCCAATGGCAAGGAGGGAAGGTGGGGGGGGGGGAGAAGAGTTAAATTCCATAGGATTTTAACTTAGAACATGATATTCTGCACAGTGGTCAATTTTTACTGGGGCCACATTTTAGGCGGGGTGAGACTCTTAAAGGCCATTCCAGCTTGGTGGGGGGCAGTCTTGGCCAGTGGCTTTATGAACACTGTTGTGCAGTCGTGGATTTTAACCTGGAAACACATAATATATCATACTGGTAGACGTTCATCCCCGCCAAGTTTTAGTGAGGGTGGGACCTCGGATGGGGACCCTGAGAGGGGTAACTGCACCATAAGAGGAAAACGTCATAAATTTTATTAGGCACACGATATTTTGCACAGTATTAGACTTTCACCAGGACAATGAATTATAGCGGGTGGAACCCCTGGGATTCGTCCCTCCTCCTCCCAGTGAATAATTATTTTTTTCCTCCTTCAGTATTGCAGGGTGGGTGTGGGTTTCAAAGCTGTTCTTTGTCTTGCTTATTTTGACCCTTGTATTCACTGTATGCATTACTTATCACTATATTTGTTCCCATTGCCATGCGCCTTGATATAATTTTTATTTAACTACGTCCATACTTTCCTCTTTACTTCCTGCTCTTGACTGACCTTTGTGCTCTCTTCCTTTTCCTACTCTCCTGATTAGTTCCTATTTCCCCTTCGACGTTAGTGTTCTCTTCCTACTCTCCTCTTTACTTTCTATTTCTCCTTTGTTCTCTTGGTTGTCTTCCTCTTCCTACTCCTCTCATAATTTCCTGCATCCCCTTTGACCTTTGTGCTCCCACAGTGCTTTCCCCTCTTTGCTAACACAGCATATTCCTGCGTATTTAAGTTTCGGTTACCCTCATTCATCACCCCTATAAACACATTAGAATACTAAATTCCGATTCACATCAACCTAATATCCTAATTATTTTTCATATATATATATATATATATATATATATATATATATATATATATATATATATATATATATATAATACGAGTAGAGAGAGAGAGAGAGAGAGATACGGTATATATGTATATATATATATATATATAGATATATATATATTTATATATATATATATTTATATATACTTTAAATAAATACGGTATATATATATATATATATATATATATATCATCATCATCAGCCGTTGAGGTCCAATGCAGGACCGGCCTATCCCTACCGAAGCAGGGACGATACAGCCAATGTATCTCTACCCAGTGGCTTAGGCTGTCTGGTAGAGACTGTATGTAGGATGAGAAGTGCTTGTGAGTGTGACTGTAGTGTGGTAGTGGCTTTGGACGTGTGTGTAGTCTGTGAACCAAGTGTAATCGGCCCGCCTTAAGCCGATTGGGTGCAAGCATACTAGTATTCGACACTGGTTCAACCACAGCACCCCATGTATCCGCCAAAGTAGCAAGTGGCTTGGTGAACGCTTCCCAAAGTTTTTACAACTCTGGCGGAAGGCGAACCCGCAATCACCAGCGAGCGAAATGCACACTCTACAACTGTACCACAGAGGCTCCGTATATATATATATATATATATATATATATATATATATATATATATATATATATATATATATATATATATATATATATATATATATATATATATATATATATATATATATATATATATGAGCCTCTGTGGTACAGCGGTAGACTGTGCATTTTCGTACACCGGTGAACCAGGGTTCGCGTCCCCGCTAGGGTAATAAACTTTGGGAGTGTTCACCCGGCCACGTACTGCATTGGCGGACACAAGGGGTGCTGTGGTTGAACCAGTGTCGCTTACTATAAAGTATGCTTGCACCCAGTCGGCTTGCGCGGGCCGATTACACTTGGTTCACAGACTACACACACATCCAAAGCCACTCCAACACTATAGTTACACTTACAAGCATTTCTCACCCTACATACATTCTCTACTAGACAGCCCATGCCACTTAGTAGAGATACATTGACTGTATCGTCCCCACTTCGGTTGGGATAGGCCGGTCCAGGATGGATACTCAAACGGCTGATGATTAACAGCCCAAGCCACTTAGTAGAGATACATTGACTGTATCGTCCCCACTTCGGTTGGGATAGGCCGGTCCAGGATGGATACTCAAACGGCTGTTGATTATATATATATATATATATATATATAATGGTCACCTAATGAAAATTTATAAGTCTTTAAGTCTACAAACACAATGGCACTGTTACATTAACCACCATTACATTTCCACAACCACCAGTGCAGGGATTACCCGTATATCCTACAATACATTCTTAAAGTCTCTACAATTTCACGTGCCATGAGAACACCTGTGTCATAGCACCCTTACCCTAACTGCCTGATTAGTTTCAGGTAACAATAACTACATCATATCACTCTGCACACTGGTTCTGGCAGTCCCGTGTAGAATAATGACTTACAGTTTCACTTCAGTGGTTCAGGGAGTATAGACTGTAGCCCAGTTGAACAAGGTGGTATTCCCATGGTGGATGGGACGCTGATGTTAAGGAGAGCTGCAGCTCCCGTTTCATCATTCCTCGGGATTAACTTCTGACCATCTCCCTTCCATGAAGTTTTTCAGTGTTTCAGTTAGACAGAGTGTAAGCCAGCATACTCTCGTATACATCCTCCTCTAAATGTCAGCACCAAACTACATGCATGTTACACACCACACTTACTATTCTAAATACCGAAAAAAAAATCGCATCTCAACACCCAGCCTCGGAGTCTGCAGGAAGAGAGGACTATTAAAGACCCAACTAGCCGCCCGTCTTTCGGAGACTGCCATGTGAGATGCATAGAACCACTCTCAGACTCATGCCACGTTCATTTCTAGAACATCCATGACCTTTCCTTTAAATTTCTCTCTGTTGAACACCACCGCTCTTTCTCTAAGCCCCACATACAGCTCTTCTGAACAACGTGGAGCCAGAGGCTTTACACCTTTTTAACTATCGGACCCTTACTGTCACCCTTCAATTTCTGTCTTCACCGCATTGTTGCATCACCAGGCTATCTCTTTTCTTTCGCTACGTCAATGGCCTCTGCTCCTCAGAACTGTTTGCTTGCATCCTTCCCCCACTAGAGCGGGCACATAGCACCCGTCTTGCATCAAACTCTCATCCCTTTTCTGTCGAATTCTATGAAAAAGTTAACAATTACTCCCATCCCTTCATGTATGCAACATGTCAACTCTGGAAGTGTCTTCCTCCCTCTGTATTTCCCAATGCGCATGTCCCATAGCCTTTTAAAAGCAGAGTGTCCAGCCATCTCAAATTTAATGGATCTTGAATTTGGCTTTCTGTTACGTTGTTTTTATATTTTCTCGGAGGGAACAGTCTTTCGGGCTTCTGGCATTTCGTTCCTTCTTCCTTGGCCAAAAAATTCATCTGTGAGAATATTTTTTTCCTCCTGCAATTGTGTCTGGTTACTGTGGTCCTTTTGACTACACGAGTAAACACCCTCCCCATTTTGTTGTGCTGTTGCAGTTTTAGCTACTAAGTTAATCTCGGATCCTTAATATTAATGTGTTATGACATCACCGCTTCCAAAAACATTATTTTTCTTTTTTCAGCGTTTCTAAATAATTACACTGCTTACTGAGTTGCCGGTACTGTTCCTTTCTGGTATTGCTTTATATACGTTTTCTCCTCTGCCGCACCTATAGTCTTTTATGCTCCCTCTCTTGCCTCTCCTCTAGCAATAATATTTGACTTCCCTTCAAAGATTGTTCAACCTACTCTAAAGTTTGTCTCTGGAATGCTAGGTCGGGTTTTATCCTTGTGTGTGGGAACACGACCGTGAACTGCAAGGGGCCTTGATCATCATTAAGGAGGAATACCAACTTTTTTGTTTTAAATTTTTGAAATAGAGAAGAGTTCATTTTCTTTATTTCTTTGCTTACCTTGAATTTAAAAATTTACCAAGAGGCAGTGATGGCAAAAAAGAGGCATTACTGTCCTGAATTGGAGAGGTCTTATGGCTGAGCGGAGTGGCCTACACCCACCTACACAATTTTGACTGAAGTATCCAGCTGTGCCCACCTGATGTGTGTATGTAAATGTGTCCAGTGGTGAGAGTGAATCAAAATTATTTTGTGGCCTTGATATGTACAGGATGTATATCCATAGTGATGGGACCTTGTGTGTCGTAGTGGCATTGTTTTACAAAAGTATCTCTTGTGATTATAAATTGGACTTGCTTATATTCTGAACTAGTGGATGAATTCATGTGGCCTTATTACTTTGTTGTCGTGATAGGGACTGGCACTGAGTTGCAATGGCTTGTGCCCTCAGTGGTTAACCCAGCCACAGGGGACACAAGCCAGTGGAACTCAGTGCCGGTTCCAAGCACGGATAAATGGTGAGGGTTACTTCATGGAAGGGCATCCGGCGTAAAAACCCTAGCCAACTCAATATGCGGAGCACAATAGGAAACTTCATACCGGGTCGGTCATGGCCCGGGTCAACAACGACCGCCACCAGTGCTGCTGTCCAACAAGGGGCTGGTGGAAAGTATGCAACTGTTGAACAAAGGAAGGAGAGGAGAAGAGGATGAAGACAGTTTCAGAGGAAGCGGGAGAGAAGGGAGAGTAGAAGAGTGGAGATGAGAGTGGGATCTCTGAATATAGGCACGATGACGGGTAAAGGGAGAGAACTGGCCAATATGATGGAGAGGAGAAAGTTGGATATACTGTGTGTGCAGGAAACGAAATGGCAGGGAAGTAAAGCGAGGATGCTTGGAGGAGGGTTCAAGTTGTTTTACCATGGCGTGGCTGGGAGGAGAAACGGTGGAGGGGTAGTAATGAAGGAAAAGTATATAGACAGTGTATTGGAGGTGAAGTGAGTGTCGGATAGAGTAATGAGTCTGAGGATGAAAATTGAGGGGGTCCTGATTAATGTCATCAGTGCATATGCCCCGCAAGTGCGGTGTGAGTTGGAGGAAAAGGAAGAGTTCTCTAGTGAAGTAGAGGAAGTGATTCAGAGCATACCCAGGGAGGAATGAGTGGTTATGGGAGTGGATTTGAATGGGCATGTTGGAGAAGGAAATAGTGGTGACGAGGAGGTGATAGGCAGGTACGGTGTCGGGGAGACGAACGCGGAGGGTCAGATGATTGATGATTTTTCAAAACGGTTGGAGATGGCTGTAGTAAACACTTATTCCAAGAAGAAGGAGGAGCACAGGATTATGTATATGAGTGGGGAAAGGAGTACACAGATAGATTATATCCTATGTAGGAGAGGCAACTTGAAAGAATTCAGCGATTGTAAGGTAGTGCTAGGGGAAAGTGTAGTAAGACAGCATAGGGTGCTGGATGGTAAAATGAGTTTGAAAGTGAAGACAAGGAGGAAAGTGAGAGCTGAACGAAGCATTAGGTGGTGGAAGCTGAAGGAGCAAGACTTCAGTAGTAAATACAGAGAGGAGGTGAGTCAGGCTTTCGGCGGCAGGGAAGACGAGGACAGATGGGCAGTTATCTCAGAAGTAGTAAGGAAGAAAGCCAAGAGGGTACCTGGGGTAACATCGGGACAGACGAGGGAAGACAAAAAGACTTGGTGGTGGCATGAGGAAGTACAGGATAGCATTATTAGGAAGAAGCAGGCAAAGAAGAATATGGATAGACACAGGGACGAAAAAAGCATTCGGGAGTATAAGGAGACGAGGAACATAGCCAAGAAAGAGGTTGCTAAGGCAAAAGAAAAGGAATACTAGAAGCTGTACGAGAAGTTGAATAGTAGAGAAGGGGAAAAAGATCTTTACCGATTAGCCAGGCAGAGAGACAGAGCTGGGCGTGATGTGCAGCATGTTAGAATGATAAAGGATGCTGATGGCAATGTACTGACAAGTAAGGAGAGTGTACTAAGAAGGAGGTAGTGAATCATGAAATCATGAAATGCAAGAGATCAGCAGAGAGGAAGTGAGAAATGCCATGAAGAGGATGAAGGATGTTAAGGCAATGGACCCAGATGGTATACCAATGGAAGCATGGAGGAGCTTAGGAGAGACGGCTGTGAAGTGGGTTACCAGATTGTTTAACAAAATCCTGGAGGATGAATGGATGCCAGAGGAGTGGAGAAATAGTGTTCAAGTTCCGATTTTCAAGAACAATGGTGATGTGCAGTGCTGCAGCAACTACAGAGGTATAAAGCTGATTAGCCATGCAATGAAGATATGGGAAAGAATGGTGGAAGCTAGGCTGAGAAGAGAAATGAGGATCTGTGAGGAGCAATTTGGTTTTATGCCAGGGAGACATACTACAGACGCCATATTTGCTTTGAGAATGGTGATGGAGAAATATAGAGAAGGCCAGAAGGAGTTGCATTGTGTGTTTATAGACTTGGAGAAGGCTTATGATAGGGTACCGAGAGAGGAGCTGTGGCACAGTATGAGAAAGTCAGGAGTGGCAGAAAAGTACGTGAGGGTGGTGAAGGACATGTACGACGATAGTGTAACAGCAGTGAGATATGCAGTAGGAATGACTGAGGGTTTCAAGGTGGAGGTGGGAATGCATCAAGGATCGACTTTGAACCCCTTCTTGTTTGCAATGGTGATGGACAGATTGACAGATGAGATTAGACAGGAGTATCCGTGGACGATGATGTTCGCAGATGACATTACAATATGTAGTGAGAGCCGGGAGGAAGCCAAGGCAGAGCTGGAGAGATGGAGATATGCATTGGAGAGAAGGGGAATGAAAGTATGCAGAAGCTAGACTGAGTATATGTGTGTAAATGAAAGAGATGACAGGGGAATCGTGAGGCCGCAAAGTGTAAAGTTGGTAAAGGTAGATGAATTCAAATACTTGGGGTCAACTGTACAAAGTAACGGAGAGTGTGGTAGAGAGGTAAAAAAAGAGTGCAGGCTGGATGGAGTGGGTGGCGAAAGGTGACAGGAGTGATCTGTGACAGAAAGATCTCTGCAGAAATGAAACGGTAAGTTTATAAGACTATAGTGAGGACAGCCATGTTGTTCGGAATGGAGACGGTACCACTGATAAAACACAGGAGGCGGAGCTGGAGGTAGCAGAATTGAAGATGTTGCGTTTTTCACTAGGAGTGACGAGGCTGGACAGAATTAGAAATGATCATATTAAAGGGACAGCGCACGTACGTCAGTTTGGGGACAAAGCTAGAGAGGCGAGACTGAGATGGTTTGGACATGTGCGGAGGAGAGATGAGGAGTACGTCGGGAGGACGATGCTGGAAATGGAGCTACCAGGCAGGAGAAAGAGAGGAAGGCCAAAGAGAAAGTTTATGGATGTAGTGAAGGAGGACATGCGGGTGGTAGATATAAAAGAAGATGTAAAAGGCAGAGTAAGATGGTGACGGGTGATCCGCAATGGCGCCCCATAAGGGGAGAGCCGGAAGGAGAAGAAGAAGAAGAAGAAGAATAGGCTAGGGAGATATATGCCCTCGTGTCAAGTAATTACAGTATTCCTATAGACTAATTTTTTTATACCTTGAAGACCCTTCCAAAACCCACTTCACCCGCCACACCTATCAGAACCTCGTTTTCAATATCTGTGAAAGTTCAGTTTAACTGAATGTGATACTCCATTACCTGCTGATTAACTAAAGGCCAAATCTTAATATGGTAGTAAAAAAAAAAAAGATATATAACTATAATGAGGGTTGCAAATAGCAACAGTTATCGACTCAGCATATTTTGTGTGAAGCATCAGTGGTTCACACTGGCTGGGTAGTGATGCAGCTGTACACCCGTTTAATTAGTGAAAGTGTGTGGTGGACCCAACATGTCCAGATGTGGCCTCAGTGTTCACATCTGCCAAATTTGTGGTAAGGCCAAACAAACAGCTCAGCTGCTGCTGCGTGTCTGATGTGCTTCTCCACCACATGCTGTGGCGGCCGCTGCTTTAATATCGATAGATACACAACATAACTACAACTGCTGATGAGCTCTGTAACTAAGGTCCCTTGATAATGGGATTTATCGCGACAACTCGCCAAAGTTTCGTGTTCCAGTTTCGAGGATATCATTTGGGAGATTCCGCGCCCTTCTTCTGAGGAGCAGTATAGATGCTCGAGAATTGCCGGAGACAATTAGCCAGAGCTGTAGAAGACAGGCGTGCACAGACCTCGCCAGAAGTGTAGGAGCCAGGCAGCTGGTCAGAGGTGTAGAAGAAAGACATTCAGACAGCTAGCCAGAAATATGACAACGTGACCCACATAAATATACTGTAAGGCAGATGAAAGTAGTAACCACGTGGAGTAGCACACGACAGCTGAAAGGAGTATATTACAGCCTTTATGTTCCTCCTCAGTCACACCAAACCACCTCAGTCTTGTTAATAATGTACTGCACTAACCTAGAGAGGGCTGCATGGCTCCCGCCACACACACACACACACACACACACACTTCGTGTGTGTGTGTGTGTGTGTGTGTGTGTGTGTGTGTGTGTGTGTGTGGTTGTATGTGTAGAGGATTCAATATTTCATTGTCTATTTCTGATATTTCCATTTCATTTCTACAGAATTATTAGTTTATCTTTCCCACAACGTTTACAACATTCTTCTTTCACACACCCCTCTCCACCTTCCTCCCTCTCTCATTTCTCTCCGCGTTCCTTCGTAACACGCCTTTCAACGTTTCTTCCTGACACATCTCTCCACATTCCTCCCTCACCCGTCTCTTCCTATCATCTTCCTGGCCAATTTTTCATCCAACCAGGAAAAATGACTCATAAAATGGGGTCGCGTTCTGGGCACGGGAAAAATGTCTTAAGATTCTTCCAGATACTGAAGTTTTTCTCTCATAATCCCGTAAATGACGGTCGTGTATTTTCCATGTTACCTTTAATGACAGTAGACGTGGAACAAAGGGACAAGAAGGAGAGAAGATATAATGGATATCAGGAAAGAGGAGGACGAAAGAAAACGATAGTCATAGTGTTATAGACAGGACAGTTAGGAGAGAGGATTTGGAGGAGTGAGTTGGTAATGGATGAGAAAAACAAAGAGAAATGCAATGGAAGAAGGAATGCGAGATGGAACAATCTGACATATTTATATTTATTCCTTACCCTCATAAGCTGCGACTAAAAACATAGCTACGTATTAGTATAAAGACAGTGAAAGTACCCACTATATTAAACACAGTTCGTTGATGGAAAGTGCAGGACCATGGACGTTGGAAGGCAGGAACAAATAATGAATCCGTAGCATGAAAAAGGATGAGACAGATGCGACAGGAGAGGCAATAAGCCCTTGCCGTCACAAAAGCCTGAGAATTCCATGTGACATAAACATGTTTAACACGAACTTGGCTGATCCAGTGTTTGGCGTAGGAAGGAAAGGAGTGTCTGGTGAAGGTAGGGGAAGGGTGTCTCGTTTGGGGAGGAGAGGGGTATCTGATTTCGACAGGAGAGGGGTGTGTGGTAGAGTAAGGAGAGAAATGTGCAGTGTAGGAAGGGCAGGGGTGTGTAGTGTGGGGAGGAGAGGGGTGTGTGGTATGGGCAGGAGAGGAGCGTGTGCTGTGTACAGGAGAAGGGCGTGTGGTGTGGACAGGAGAAGGGTATGTAGTGTGGGCAGGAGAGGGGCTTGTGGTGTGGACAGGAGAGGGGCGTGTGGTGTGGGCAGGAGAAGGGTATATGATGTGGGCAGGAGAAGGGTGTGTGGAGTCAACAGGAGAGGGATGTGTGGTGTGGAGAGGAGGATATGTGGTGTAGACAGGAGAGGGATGTCTGGTGTGAGCAGAAGAGGGATGTCGTGTGGGGAAGAATGGGATGTCTGGTGGTGGGAGTGGAGAGGAGAGGTTTTTGGTGTGGGCAGAAGAGGTGTCTGGTGTACATTACAAGGTTAATATAACGTAATAATTTTACTACGAAATAAAAATTACCTATTCAAATATGATGTGACATAATCAAACACGAAGAAACAACAGAATAAAACTCCGACCCGATTACAAGGCTTACCAAAGGGTATGATGTGTGGGAGAGTGGAGTGATATGGTATCGTGGTAAGCGACCAGCAAGAGCAGGGGTACAGTGCTGGTGGAGGTGGTGGCAGCACTTATAATCAATAAAGCCAACGGCTCCTGATTAGTACCGTCCACTGCACTATTATGTCATAATTGCGTTCCTCTATAGCCCTACTCTTGTTACTCCAGGGGGTATTATCCTCAGGACCCTCATTCTTCAGGGAATGGGCAGTAATTAGAAACAATCTTAGACCCCATTTCTCCAGTATACATATTTCCAGCCATAGAGACTACTGAACTTCATTCCAGGGTGTGCACTTGTGTATAATAATGGCAATCCCTTCTGCCATACAGTAGCTGCCATGAATAATACCTTTAGTTACATAAAACCATTTTTGAATGACTAGTAACGAGCTTCTGATCATTATGTGATGGCCATATTGCGTAAGAAGAAACATTCTACATATTGCTATCGTTTTTAGTTTTAATTGTACCCTGCAGAATTATTCATTACTATATAATAAAGCCAGATATATCGAGAAGGCCAAGCCATGTCATATTTTTCATGGATATGTTAATTATTTCCTATTCTGACACAGTATAAACCACTGACACTTCTGTCGATCTCTTTGCCATGAAATGCTAGACAACTAACTAAGTGGCCTTAATCTGAGATAGACTTCGTAGTAAATAATGATTCTTTTTATTTAGAAAGATGTATATGAGTACTGCTGATACCATATGATGTCCACTTGGCCGATGTGTGTTGGCAGGAGAGATACTGTATATCGTGTTTAAAGTAGCAAAACGAAAACGAGGCACCACAAAGGATGCTTCAGAATTTGTGTAAGTGTAATACGATATGAGCGTAACCACACACACACACACACACACACACACACAGCCAGGACATACGTAAATTGTTAAGTACGTATTCTTCAGCGGACATTTCGTTCAATTTTACTTTATAACATAAGGCCCTGGTTCTTTTCCACCATGTAGGCCTCTCTCTCTCTCTCTCTCTCTCTCTCTCACACACACACACACACACACACACACACATAATAATAATAATAATAATAATAATCATCATCATCATGATCATCATCATCATCATCATCATCATCATCATCATCATCATCAGGTTCTCTTAAAATGAAAGCAATTATACGAGTGCGTAAGCGTGGTGGTGGTATTGTTATTGGTGAAAACACTGTGCACCGTATTCGTTTATTATTACCTCCGCCAACGAAGTTTTAGGAGGTTATGTATTCACATATGTTCGTCTTTTTGTTTGTCCTCACGATATCTCCAAAAGTTCTCAATTAATTTCAATGAAATTTTGTTAAAGGGTGAGCCATGGGCCAAGAAAGAACTGATTAACCTTTGAGGCTGATCACTGTCCGGAGCCGGAGTATCCCGCATAATACCTCCAAGAGTTCTTAATGAATTTCAGTGACATTTTGTGGAAGGGCGGGCCATCAGCCAAGCAAGAAGTCATTAAATTTGGGGGCGGATCCGGGTCCTGATCCTATGTATAGCGCATAATATCTACAAAACTTCTCAATGAATTTGAAGAAAATTTTTTAGATGAGTGGGTCATGAATCATGGAACAATTGATAAAATTTGGGAGCGGATTCGGATCCTATTTCTCCACAAAATATCTCCATGGATCCGGATCCGGATGCTTTTTAATGACAATGGCATTGGTGGAGGTATGTGCTCTCTGTATGCTCTCTAGTTTTATACCGTGCTATATCGTCCTCCTGAATTTACTGTTATATAAAGATATATTAACCTATTTTTGGCAGAAATGGAAGTCCAAATTCAGCGCAGTCGAATTCATTAAGTTTCAAAATATGGCACGCTGGTATAAGTGAAAGATGCGTGAACTTAATTGGGATTAGCTTTTATTTTCATCTCATGATACCCATGGCATTTTTTTTTTTTTTATCAAGCAACTATCAGTCAATCATATTCACTGACTTTATTCAGCAGTTTCAACTGAAGCAGTGTTTAACTAAGGCTATGCAGTTTGTAACCCTTCCAACCAGGGAAAAATAAAAAATCACTCCTAGACGGAATAAAATCGTCTGGTATTCTTAAGGGTAAAATACATGAAATATAATCGTATTCACGGGTTAAAAAAGTATTGTCACTAATACATTGTAAAATAGCTTATGTCCGACTAATGTGTGGGGAGGCTCACGACACATAGCTCTTCTCAACAGGGTGGAGTCAAAGGATTTTTGTCTTATTAACTCTCCTCGTCTTACTGGCTCCCTTCAACCTATGTCTTTTCTCCGTACTGTTGCATATTAATCTCTTTTCTATCGCAACTTCATTGGTCACTGTTCCTCTGAACTGTTTGCTTGCTTCCCACCTCCACTACAGCGGGCACGTAGCACCCGCCTGGCAACAAACTCTAATCCTTTTTCTGTCTTACTCTCTGAAGCAAGAGTTAACTGCTACTCCCAGACCTTCACGTATGCAACAGGTCAGTTCTGGACCTGTCTCCCTCTGTCTGTAATTCCTAGTACCTACGATCCCCAGTCTTTCAAAGGCAGTGTGTCCAGGCATCTCGAAATGAATGGATCTTGAATTTGGCTCTCTGTTGTCTTGTTTTTGTAGTATTCTTGGAGGGAGAAGTTTGCAGGCCCCTGGCCTTTGGCTTCTTCTTCCTTGGATTAAAAAACAAAATAAGTTCTTGAGTCGGGTGTTACAATAATAGCAACAGAAAGGCGCAGGAACTTTACGGTATAACGTGTATGTCACATCACTCGCTTTCTGCCCTGGCTCTAAACATTGTGACAAGAAAAATGCAGAACTGTAAATATTGTACCCTGACAGCTTGATGAAACTCACCGTGGAAATGCATGAAATATTTCTTGACTGGGTGTAAAATGTATGCATATTCATGTGTTTGAATCAGTTCATTCGCACCGTTGTTCAGACTATATAACGTTTCTATTTCTACTGTGGCCGTTTGAGTCTTTCTTTTCAGCTTTTTTCTGATCTTGATCTATCTATCTATCTATTCCAAGGCGCTTTAATCCCGTAGAGATGGCCACATACAAATTGCCTCAACGTCGCCCTATCCCCTGCCTTTCCACTGCCCTGCTCCCAGCTCACACACCCCTCTCTCATATACCTCTCCGTACCTCCATGTCATACTTGGCCTCCCCCTCAATCTCCTCCTCTCCACCTCACTCACATACATTCTCCTCGTTAGTCTCTCGCCCTTCATCCTCTCCACATGGCCAAACCACCTCATTGATTTTCCCTTAACGCTTCCTATCACATCCACGTCCACACCACAACGCTCCTTCACTTTCTCATTTCCCAATCTGTATCTCCATGTGACTCCACATGCTCCTCTCAAATAACTCATTTCCACTGCCCTCACTCTTGACTTCTGTCCCTCCAGCAAGGTCCAAGCTTCACTTCCATACGTTAGAGTTGGTATAACTATACTGTCATGCAGTAAATTTTTCATTTCCGTGCTCACTTCCCCGTTTCTTATCACTGCTTTCAAAGAATCAGCAACCTTTCTTCTTTGCTGTACCCTTCCAAGCCTTCACCCTCTAAACCTCCATCCTTACTCATCACACTACCCAAGTACTTAAACGCACTCATATTTTCCATTTCCTCCTCATCCAACCTCATTGTACATTCACTGACTTCATTTCTGTCGAAGACCATAACTTTACTTTTCCCTACATTCACTTTTAGATTCCGTTTCTCACACACTCTCATTCACCAAACTTTGCAGCTCCCCTTCGTCTTCATCTAACAACACATTATCATCTGCAAACAAGAGTACGCCCTACAGGAAGTTTCCTCACACTGCTCTCTCTCATTAGGGCCGCTCCAGCATCCACTTCTCTACCTTGTATCTCTTTTATAACCTCATCCACATACAGATTGATGGTCTTTATATTCTTGCTGATCTGTTGAAATAGAAGGGTGAAATTATGGTGATGTTTTTGGTGTTGTCGCTAAGGATATGAGATTTGGTGGCTGTTGTAATGATTCTGTTAAAGCTGGTAATTCATATGCCAATGATTGGAAAAGAATTAAGGTCAAAAGTTCCTAAAGCTTGCTATATGTGTTGAGTGAACGGTCCCCATTTCACCTATGTACAGTATATATATATATATATATATATATATATATATATATATATATATATATATATATATATATATATAGATAGATAGATAGATAGATAGATAGATAGATAGATATATAGATAGATAGATAGATAGATGGAGATAGAGAGATTGATAGATAAATAGATTGATAGATAGATCGATAGACAGATAGATATTTGTGTGTGTGTGTGTGTGTGTGTGTGTGTGTGTGTGTGTTACGGAAGGATTCGTTCTTACAATGTGTGGTTGATAATAAAGTGGTGGTCTGATAGGAAATCATGTAATGTTTTCTAGAAAGTTTGAGTGGCCATGTAGGGATTAATTAATTGATTGTATGAAGAGGTCGGCAGTGAACATGATCTATAGAGTCTGGAAAATTTATTACGTAGAAGAAGAGATTATCGGGAAGAACGTGAGAGAAAGCCCATTTGAATGGAGTACTAATATTTCTGCTGTGAGTGTTCGCAAGACTGGTATACCAAGCAGATTTTCGGACTGCATGACCTTCCATCGCCTCCACTAAGTACTGCAGAGGATGATGTGTAAGTCTTATATAACACTAGTGTACTTGCTTATGTCTCATCCGCTGAATTAGAACAGACTCGTAATAGTGGTCAGATCACAACAGACAACAGACATTACACTGGTGTCACTTAATACCTCCAACACAACACTCCCCGTAATACTTATAATCAGAGGCTACTGTACTAGACGTTGTGGATTTATACAAATGCATAACACAACAAGCTATATATATATTAAGGCATACACAATACTACAGTATGGTAATATGGTCTTGTTAATATTTTTTTTTTAATGCGAGGAAGAAGGAACCAAAGGCCATGAGCCCGCAGTAACAGTTCCCTCCAAGAGAAAAACACAGTACAATAGAGAGCCAAATTCAAGATCCGATCATTTTGAGATGCCTGGACACACTGCGTTTGAAAGACTGGAGATCATAGGCAGCAGGAAATACAGACAGAGGGAGACAGTTCCAGAGCTGACCTGTTGCATAAACGAAAGACTAGGAGTACCGGTTAACTCTTGCATTAGAGAGTTGGATAGAAAAGGGATGAGAGTTTGCTGCCAGACGGGTGCTACGCGCCCGTCGTAGAGGTGGAGGAATGCAAGCAGACAGTTCAGAGGAGCAGTGACCATTAAAGTAGCGATAGAAAAGAGATAAAGATGCAACAGTGCGGCGAAGAGACAGAGGTTGAAGGGAGTCAGTAAGAGGAGGAGAGTTAATGAGACGAAAAGCCTTTGACTCCACCCTATTGAGAAGAGCTGTATGTGGGGAGCCTCCCCACACATAAGAGTTGTACTCCACACAGGGGCGGATAAAACCCCTGTACAGAGTCAACAATTGTGCAGGGGTAAAGAAAGAGCGGAGTCGGCTTAGCACACCTAATCTCTTGGAAGCAGATTTTACAAGAGATGTAATATGATCTTTCCAAGATAAGTCCTGAGTAAATGAAACCCCAAGCATGTTCAAGGATGATGCAGGATTAAGCTGAATATTAAACATTAGTGGGTATACCTGTGGAAGATTTTGTCGGATTGATAGGTGTAAGAACTGAGTCTTAGATGCATTAAAAACAACCTTATTATTTTTACCCCAGTCAGAGATACGAGCCAAGTCAGACATTAGGTGTGCCATAGCCTTATCCCTTGTTTGTTGAAGTAACTGTTGAGAAGGGCGTTGCGGGAACCGAATGGAAAGGTGAAGGGTGGAGTCATCAGCGTATGAGTGGATAGGGTTAGATGTACAGCTTAGAAGATCATTGATGAATAAAAGGAAGAGCGTTGGTGATAGGACAGAGCCCTGAGGAACATCACTGTTGATAGATCTAGGAGAAGAACGATGGCCGTCTACAACAGCGGCTATAGAACGACCAGAAAGGAAGCTAGCGATGAAGGCACAGATAGAAGGATAGAAACCGTAGGAGGGCAGTTTGGAAATTAAAGATTTATGCCAGACTCGATCGAAAGCCTTTGAGATGTCAAGTGTAATGGCAAAGCTTTCGCCAAAGTCCCGAAAGGAGGATGACCAGGAGTCTGAAAGGTAGGTGAGAAGATCGCCAGTGGAGCGTCCCTGACGGAACCCGTACTGACGATCGGAAAGAAGGTTGTGATAGGAAAGATGCCTTAAAATTTTTCTATTAAGAATTGACTCGAAAACTTTTGAAATACAGGACGTTAAAGCAATTGGACGATAGTTGGAGGGTTGGGAGTGGTCACCCTTCTTTGGGACTGGCTGAATGAGAGCAAACTTCCAGCAAGAAGGAAAGGTACAAGTTGACAGACAAAGGCGAAAGAGTTTGCCTAGGCAGGGTGTAAGCACTGAAGCACAGTTCTTGAGAACAACAGGAGGGACCCCATCAGGCCCATATGCCTTGTTAGTACTGAGGCCAGTAATAGCAGAAAATACATCAACTGAAGAAATTTTAATGTCAGCCATGAGGAAGTCAGAGGGGGGAAGTGATGGAGAAACAGCACCGGAATCGTCTAAGGTGGAATTGGAGGAGAAAGTCTGTGTGAAGAGATCTGCTCTATCAGTAGAAGAAATAGCTACAGAACCATCAGAGTAGAAAAGAGGAGGGAAGGATGTTGATGTAAAGTTGTTAGAAAGATTTTTGGCAAGGTGCCAGAAGGAGCGGGAAGAATTCGAGTTGGAGAGTTGAGAGCATTAAGTATGGATGAAATTATTTTTAGTAGAGCGAAGAACAGACTTAACACGATTCCGGGCAGAAACGTAAAGATGATGTGATTCAGGGGTGGGTTGGCTCCGGTACCTTTTGTAGGCCCTCTCCTTGTTGCGGACAGCATTAGAACAAGCGTGATTAAACCAAGGCTTTCTTGCATTAGTCAAAGGATATGAGAAAGGAATGTATGCTTCCATGCCCGAGAGAACAACCTCCGTAATGCACAAGGCACACTCAGATGGCTCGCGGCCATGGAAGCAATAATCATTCCAGAGAAAATCAAAGAAGTACTGCCTGAGGGCCTCCCAGTCCGCGGCTCCAAAATGCCACAGACGACGTTTCCCTGGAGGGTCCACAGGCCGTACCGGAGTGATAGGACAGGTTAAGGTAATATCGGAGGAGCCCAACAGAGAGAAAAGATTAACAGAGTAAGCAGAAGGATTAGTTGTGAGGAAGAGGTCAAGTATGTTGGGGCTCTCTCCAAGGCGGTCAGGGATACGGGTAGGGTGCTGTATAAGCTGCTCTAGGTCATTAAGGATAGAAAAGATGTAGGCTTGTTCACCAGGTGGATCCGCGAAAGGACAGGAGAGCCAAAGGTGGTGGTGAACATTGAAATCTCCTAGAATGGAGATTTCAGAGAAAGGAGAAATGGATAGAATGTGTTCCATCATAGAAGTAAGATAGTCGAAGAATTTTTGATAGTCAGTAGAATTAGGGGATAAGTAAACAGCACAGATATATTTAGTCAGAGAATGACAGGAAAGCCGAAGCCAGAGTGTAGAGAATTCAGAAGAATCGAGTTCAGGAACACGAGAGCAAGATAAGTCGTTGCGTATATATATATATATATACAACAGCCACCTTTGGCTTTGAAATGAGTATAGAGAAAGTAGGAGGATACAGAAAAGGGTTTGCTGTCAGTTGCCTCAGACAGCTGAGTCTCCGTTAGAAAAAGAAGGTGAGGTTTAGAGGAGGAGAGGTGGTGCTCAACAGAGCGAAAGTTAGAGGAAAGGCCGCGAATGTTGCAGAAATGAAGAAGAAGAGAGTCAGACAGTGGTTCCAGGCATCTCGAGTCATCACCGGGAGAGGGGCGAATGGTGGGGGCATTTATGGTCCCCCCCCCCCTGGGGACTCCGAGGCTTGGTAAAGAGACGCCATTTGTTAAATTTTGAATAGGAAGTGTAGTGTGTACTGTTCATGTAGTTTGGTGTAGATAGTTAGAGAAATTTGTACTGGAGAGCATGCTGGCCTACTCTCTGTGTAATTGAGACACTGAAAAAGTTCAGCAAAGGGGGATGGTCAGGAACTAGTCCTGATGGCTGATGAAACGGGAGCTCCAGCACTCCCTGTCATCAGCTTTCCATCCACCTCGGGAGTACTGCCCTGCTCGACTGGTGCTACAGTCTACTCCTCTCACATCCATCCAATAAGAACATATTGATTTTATGCCTTTATGAAGTTTTGTCTAATCATGCACGCATATTTGTAGAAGGGCATGTAATAGAATACACTCACATCATCATATCTCACAAAACAACTGTAAAGAAAAACCTAAACTATAACACACACACACACACACACACACACACACACACACACACACAGAAACTATCACCCTCTCTCACACCCTACAGCCGATGACTGTAATCAGTATGTTTTTTGCCTAATAATTAAGCACTTTAATCACTAAATGGGCAGTCTAACGAATTATCAGAGAACTGAATCCGTGTGGATATTTTTAGTGATTTGTTAAGTGACGACGTGATCATAACTCTACCAGGATTTTTTCCCAGATAAAGAATATAATGAAGTTGTTTCGTACTGCTGCTAACAAGAGTAAAATCATTTAATTGTAACGATCCCCCAGCTTCGCCATTCCGCCTCTCTCTCTCTCTCTCTCTCTCTCTCTCTCTCTCTCTCTCTCTCTCTCTCTTCTAAACTTCATGCCCTTTATTTACGCATCCGGCTCAGAGCATGAAATTACTCACTTCGTTCTCGAGTCCCAACAGTCTTCCTATGTACACTTGTCAGCCAACACCTTCTCATATAATAACTTGAACACTAATACCCTCTACCTACATTGTATTCATGTTGTAATTTCGTTCTGGACTGGTGTGATTGTACTAGCGGGGTTGTTTTTATGAGGTACTATACTATTTTTTTTTTTTACCTAATCTGGCCTAAAACTGCCTTCTGTCCATCTTGAATACTGAACTGTAACAAAACAATGGCACTGGAATGCGATGATACTCAAGAAAAGGTGCTATGGATAGTATTTTGAGCCACAGTAGCGTCTTATTCTTCCATGAAGCGGAGATAAACTGGAAACATATAAAAATCTGGGTCAAGTTAGAGTACATGGACTATACAGGAAACCTTGACGAGCTTGGAACTGAACTCGGAACTTCCGAATAGCAGTCCCGCATTGTACCTCACACAGTATACCAAGTTAACATAATGCTCTTCAGTGTAATGTCAAACAGTTTCATTTCCCTATGATAATCCTTTTTCAATCCAAGTGATCTCAAAAATACTTTTTTTCCCTGTACAGACGTCCTTTTTCTAAATCCCAGTCCCCTTCCCGTCCCCTCCCTTCCTTCCCCTTCTCCTCTCTCCATTCTTCTCCTTCCTCCATTCCCTTCCACCATCATTCACCATCATCATACCTGTTTTCCTTCAATCCCTCTAAATATGATTGACACAATATCATGAAGTACCTTTAGAATAAAATTAATCTAAAATAGTAATTACCAAACAAAAAAGTACCATGAACAGAAATGTCAGTAAAACTAAAGGAGAGGACGGAAATGAATGCAATAACAAATGAGGAGGAAAGGAAGATCGTGGGAAAAGACAACTGCTGAGGATTTATACTGTATAACGGATGGCAGTGTAAGAGGTGAAGGGGATTGACTCACAAGGGAAGGAGTAAGAGAAGAAAAATAAGAAAAGCGGGAGGGCAACATCCTCGCTGAAGCCACCACAACCATTACCATAATTAATCCAGCCACCACCATCACTATCACTACCATTACAGTCACCACCATCACTATCACCAACACTACAGTCACCACCATCACTATCACTACCATTATAGTCACCACCATCACTATCACCAACACTACAGTCACCACCATCACTATTACTATATCTGCAGCCACCATCATCACCATCAGTTAAGACTCCACCAACACCATCCCAGAAGCCGAAGCCACGACGACCACTCTCACCATAACTGCATCACCACCACTATCAGCATAACTGCAGCCACCACCACTATCACCACCACTACAGCCACCACCATTATCACCATCACTGCAGGCACCACCACTATCACCATAACTGCAGCCACCACCACTATCACCATAACTGCAGCCACCACCACTATCACCATAACTGCAGCCACCACCACTATCACCATAACTGCAGCCACCACCACTATCACCATCACTGCATCCACCACCACTATCACCATCACTGCATCCACCACCACTATCACCATCACTGTAGCCACCACCACTATCACCAGCACTGCAGCCACCATCAGAATCACCATCACTCCAGCCACCATCATCAATATTTTAATAACTGAAGCCACCACCAAGGCCATCACTGCAGCCCCCACCACTACCATCATTACAGCCAGCACCATCACTATCACCAGGAAATGCAGCCACTATCATCACCATTACTGCAACCACAATCATCACCATCACTGAAGTCACCATCATGACCATCACTTGAGCCATTATCAGCACTATCACCATCGCTGCAGCCACCATCATCATCATCACTGCAACTACCACAGCCACTATCACTATTACTACAGTCACTAACACCACACATCACAGGAGCTACCATCACCAGCATCACTGCAGACACCTCCGCGCCATCCCTGCACCCAGCACCATCACTATCACCATTGCTGCAGCCACAATCATCACTACAGCCACCATTACCACCACCACCACTTTAGGCTAGATCATCACTGTCATCACTGCAGCCTACACCATGATAATTGCTGCCATCACCGTAAATATCACCATCAATGCAGCCACTGCCACCACCAACATCACTGCAGCCTCGAACATCAATATCGTGATCATTTTAGTCACCATCACCACCATTACTGTAACCACCACCATCACTGCCATCAGCAATGAAGTTATACCATCAATTTCAGAATCTCTGAAGCCGCCACCACCATTATGACCATCATTGAAGCCATCACCATCAGTATCAATGCAACCACCACCATCACTATCACCATCATTAAAGCCACCACCATCATCATCACTGCAGCCACCATCATCACCATCACCATCACTGCAGCCACCATCACCATCACTGCAGCCACCATCATCACTATCACCATCACTGCAGCTACCATTATCACCATTACTGCAGTCGCTACCATCGCTATCACTGAAGCCATCACTACCCCTGTGACCACCACTACAGCCGTCATCACCATTATTATCATCATTGCAGCCACCATCGTCGTCACTGCAGTCACCATCATCACTATCACTTCAGGCACCTCCACCACTATTACCATCACTACAGCCAACAATACCACTATCACCATCACTGCAGTCACCACCACCATCATCTCTGCTCCCAACACTATCACAATCACCGTTAGTGCAGCCACAACCATCATTCTCACCACCACTGCAGCCACCACCACCACCACCACCACCACCATCACTGCAGTCTCCATTATCACTCTATCACTGCAGTCTTCACCATCACCATTGCTGCCACCACTATAGCTGTCACCATCACTACAGCCACTACCACTGTCACCATCACTGCAACCACCATCATCACAATGAACATCACTGCAGCAGCCAACACCACCATCATTGCAGCTAGCATCACCATCACCACCACCACAGCAGCCACTAACATCACTATCACCATCATTTCAGTCGTCATCATCATTATCACCATCATTGTAGCCACCATCATCACTGTCACCATAAATGCTGCCACCACCATCATCACTGTCACCATAAATGCTGCCACCACCATCATCACTGTCACCATAAATGCTGCCACCACCATCATCACAGTCACTACCACTATCACCATCACTCTAGCCATTACTTTCACTATCATCACCACTACAGCCACCACCATCATCATCATTGCAGACAAGCAGCACCATAATCATTACCGCCACCAACATAACTATCACAATCTTTCATGGTCTAAGGCCCACCTGTCCAAAAAATTTCATTGAAATCCATTTAGAACTTTTTGAGATATTGTGCGGGATGCTCCTGATCCGGATCCGGATTAGTCCCCAAATTTAACAGTTTCTTCCTTGGTCCATGGCTCATCCTTCCCCAAAATTTTATCAAAATCCATTCATAACTTTTTGAGTAATCCTGCAAACAGAAAAACAAACAAACAAAAAATAAAAAACGCGGGGTAAAACATAATCTCCTTGGTAGAGGTAATTAGTATGGTATTTTAGTTTCCCCACTGACAGAAGTAAAGGACGAGAAGAATTTTGGATTTATTATCAGTAACGAGCTCAGAAACAAAATAGTGTACAGCTGCCATTCACCAGGCCGATAAAATATTCGGTTTCATCGCAAGAAACTTCGATCAAGAACGCCTGATGTTATTTCTAAGCTTTATACATCATTAGTTATACAGCATTTAGAATACTGTCTGTAGAAATGGTCCTCGAATCTTATTATCGATGAAGATAAGTCCAAGAGAGTGCAGTGCATATGCACAACATGAGTAGAACTGTTGTGGGACCTGTGGCGAGGCTGACCACTCATTGACCTATGGCTATCGACGCAGGTAACAAGTAACGTATCAGTGTTTTGCTTGGTGAATAAATCTTATAAAAGCATGTTTAGTTTTATAAAAGTCTTGGGGACCCTCAGATGAGACTAACAATAATCACTTCAGGGTAACACAACTTGAAATGAGTGGATGGCGCCACCTCAGGGGTTAGCTGATGGCAGATTTGGATTTTCCATGTCAAATTACCTAACTTTTATGTCTCCAAAGGCCCACTTTTCACAAAGATGCCAGAATCAGAAGAAATAGAAGAAGAACGGTCCCCACTCACTCACGTGCTGGCTATCGCTGTTTCAGATAAAATATTTTCAATTTCTTCAATTACTCTTCGCAGGGACAAGTGCAGAGCGGAGGGATCATTTTTACCTGTGGCGATAGCCAGTAGGTCAATGAATCACCAGCGTTCTTCTCCTGCGCATGGCGGATTTGTTAAAAAGGAGGCTTTTGGAGACATGGAAGTGGTATATAAGGTATCAGCTGACACCTGAAGTGGTGCCATTTAGCGACAACTTTAGTAAAAATGCTTAATGGAAGCATAATGAGACATAAAAGTGATCCAATTTACGGTTATTTGACATGGAGAATTCAAATCTGCTGTCAGCTGACACATGTGGTAGCGCCATCCAGCAGCAGCTTTCGTAAAAAAATCATCACTGAGGACCATTGAGACACAAAAGTTGTCCCATATAATGTTATTTAACATGAAGAATCAAAATCTATTAAGGTAACTCCAGAATCAGGGTAGTAGATCTCTTTGTTAAGGCTAGTTACTTTTTACAGAAAACTACACTCCCTCTTCTGTCTTTCATTCCTTCATTCTTTCGTCTCCCTTCTGCCTGTGGGTGACTCTACACTGAGTGACAAGCCAAATGGTTTCCTGTACACCAGGAAACCATTTACTACGCTGAGTGGTAACCATATAACCAAATTTTGGCGCCTGGTGGTAATTTTTTTGCTCCAGTCAGATTGAATCGGTGAAGGTTTATATTCAAGGGATGATTGGAGTTTATTGCTCATGTAATACCACTCAGGGATGAGTGAGGCTGGTCACTCTCATCTTAAATGTCAGGACCAGCTGCCTAGCCCCGGGCTTCTACGCTCCTCATGGGGCAACGTAGGATTGGATGATGGATGATGGAATGAAACAAGTGCCTCGCCGCACGTTCTAGAGCAATTCTGTGTGTGTGTGTGTGTGTGTGTGTGTGTGTGTGTGTGTGTGTGTGTGTGTGTGTTCCATTGATTACTGACATGGACTAATGTTCGACTATGAATTTGATATAAGTGTGCTTGCATTTGTTTGTATATATGTACCAGTGTGAGGTTACATTTCAATGATAGAATATGTATATAGTTTACAATGCTGGACGGTGCCTAAAGTGAATGTACTATACCTGTGTAGATATGATTTTGTCAATTGGATAGTACTGAGATTAAGAAAGTGAAGTAACCGATCAAAAGCCAAGAATTATGGAGCGTTTGTGATGGATAGGAAAGGATTGATGCAAAGGATTCTGTAAATCATATTATGAGTCGCTTTGAATTGGCTGTGTAGAATGATAACGGATATCGACTGAATAAAACATGCAAAAAACACGTCATTCCTATCTTCAATTTTGTAATTTCACTTTTACCGTTCTACTCCACTACCTGTCACATTATGTCATTAAATTTATTGCGTTCTGTTTTCCACAGTCATTACCATAGAGAGAGTGAAGCAAGAGAATGATTTAAATCTCAGTTACGAATCGGCCCGGTTCGACTCGACCGTCACATTAAGCAAAAATTAACTTTACCACTATGTGAAGAAGAGGTGAAATTCTTTCTCCATGTGATACATTCATTCGAAAAAATTTGCCATCAAGTAAGAACTCTCCACAAAAGACGTTCGAACACCTAGGAATCTCGAGTTATCCAAGGGGGGGTTTGACTGTAAATGGTGAATGTTTTAGTTACGAAATCAAGTTAAAAAAGATATTCCGTGGTAACACTGCATTTCGGCTTCAACTCTAGCAATTAGAAATCAGAGAATGTCTAGCTGACATCATGAAGAAATAATATATCAGAGGGAATCTGTGATAACATGGCGCTCGCTCACTCGTCATGTGCTCACAAAGCTCACTTTACTGATCGTGCGATTGACTTTCGTACTACTTTTCTCCTAGTTTTGTTCTACAGAATTATATATATATATATATATATATATATATATATATATATATATATATATATATATATATATATATATATATATATATATATATATATAATGATTTTGGCTTATTGCTGCTCCTACCCAAAAGATTGCCTCAGCTCTTGTCCCCTCTATCATTTTCATCCTCCATTCAGTGTTACACCTACTGCTTACTTTCTTTCATTATATATACTCTTATGGTTCTTCCACTTTTACCCTCTGGCTTTTCCCTTCCACTCGAACCTCTTATTATTTGTACACTCCTAGCTTTCTTCGTCTCTTTTCGTCGTCCATTTTATTTTATATTCTCTGCCTTCTCCTTGTTCCGATCTTCTGCTACTCTATTGCCTTTACCGCATGTCAGATTATCAAGATTTTTTTCTTTCGTACTGTGATAATAAATATTATTTTCTACTCCCAGAATACAGTGGATTATTCAGAATCGGATTGAAAAAGGGACGGAAAGATGGTAATCGAGTATGAGATGGACGGGGGGCTGGTAAGGTACTGTACATGACTGAATAGGGTGTTAGTTGAAGAGATGCCAACCGGATGGCAAAAGACACTTACATGGTAGTAATTTGACTGAGGCTATCCCTTCTGAGATTAAGGTGTCTGGGAATATGTAAAGAGTTACAATATATAACATATACTGTTTTCCATTAATAAGAGTGAAATGGATAATACATAAGCAGAAATTTCAGAGCTAGTTCAGGGTTGCATAACCTTGGAACCTTTGATGGGTTCTCAGCTGCAAATACAAACAGTTGGGAAAAATACTATAGGTAATATTCACGTCGAGGAACAATGAAATACGCTGCCAGCAACAGTAGTTAGTACAAACAATAACAGTACGATTATAATTTGGCTTGACAAACATTTTGAGACTATAATGCTGTAACTAACGTGAAGTTCTTTGTTGCCAGGTTGATGTTAACTGCTATGAAACGTTTGATTTATAATGGAAATTTTCGGCAAATGTATTTGTTTTTCTTTTACAGAACTGTACAGCAGAGGTTTTTTTAGTGCATGGTCGTTCCTCTTCTGCATCTCTTATATAATTTCCATGTACTCTATATCCTTCTAACAAGCGTGGTGCTTTTGTCTATCTTTTTCCTGCATGTTTAACCTGCTGCGTCCCAGCAGATTTTTTACCAATGACCCCCCCCACCAATCCTGGCAGATGTTTTTTTTTTGGGGGGGGTGCTAAAACCTCCACTTTTAAAGAGAAACATCGAAAATTCAGAGAGAAATTGCTCACCTGAGCATAGAAGTGGTCTAAACAGATGACCTTCTCCTGATCTGGTAACATCTTCTAAAATGCCATGCAACAAAACGTTTTCTATGGGAGGGGTAACTATTCTAAACCACTCAGAATATGTAGATATTTATTTATTTCGTATGAATTTATATCCAGTATAAGAATATATTGGTTTTCACACAGTAATATAGGCGATATAAGTGTTGTTTCGCTCACCAAACACATCAACGTACCGCACCTTATTTGGCGACATTACCTCCTCATCACTTCAGCTCGTTTCTTCCTCTGGAGCCACATTAACTTTGTCCTCCACATTGTCATCGCTTTGGGAATCACTCTCACCTTGAATTTCGTACCGTGGCGTGACATGTCTTTACTGACCAGGTACTGGTAACAGGTGAGTTGCCGAGACAATGGCATGCGGGGGGGGAGGTCACATGGGGTAATGCATTGTCCGCGCCTGGCCTAGGGCTGAGGACGGTGCCCCCCGTACCAAAATCCTGTGCAAAATTTGAGAAATGTGCAAATGACGGGCTTCGTAATTGCAAAATGCATGGGTACGTCATTGTGTGTTACCGTGACAAAATGTGGAGACGTACCCATACATCAATGGGACACAGCAGGTTAACTGGATGGTTTGGTGGATGAGGGATAGACTTTCGCTTACCCATCCTTTTCTCTTATAAATTGGTTAGATTGTATCAGGCATAGCCTGTTTTACCAGCAGATAACCTCATCATGGCACAATAGACATCCTGTTATCTGTACTTCCTAAGTACTTCTATGTTTGTACAAATGTGGGTGACCCACATAGTCACAGGCTAACTGCACATCTTGTGAATGCTTAGTTTTATATTCTCGATCACAGTGCTGCGGATATCAGCAACCAGATAGATAAACCACAATAAGTATTTATTTCTCTCTGGTTAGTTAGGTGACTGTATTTGCAGCGAGAACCTGTCGATGGTTCCAGGACGGTGCAACTCTCAAGTACTTCAGAAATTTCTACTAATGCATTATCTATTTCATTCTTATTAACCCACCGCATGCCAGTGCCATTTTAAAAAGGTCTGACATAATGCCGCAGCCAGTGCCAGTGCCGTTTTTAAACGGTCTAAAATAAAAAACTTCACTGTGACCGCATTTTTCAAGATTCGCTGGTAAAAATTGGCAGGTATATAACGTAACTGCTCCTCTACCATCCCCCAGGCTGTCAAGGCCATACACTCACTTGCTCCCCCTCTCACGCTCGCTCTGCCTCACTCTGCCTGTGTGCCTTAGCCAGTGCTGTACATAGTGAAGGCATTTTGTAAATATTTTCATGTAAGTGTAAGTTATAATTATTTTCTTGTAAGTGTAAGGACTATATAGTGAAGTAGAGTTGTAAATACCTTCTTGTAAGTGCCAGGACTGTACATAATGAAGTCAGGTTGTACCTATCTTCAAGTAAGTGTAAGATAATGCATTCACAGTGGGAAAGACACACAAATTGTGATAGATGCTGAAGTAATAATTGATCAGAGATGTGCACTGAACATTCCAATACCTTCCAAGCATAAATACCTGAGTGTACCTTACATAGAAAACGGCTTTCCTTCATGTACTTGGTGAGAGTGAGAGAACGACTATACCTGTACATGAGTATGCAGGACTCAATAAAATTCATTTCCGAGCCTCGGTGAGCATTTTAATGGCGAAATTCGTTGTTTCCACATCAAAATCTATCATCTTAGCTATAAAAAAAAAAATAAATAAAAGTAGAAAAATGGCCGGCACTGGGGTGACCCAGTGGGCTAAAAATAGCTGGCACACGGTGGGTTAATGGAAAACAGTTTTATTACACATATTGTAACTGTTTATATATTGCCAGACACCTTAATCTCAGAAAGGGTAGCCTCAATCAAATCGCATCCATGTAATTGTCTTTCTCCATTTGGCTACCATCTCTTTAACAAACACCCCATTCACTCATATTCCTTCCCATCCCCTCCTTCTGTCTCATGTTTGGTCTCTCTCTTCTACCTCCCTCTTCAACCCGCTTCTGACAAATCTACAGAGGTTTGAGTGTTTTTTTTTTTTTTTTCATTCTTGCAGTACAAGAAAGTTCTCGAAAATCAGACATGTAATTTAGGCATTAGAATAACAGAAGATCATAAGATGAAGAGAGAGGAAAAGCAAAATTAATATGGGAGATGAAAAAAAAATAAGGAAAACAAGCTGTATACAAATAATAGAAGGGACGAGTAGAAAAGGAAAGACAGAAGGTAAAAGTGGAAGAACTATGAGAGCATAGATAATGAGAGTGAAGATGCAGGTGGAAAACAGAATTAGGCAGGTGAGAGTGAGACAGCGGACAGAAGATATCAATCTTTGGCTACGATTAACAGTATGCCAGATTCATTATATATATATATATATATATATATATATATATATATATATATATATATATACCGGTATATGTATGTGTGTGTGTGTGTGTGTGTGTGTATGTGTGTGTGAAGAATTATTAAAAACATGCAGAGAGAACGGTATGACGATAGTGAAAAAGAAAATGTTTTTTTATTTTGTGATATGAAATTACCGGTAGAGGAGATGAACAGTAAAAGTTAAATTACAAAATATGAAATAGAAAAACAAACCCAGGGGTTCCCTTCTTTATTAAATTTTGATAATGCCCAGTTCTCTCCTTTATACAGGGCACTGGGCACATGGGTTAAAGTGGCCTAGCAGTGAAGTTGCTTGATGAAGAAGTGTATTGGCGTTAAAGCAAGTTGTACATAAAAAGGCTCGATAAGTCAACTGGTTAAAAGGCTTCATCCAGAAAGGATGGAAGTGTTGATGTTAGTGGGAGGTCTTAAATATTCATGTCATGAAACCAAATGTTTAATCTGATAGGAGTAGAGAGACAAAAATAAAAACCCTTAGGAACACAGAAACATAAGATGAGGGGAGGGCCAGAAGAAAATAAGAGGACTCTAAAGTGAATAACTGGAGACAGAAAAGTCCCGATAGTCGCACCTTATGGCAAGCAGGGATACTTGGTAAATAATATTCATCCCCTCCCCCTCCCCAGAGAGAGAGAGAGAGAGAGAGAGAGAGAGAGAATTTGTTTATGTGAGAGTGTGTAACAGAACAGTAGGTTGTAGTTGGAGGATTACCACTGTGAACCTCTCCTGCCTAAAGTTACCGGCCTTTCTTATCATACCATCCAAAGCTCTGTGATACATTATCATCCAGTGTAGTATGGGGCTGCCTGTTGCGTGCTGTGTTGTGATCCTGTTGTAAATGTAGTTTACATTAATGTGGTGGTTTGGATAATGTAGTTGTGGTGCTGTGGTGGTTTGGTTAATGTAGTTTGTGGTGCTGTGGTGGTTTGGTTAATATAGTTTGTGGTGGTTTGGATAATGTATGTTGTGGCGCTGTGGTGGTCTGGTTATTGTTTGTGGCGATGTCCTGGTTTGGTTAATGTTGGCTGTAGTTCTCTGGCGGTTTAGCTATTGCGGTTTGTGGTGTTGTGATGATTTCGTTAATATACTTTGTAATTCTGTAGAGGTTGGTTAATGTACATTGTGGTTCTGTGGTGGTTTGGTTGTGGTGTTGTGGTGATTTTGTTAAAGTACTTTGTGATTCTGTAGTGGTTTGGGTAATGTACGTTTTAGTTCTGTCGTGGTTTGGTTAATGTTTTTGGTGCTGCGGTGTTTCGAGTAGGGTTACTCGTGGCACTCTGGTGGTATACTTATTGTAGTCTGTGGTGGTTTGTGAAGTTTGTGGTCCTGTGATGGTTTGTTTAGTGCATTCTGTGCTGTTTCGGTGGTTTGGCTAAAATAGTTGTAGCTGAACAGTGTTTCATTTGTGTTGTAGTACTGTGAAGTTGTGAAGGCAAGAGTAGTGTTGTGGTGGACAGCTTTTTTTTCAGTGTGAAATATTGTTCATGAGATAATGTTCGGTAATTATAATGACTTTCTTTTATGCGTTGGTGTGAACACTTTCAGGCACTGTTAAGTTAACTGCAAGCAATAACCACCTGACGAGGAAGACATAGTTATTATTACAGTAAATATAATAACCAATATTTTCAGAATAAAATCCACCACTGTTCGACCAGTGCTTCTAATTATGAGAGGTCTCTCCTTGGCCTGAGTAATTTAACATATATTTATCGCGGAAGTGACCTGACTGCAAATAAAACTTGCTGCTTCTCAAAATGAGTATGCTGTTCACACAGTTCAGGGTCTGTAGTGATGTTTCGCCCCCTTGGGTTCCCTGATACATTGTCGTTTGCCATTTCTATTTTTTTATATTATCCTTGGAATGTCGTAGAGCGTAGGACTGGCACAACAAAGTAGATATATACAGTATATCAAACACACAGATTCTCTCTCTCTCTCTCTCTCTCTCTCTCTCTCTCTCTCTCTCTCTCTCCAAGCTATACATCACGGTCCTCTCACTTGAACCCCCATTTTTTTTTTCTCCTCTCAACCTTATCTGTAAAATCTCCTCCTAGCAGCCTCTCTATAACTGTCCTTCATCTCATGATATCCTTCTTCTCATGTCTTTTTCCCCAGTTACACAGGTTTACGCTGAATTTCTTTTTTGGGCTATTTCATATATTTTTTTTATATTTTTGGACGCTTAAAGAAAAAAAACGAAAACCATTTTTATCCATCAGGTTACATTTTTTCGTAAAACTCTTTTCTTTACTTTTCAGTTATAGTTCTTTTATCATTTCGCACTATATAATCATTTACATATACATAATTCATTACACTGATAATATGTTTGAATTCAGTATTCTCTAATATTAAAATCCGTATTTAAAATAACACTTACTGTATTTTGTTTGCTAATAAGCCACAAGATATCTGGAACACAACACATTGATAAGTCCTACCAGTCTGAGTGCAGCAAACGTATCTCAGTGTGACTCAGTTGACTTGTGCTCCTGTAAATTACTTTCAGTGGAGGTTTCTATTTATAACACAGTGATATATATTGAAAATGGTGATTTATTGTACTGATCCTTTGTTAATTGCACTGACGTAAAGTGGCCTAGTGCAGAAACTGGGCAGAGATTACAACGCAGAAGATTGGAGACTATTTATAGATTCATCTAAAAGCAGCCTGAAAGTAGTACCTCTTCATAATGGTAATAAATATGCATCAATACCTGTTGCTCATTTTGTGCATTTAAAAGATACGTACCAGAATTTGGCAAATCTTGTCGAGAAAACCAGCTACAATGAACACCTTTGGTTCATATGTGGGGACCTGTCGAGTATCTTATTGGGTCAGCATTTAGGGTATACAATTTTTTTTTCTCTTTCTCTCTCTCTCTCTCTCTCTGGGTGGGACAACAGAGCCAAGGATTTACATTGGGTTCAGAAGGAATGGCCAAATAGAAGAAATCTACAGCTTGGTGCCAAAAACATCATCGGACCTAGCTTGGTGAATCCGGGTAAAGTGCTGCTTCCACCGCTTCATGTTAAGCATGGATTAATGAAACAGTCTCTCAAAACCCTATCACAAGATGGAGCCAGTTTTAGGTACAGTATCTGTGCCAAACGTTTCCTGATTTGTCTAAAGTTTCATTGAAAGAAGAGTATTTACTGGGCCTGATATTAGAAAGCTGATTTCTGTAGCAGAATTTGATAATGCGATGAACGCCTTGAATGACAGCCTTAGGTATCATTCAAAGAAGTAATTTCTAAGTTTTTAGATAACAATAAAGATGCAAATTAGAAAGAAATTATGAGAAATTTGTTAAGTCAGATTAAGAAGTTGGGTTGCAAAATGAGTCTCAAACTTCACTTTTTGAATTCGCATCTGGAATTCCCCCCCTCCAAAAAAAAAAAAAAAAAAAAAAAAAAAAAATGGAGCGGTCAGTGAGAAACATGGTGGAAGTTTCCATCAGGATATCAAGAACATGGAAAGAAGGCACCAGGGACGCTGAGATGTCAGTATGATGGCGGACTACTGCTGGGTGATTCAGAGGGACACACTAGAAAACATGTACGAACAACTGGCCACCAAACGAAGTTTTGGATTAAAAAAAAAAAAAAAATGAGATGTTGCAAAAACTAGAGAAGTTATAAGTGAGTCATGGAATATATAGTTTTGTTTCCTTTATATGTTAACAAAATTACATTGACTAAATACAGTTTGTTGAAGCGGTGTCATGATATCACTCTCATTCAGAACTACAGACCAGATGCAGAGACGGGTCTCATATTTTATTAACATTTCGTTGAACAGGATTTTTTGGGAATGACAAACACCTTACTGAGCGACTCAAGAAGTGTAGGCATGAGATACCAGAAGAAAAAAAAATGTTTATCGTGTAAAATTGTTGATCTATGTTGGTTTCCTCCCACTTTATTAGAATGCCATTTCTTCCAAAAGAAGAGAAAATCCTTCATTACAGTTAACTCAATACATTCTAGTCTCTAGTTCCTATGTTTTTTTAATAATATGTCAAGCAAAATACATTACTGAAGTTGGATTCATGTGCAAACAGTCTCACCGGCGGGTATAACCAACATACTGATTCACCTTGACCTTAGTGAGTCTCTTGGGTCTGTACACCGGTAAGTGACTCCCGCCCTCTGTACACACAGGATTTTGGACACACAGGGGTATGGGGGAGAAACACATAATTTGAATATGGAGAACGAGGCAGGAGGTTGGAAAGAAAGACGGAAGGAACTGAAAGGAGCAAGAGGAAGCAGAATTCAAGGCTAAGGAATTACAATAAAATTAAGTACACACACACACACACACACACACACACACACACATATATATTTATAGATAGATAGATAGGTAGGTAGATAGATAGATAGATAGATAGATATACTATATATATATATATATATATATATATATATATATATATATATATATATATATATATACACACACATAGGCTGCTTCCTCCAGGGAAAGGGAGGTAGCCGAGGCAGGACGACACACTCCCAATTTACTCATCCATTCAAACACATTCATTCACATCTTAGCCCCAAAGGGGAGAAGGGACAGATCCTCTCCGCACCACACCGCACGAGGGTCAACTGCGCAGTGCAATCAGTAACATCCACAGCAGGGCCCGACTGCAGAGCAGGTTTACCCTTGCCACATCATAATAGACCCATCCCCTTACTCGCACCTGACCTGATCAGCTGATCAGATCAAATGTGGGAGAATATCCCCTCAGGGCTGCGTCATCATTTATTCATTCACAGTTTCTCTCCATTTATTTCTGTCACGCACAGCCACTCTTCCTTGCTCAACAGACATCCCTCTCACATCCAACGCTCTCTTCACACTGTCCATCCATCCTATTCGTGGTCTTCCTCTTAGCTTTACACCTCTCACATCATATATAGTTATATTCTTCAACAATCTCTCATTATCCAGTCACTCCATATGCCCAGACCATCGCAACACCCTCTGCTCAACTCGATCAGCCATCTCCTGAACAACTCCAGTTCTCCTTGGCACTTCATCATTTCTTACTCGATCCATACACGTCACTCCACACATACTCCTCAGACAGCTCATCTCCATTACATTCAAACGTTTCCTCTCTGCTACACCCATATTCCATGTGTCAGCCCCATATAACGCAGTCGGTACCACAACACCCTCATACAGCCTACTCATTACATCCATTCTAAGCGAACAACATCTAAACACTTTTTTCACTCCTCCCAGCACCTTTCCTACTTCATTCATTCTAAACTATACTTCTGCATCTATTCTTCCATCCACAGCAACATGTGACCCTAAATACTTAAAACACTCTACCTCCTCAAGCAACTTATCATTTCAAAACTATCTTCATCCTCCTACCATCTACCGACCACGTACACTTCATCACGTTACTCTTGTTCTCATTTACTTTCAATTTCCTTCTTTCACACACCCTTCCAAACTCCTCTGCCAACTGTCTCAATCTCTCCTCTGAATCAGTCACCAGTGCAGTATCATCTGCAAACAGAAGCTGCTTCAGAGTCCACTCTCCACCATCAACATTCACCAGACTCAGACCTCCACCTAAAACTCTTGCATTCACCTCCCTTACAACACCATCCATATAAACATTAAACAACCAAGGCGACATCACACATTCCTGTCGCAGCCCCACTCTCACAGGAAACCAATGACTCACAGTATTTCCCACTATTACACACGCTCTGCTATTTACATGAAAACTTTTCACCCCTTTTAGTAACCTACCATCAAGTCCATACAATCTTAAAACAGTCCACAAAGCCTTCCTATTAAGTCTATCATACTCTTTCTCTCAATGCATGAATGCCCAAAACACATCCTTACCTTTCGCTAAATACTTTTCACACACTTGTCTCACGGCAAATACCTGATCCATGCATCCCCTCCCTCTCCAAAAGCCACACTGCACATCACCAATCACTCCCTCAGTACCCTCTCTAACTCTCTTAATTAACACTCTACCATACACCCTACCTACAACACTCAACAGGCTTATATTGCTAAAGCTAGTACATTCATACTTATCACCCTTGCCTCTATACAACGGGACCACACAAGCAGTTGCCTAGTCAACTGGCACCATACCTTTCACAAAGGACACATTCAACAATCTTACTAACCAGTCAACAATAGTCGCTCAACCACCCTTCAGGCATTCCACAGCACACCCATCCATACCTGCAGCTTTCCCTGTTTTCATCTCCTTTACTACCTTCTCCACTTCCTCCTTCGTGATCAAAGAATCATTCAACTCTCCCAGCACATTTATTCCTTGCACCCTTCCATCTGCTACAATCTCAGCCACCCTTTCTTTTTCTACATTTAACAATCTTTCACAATACTCTGCCCATCTCTTCCTTACTGCATCCATCTCAATTAACATCCTTCCATCCTCTGCTTTTACTCGCTATTCTTTCCCACAATGTCCCTTTCGCACCCTTTTCACCTCCTTCCCAATCATTTTCTTATTCTGTTGAAAATTCTCAGTCAACTGCCTACTCCACCTCTCATCTGCTGCCACTTTAGCATCACGCACAGCCCTTCTTGCCCTATTCCTCTTTTCCTTATACCTCTCATATGACACCTCATCCATCCTCTGCAGCCACACTTCATATGCATCTCTTCTCAGCCACAGCCATACTTACTTCCTTGCACCACCATTCACTTCCTTTTCTTACACCACCACCCACACGTCTCACACCACACACCTCTTCCGCATGCCCCACCACAGCACTCTTAAACACCTGCTATTCCTCCTCCACATCGCCATTTTCCTGATCTTTCACTGCATTTCACTCATCTTTCAATTTCTCCTGATACTCTATCTTTTTCTCTCTTTTATCCAACTCATTCACTTTCAAAACCTCCCTGCCATACCTAACCCTCCTAGCTCTCACCCATCTCTTACCTACTCTTAATTTTCCCTCCACCAGGTAGTGGTCAGACATACCTCCACCCTCCCCTCTCAGAACTCTGACATCCAACAATCTTCCTATTACATTCCTGGACACAACCACATAGTCCATCAATGCTCTGTCAACAACCCTTCCACCCTCCTGTCTCAACCATGTATATTTATAAATATCTTTTTTCTCAAACAGGGTATTTCCAATCATCATCCCTCGCTCAACGCACATCCTTATCATTCGTTCCCCATTTTCATTTCTTTCAGGCACATCATGCATACCAACTACACCTTCAGCTGCTACATTTCTCACTCTAGCATTCAGATCTCCCATCATTACCACATTCATATTCTCTCCAAAACTCTGCAGACATTCATCAACATCATGCCAGAAAGACTTCTTCTCTTCTTCATCCCTTTCACTACCAGGCTCATATGCACTCACAAACACCCATAACACACATTCAAATTTTGCTTTCAACCACATCAGTCTCGATGACACCTTCTATTCAATCACACACTGCTGTACTTTCGGACTCACTAATAAGGCCACACCTTCTCTTGCCCTTCATCTATCAACACCTGACAATCTTCCATTCACACTTCCAAATATAGACTCACCCTTCCCTTTCATCTTCGTTTCACTCAAAGCTAACACATCCAACGTTCTTCTCACAAACATTCTCCTAATCTCCTCCCTTTTAGCCACAGTCGTACTACATCCACGCACATTCATAGACCTAATCTTCAGGGTACGAAGATAACTCAGTCCCCCATCCCTTTCTCTGGCCACGTTTTCCCTGCAAATTTCTAATCTCTTGGTGTCCAGTCAGTCATCCTCCTGCTCCATCGATTATCCCTTATTCGTGCTACATGGCCTGCCTACCTCCATTTCTGTTCTTTATTTAGTCACCTCTTTCACCCAAGCTGGTCTTTTCCTGTATGTTCCCAACACTGACCTCTCCGAAAACGGATGAGTTTATTTTCCATCGATGTTGTCAATTTGTAGATCTCACAATCGTACATCATCACTAGGATTATACATTCGTTATATACTTTTCGTATCGTATATATTGGGAAGCTACTTTTCATGATGCCTTTGGGTTCACCGAAAGCTTTCCATCCAACTGTAATGCGTCATTTTATTTCGCCATCATAGTCTTTCTTAATTTTTAGTTTTTGCCCCAAGTAATTATACTCCTCGACTTCTCCAAGAGTTTCTTCGCTTATTGTGATGACGCTCTTTGGTGTTGGTGGACAAAATATCACTTTAATTTTACTCTGGTTTATCTTTAGCCCTACTTTGAGATTTGCTCTGTTCAGGTCATTTAATATTTCTTGCAATGTCTCCATTGTTTCCTAGATTAGGTCAATGTCATCTGCAACTCTTAAATAGTTTAGCTTTTCTCCATTTACGTTTGCTCCTTTGTTTTCCCAGTCTAGCTTTCTTAAAACGCTTTCTAGGCGTGCTGTAAATAACTTAAGTGAAATTGTATCTCCCTGACGCACGCCCTTCTCAATATAAATTTCTTCCACGTCTGTATGTAATTTAATTGTAGCAGTTCCCTCTTTTTATATGTTTCCGAGCAATTTTACAAAGTTTTCATTTACTACTTCTCGTAATGAATTTATAATTGTTATGTACTCCACTGAGTCAAAAGATTTTTCGTATTCAACAAAACCTAAGCGCAGTAGTTTTCTCAATTACTAGTAGCTGATTCATTGTGTGTAGATGATCAGTAGTCGAATATCCACTTCCGAATCCTGCCTGTTCGGAAGATTGGTTTTCTTCCAAATTTGATTTTATTCTGTTCATAAGGACAATGAAAAGTTTGTAAATGACTGATAATAAGCTAATGGGTCGATAGTTACTAAAACTTTCGAATCGCCTAAATATATAAAATAACTATTGATTGAGCGATGTTTTGGGAATTGTCTTCTTTTTATGCACTGAGTAAATAAGTAGGCGTGCCTATTTTGTACTTCCGCTCCTTCATCTAATATGCTACTATTCCATCCTCTCCCGGTGCCTTCCTTCCTCTCATGTTTATTAAGAGAAATGTTTACTTCGTCTGGTGTTACTGCAGTTATTTCACTTGTGTCAAGTGAAAAGTTAGCTATTGGTACTACTGTCTGATGCATACAGTTATTTGTAAAATTCTTCACCTTTCTGCACCATCTTTTCTCTGCATTTAATGACCTCACTGTTTTTATCTTTCAGTGATTTAATTTGTTGCTTTCCTAGTACCATTTTACTTCGGACCTGTTCAGACTTTTTCCTTTTTTGATGGTCTCTTTGATTGATCCATTTTTCTCTTTCTTTTTCCTTCTCTGTCTCTTCTTGATAAGCTTATTTATTTCCGCTCGTTCTGTTTCATCTTTCTTTGTTTTTACTGTCATTTCCTTTCTTCTTTTCATGAGCTCGGGTATCTTTTCCGAATATTTCATGGTTTTGGTTGTATTAGGTTTCCCTGCTGCCTCCGCCGATTCTCTTAGCACTGTTGCTAGTCTGTCATTTAATTAATCATTGTCACATTCAGCATTACTTAGAATCTGATATCCGTTTCTTTTCTCCAACAGAAAAGATACTTGGTTTTCGTTTAATTTATTGGCCATATTTTTTTTTTTTTTTTTTTATCATCTTTCTTTCACCTCTGAAATTGGATCTGGCTGTGCAACCAACCATTCTGTGGTGACTTCCCATTTGTACTTTGTTGATAACTGTGACATTTGTGATCATGTTATTCTTATTTGCCATAATGAAGTCGATTTCATTCTTTGTTTCTCTATTTGGGCTTCTCCAGGTCCACTTTCTCCCTATTGTTTTGTGAACGAGCGTGTTCATTATTCTCGTGTTATACATTTCAGTAAAATTTACCACCATTTCTTCCCTTTCACTCCTTTCTCCCACTCCAAATTATCCCATACATGCATTTCCATTTGTTGATTTCCCAACTTTTGCACTGAAGTCTCCAGAGAGTGCAGTATATATATTTTCTTCTTCGAGAGTGTGGGAGATGTCATAGAATGTTTCTGTTTTTTCATCTGAGCTTTGAGAAGTCGGTGCATATTCTTGTATTATATTCAGGGCGTATTTTTGGCACAGTCTAATTTCAATCCATGTTGCTTTGTCAGGTACACTGCTGAATTTAACAATGTTGTCTCGAAGATTTCTGTTAATTGGAAATCCTACACCACTAACCCTTTCATTTTGCCTTCCTCTGTGGGAAAATAGGTGGCCGCTGTCTTCGAGCCAAAGTACTTTTTTTTTTTTTTTATGTGCATCTCACTCAAACCTACATTCTCCCAATAATATTTTCCAAATCAGTCATTAAGTAATCTTTTATGAGGCTTTCCATTTGCCTTCCATCAGGGATTTCAGTTTGTTTAATACCCCAGTCTCTAATGTGCCGACATAGTGCCTACTCACTTTCAGTGGCACACTGCCCATAAACACAGGAAGTAGTGTGGATGGACCTTTAGCAGACAATGATCCAACAGGAGCGCCCGTCAACTCATCTACATTATTGCAGAACTTCTGCCTATCAAAATTCTTTTATTCCCCGAAATGTATCTCTTTAGAACTCGTTTCCCCGGAGTTGTTTCCCTCCAAACTTCAACCTACGGCTGTTCAAGTAAAACTGTTACAATTTTTTTTACGAACGGAAGAAACCTGTTATCTGGTGTATGGATTATTTTTTCTTATTCGTTTGTTTTTCCTTCTTCTGTGTTGTTATTTTTAGAAAATTATTTTTCTCTGTCAAGCTAGCATAAGTCACAGTCACGTAATTATGTATGAACGTGTTATTACCCAAGTGGAATGGACAGGTAAAGAAAGATATGTGTATGTGGAGGAAGTGGATAAACACCAGAAGTATTTATTTATTTTTATTTTTTTGTCGAAAGATAAAGGAGTGAAACTAAAAATACGAAAAACAAAATTATTTCAAAGTGAATATGACCTTTCAAATCTGGGAAAGGACCAGTTTAGTGTTCAATAATATATTGGCAAACATATTGGGGTTAAGAAAATCCTAATGAAGCCAGGATGGCCAGGGTCATAACTACTGTCTCTATTGCAAAGTTAATAATAACAGCCTCAGCCGCCATTTATTACCAAGACAAGAATGGCGACATAGCTGCACGATGTGTAAAGATTAATTTCAGTTGGGGGACTGTTTGTGAACCAGACAGGTCAGACGAATGTGTTGTGGTGCTGGTGTAGACAGTCTGTTGTTTGTTATTGCTTGGGGTGAGACTTTTGTTAATATTTCTTGAGTCAGAAATACGTGATGACAGTAATTAGCAGAAACAACACCATCATCTCTAAGATTATATAAATTTAGCTATCGACTGCAAATGCCTCATTAATGCAGGTGGCCAAGGAAGGTTTAGGACTTGAAGACTGGAAATAATGTGGTTTCTTCCTCACTACCGGTCGTTTAAAGCTTACCGAGCTGCAGCCCTCATTTGAGGCACAATTAATTTTTGGACGGGCCATGCTGCCAGCCACATATGAGGCACGGTTTACATTGGCTATAAAACAACGACTTAGAGGAGGTATTAGTAAACTATTTTACAAAAAAATAATAATAATAATAATCACGGGAGGGATGAAGCTTATCTTACAAGAAAAGCATCCAAGTGGCAAGAAGATAAGCATTAGGAGAAAGTATTGTGTAATGGTGCGAATTTTCAAGAGTTGAGTGTCAGGACTGCCCAACATGTTTGAACAGTACGTTTGGGAATGGAGCAATAAATAAATAATAACAATAGAAAAAAAGCATACAAGTGGAAATGACTTACCGAACCAAACAAATATTCCTGGAGGTTACGACAGGCAGTCTCTAATTTACAAATTCTGAACACTAATTCATTCTCTTGATTCCGGTTCATTTATTTGAACACTCTTACTGATCAGAGGAAATTCACATACTATACTGACTGTAGAAGTCAGAATTATTTTCTAAGACTGCATATCTGGTCACTTTGATTCAGTACTTACCTCGTAGCTCCTTCACTCACCACCAACCAGTCACAAGAAAATCCACCAGGCAAAACGAAGGTTAAATGATAGTTAAAAAAAAAAAAAAAACTAATTAAAACAACGTCATGAGGCAATTAAAACTCACCAGCTACAGGGTTGAATGTGCTATGCACATATCCGTTAATCATGGAACTCCTGTAACTGAACGCAGGAATTCTGTGTGGCAGTGAATTATTGCAGGCATTTTGCGTGGTAGGTGGTGGCGACCATCATCCACTCACTTGATGTAGTGCTGCCTACTTCTTCCTTAGCCTTTATCAATCTTTTTCTGTGCCTGCCCTCCTCTCTTTCTATTTCTCCCATCTTTCCTGTCACTTCTTATTGCTTTTCTTTCCGTTACAGGTGGCTTTACATTGAGTGACAAGCCAAATGGTTTCCTGTAAGCCAAAAAACCCAAAGTGGTAGGTGGTGGCGACCATCATCCACTCACTTGATGTGCTGCCTACTTCTTCCTTAGCTTTTATCATTCTTTTTCTGTGCCTGCCCTCCTCTCTTTCTATTTCTCCCATATTTCCTGTCACTTCTTATTGCTTTTCTTTCCGTTACAGGTGGCTTTACATTGAGTGACAAGCCAATTGGTTTCCTGTAAGCCAAGAAACCATTTACAACGCTGGGTGGTAACCATATAACCAAAACATACGTGCTCCTTACGTGTCAACAAGTGGGTTGGTGGAGGGTTAGTGCCCGTCCCTGTAAAACAAATCACTCAGAGTCAAGTGGCCACCCCTTACGGGATTATGGAGTCTGGCAATAGATAGATTGATTTTGCGTGGCTACTTTACGCAAATTCTTTACACTCCACACTCACAGATTTGCAGGTTAGCTCTATACTAAGTACGGCTATTACAGAAAATATGCATTTCACAAGAACCAAAATACGACGTAAGACAGCACATCTAGTATTACATTACTTAACAGGGCAGCATTGCTACAGTTCACACGACATAACTGGTACTTTGTCTTGTTTGCACTTTACTTCTATAGTCACATCACCGCAAGCCTCAGATACTACCACTAGCCGCCCCTACAGTCACACCATTACAAACTCAGATACTGTCACTGGCTGCCCCAACAGTCACACCTCCACACCCCTCAGTTGCATTCACTAGCCGCCCCTACAGTTACATCACATCACAACCCTCAGGTACTGTCACTGGCCACCCCTACGCGTCACACCATCACAACCCTCAGATACTAGCACAGGCCATACACGACAATGCACCTAGTCCTGTTTTCCTGATGCTGCTGTATAAAAAAATACTAAGATTAAAACACAACAGGGAGACGCAATAAGCAGATACAGATTTTTTTATAGTCAGCCAACTGAGGAAAAAATTATTGCTTTCCATCAGGCACAGTCTGAGGCAAGGTGAATTACTCAAAGGGCTAAGCATGACTCCTGGCAGTCTTTTGTGTTCGCATTGAATCGTTTTATTCCATTAAACAAAGTTCGGTTCACTATTAAAATACTGAATAATAAATGCCTTTACATCCCTGTGACCACTTTGCAGGTGAACAATAACATCTATGACGATCTTGTGGACGTAGCTAACATCCTGGACAGGAGTTTTTCTCATGTAAGTGACTCAGCCAATTAAGATCAGCATTTTCAACATCATAAATGCATGGCTAAGCTAAAAGCATTGAACTTTGCCACGGACGTAGACTCCTCGTACAACCAAGAGTTTACGATACATGAACTGCTCCTTTCCCTTAAATTCTGTAGACACGAGTCCTGGACCAGATACTATCAAGTATGGTACGATACAACATCTTATTCAGGATAACCTGATGAAGTTGTTAGCATTGCACAATGAGATTTGGGCGTCCCAGACGTTCCCAAACTCATGGCACTTTGCACACATTGTACCAATAGCCAGAGAGGCTAATCGTATTATGAATTCCACTTCGTTTCAATTGTGTTGACTTCTTGTCTACGTAAGGTCATGGAACGAGTGGTTAATAATAAGCTTATATTTGTTTTAGAGTTGAAGAATTGGTTAAATGATCAACAAATGTGGATTCCATAAGTACAGAAGTTCGCTAGATCATATACTGAGTTTGGAGCATTGTGTTTCAGAGGCATTTGCCAATACAGAGTTCATGGTAGGGGTGTTCTTGAATATTCATAAAGCCTATGACACAAGCAAACGATACACCATACATATGAAGTTGTGCTTCTGATTTTAGAGGTAATTTGACAATTTTTAAATCAAATTTCATAAGGAAAAGAATCTTCTCTCTCAAATGCCCTGTAAAGTAACATTGAACATATTTATCCAACGGGGTGCCTCAGGGATGTGTGCTTAGTCCCACTTTGTATAGTATTATGATCAATGATATTCTGTCATCAGCTCCCTTTCCAAGGAATCTTACCTACCTCACACTGACGATTGTGCAATATGGCACTCTTCCCATAATGCACAATTTTCGGCTGGGCGGATTCAAACAGCCCCTGATTCCGTCCACCATGGGCCTTGCAGTGGAGATATAAGTTTTTCATCAATAGACGTGCCACTGTAGTTTTCACTAGCCGTAATAATCTCGATTTGCACTTGACTTTCGATAATCAGGCAGTACCTATCCAAAAATCTGCATAGTTTTTGGGCTTCCATTTTGACTGTAGATTTAATTTTAAATTTCACATTAACCCGCCCCATCCTGTCAACGTATGGGTACATTGCAAAGTTTTGCATTTGCCAGTCCCAGCGACGTACCGGTACGTCGTGCAATTGCAAAGTGCATAATTTCGACAATTTTCAAATTTCATGCTTGATTTTTGGTACGTATCCTCGCTTGACCTTCCCCTACCTGCCACCAGGTGGGGACACTCGGCGACCCCGTGTGACCCGCGCTAACCCGCGGCTCGTCCACTCACCTGTTAGCAATGGTCCTGCTTAGACATGGCTAGGAGAGGTCTCTCAGAGGCCAAAATTCAAGCCGTCCTGGATGCCTTTACAGGCGACAGTGATTCCCCACTGGACAACGAGGTTGTTGATAAAGATAATGTGCAGCCAGAGGAGGAGGAAACCACCAGCAGTGATGAAGAAGTCCCGTCCCCCAGGAAGCTGCAGTACATGACTTACCATGCTGCTAGAGAGGGGCAGCCGGCTAAGAAACCACGTGCAACATCCTATGCCCAGCCCCAACGTGATGTGGAACCTGAATTCGATGACAAGGACGAGGACGAGGACGAGGACGGAGTCATGGGACGTGCTGCCACGTGGTATGGACGTGAGGTAATAACTCACCATGGCCCCAAGCGCACACCACGTCGGACGAGCAGGTATGGGCCTAGTATTTTGTTTGGGGAGGTAGGAAGTGCCGTGGAGGGAGTGGGGAGTGAAAGGGAAAGTGCAGGGAGGAGTATGGAAAGTGAGAGTGGCGTGAGTGAGTCATTGCTCTCCCTAGGTAGTGTGAGGCGGCAGGGTGTATCACGTGGGCGAGTGCGGGTGCGTTCTGTATCACGTGGGGTTGTGATGGACGGGGAAGGTGGGGAGGAACCACTCCCAAGCACGTCTTATGCTCCCCAATATCCCCTAACACTTGGGCGAGGTAGGGTGCGTGAAAAATCACGTGGTGTTTTCAAGGATGGGAAGGTGGGGAGGAACCAATTCCCAGCACGTCTCATGCTCCCCAATATTCCCCAGCTTCATCCCCACAGCCCCCTAATGTTCCTCAAGGCCGTAAGGGTAAGGGAAAGGGAAAGGGTAAAGGCAGAGGGAAGAGGAGTGAGAGTGGGGAAGCCCTCCTCATCCTCCCCAACCTCTCCCACCAGGATCTCCTCCCCACCCAGACGAAGGCGGTGATGGGGATGATGGGGACGAGGGATTTGTGGGATGGAATTGGGAGGATGGGAGTGATTTTTCTCCCCTCATTCACCCCTTCACTGAGCTGGGGCGCTCTGGCTGCATTGCTCCCGGAATTCACCGTAATTCCACCAGGTTGGATTTTTTCCACCTGTTTTTTAGTGAGGCATTCGTGGAGCAGATTGTTTACCAAACCAACCTTTTTGCAAGCACCCAGCACCTTGAGAGTGAAAGATTGGGAACAAGGAGTAGACATTCTATCATATATGATTACCCTGTCTCCCTTTCAGAAATGTTCCTATTTTTTGCCCTGGTCCTTTTGATGGGTATTATATGAAAAAACAGAATTCCGGCTTACTGGACAAGGGACCCTGTTATGTTTACACCAATATTTGGGCAAGCCATGAGCCGTAATCGGTTTCAACAAATTCTAAGTCGCCTCCATTTCTATGATGCTCATGATCCTGCAAATGCGAACAACACAGATAAGATGAGGCGAATTAGGTTGGTCTTTGATCACCTGAGGCAAACCTTTCGTTCATCATTTTATCCCTATAAAGACCTCATCATAGACAAGAGTCTCGTGTTGTGGAGAGGTAATATTTCATTTAGGCAGTATATACCCAGCAAAAGGCACCGTTTTGGGTTAAAGATCTTTGTTATGTGCAACTGTAGGACTGGATACGTGCAAGACATAGTCTTGTACACCGGTGCACAGACAGACATAATAGAAGATCGGAGTATTGGACTGTCGGGAGCAGTGGGAAAGACAATGATAGAAGACTACCTTCATCGTGGTCACGTCCTCTACCTGGACAACTGGTACACTAACCGTTTTCTCACTCGTAATCTTCACATGCATGGAACGGGAGTCTGTGGAACCGTGAAGGTGAACCTGTGTCACATGGCCAAGGTAGGGCGGAAACTTGGAATGAGGCTGTCTTCTTCAAAGCCAACAACATCCATGCAACTGTGTGGAACCATAATAGAGAAGTAAGCCTCTTGTCAACGGTTCACCGCCCCTTGATGCACCGTACTGATTGCGTTGATTACCGGAGTGAGAACAGGCGTCACATTTGGAAACCTGAGTGTGTCATGGACTATAACATAAACATGCGCCTGGTGGACCAGTCAGACTCCATGATATCGACGGTAGAGTGTGCCAGGACCACGATGAAGTGGTATAAGAAACTGTTCTTTCACTTGCTAGACATCACTGCTCTGCATTGCCACCACCTTCACGCCATGACAACAGGAGTTCAGGAAACCTTTGAAGGGTTTGTGAGGGAGCTCACAAGAGAGATTTTTGCACGTTATGCTGTTGAAAGGCCCCAACATCGCACCCGCACTGCCCCTATTGCCCAAACTCCCCTGAGAATATGCGGCCGCCATTTCCCCACTCCTATCCCTCCCAAGCCATACAGACCTAGGCCCCAACGCAGGTGTCACGTGTGTAGCAATTCCCGGGTGAGACTCACCACACAGATGAAGGACACCCGCTATGAGTGCGTCGAGTGTGACGTGGGTCTCTTTATTCACCCATGTTTCAGCGAATATCACACCTTGATGCTATTCTAATATGGTGTGAATGCGATAGGACGCTGAAACTATGAAGTAAATCGACAAACAGATGCTCAGTAAAATTATCAGTCATGTTGATCTGAAAATATTAGTATAAAGTGCATGCGGGTATAACATAAGTGCAAAAATTGTATGTAAGTGTATAAATATGCTGTAAGTGGAAACATACCTAGCGAGGGTTTTATGATGCGATATTCTGTCCCTCAGTGCATTAAATAAGGCCCGTAAAAATGTAATTATTATTATTGGAAATGCTAACGGGTATAATATAAGTTCATATTATTGTAAGTGCTGAAATATATTCTAAGTCAAAATATTCCTAACGTGTGTATAGAGATGCGATATCCTGATGCTCAGTTGAATGAATAAGGCCTGTAATTATGAAAATAAAAGTCAACTAGTGGGAAAGTGTGTAATATATGTGAAGAATTAGTATGTAAGTGTTTGAGTATTATGTTTGTCGAAACATTCATTGCGAGGGTATTTTCATGCGATATTCTGACGCTCACTTGAATAAATAATGCCAGTAAGTATGTATAGTGCAGGATAGGGGTGTAAACGTGTGTAATGTAAGTGGGAAAGTATAATTGGAGTGAAAAAATAAAGTAGAAGATGAAACACGAGTGTTTGAGATTGTGCTTGCTACTTGAATATGCCCCAGCACTTCGCTAAATGTCCTTGTAATGAATGTAAATAATTGAAAACATTTACAGTGGTTGAGGAAAGATTCTAGGTAAAGGAAAAAATAATAGGAAAGTGATAAAACAATTGGGTATGTTGAAATACGAGTCATAGCGAGTGCGCTTAGTAAGCCTATGTGCGCTAAACTTATGCTGCATGTCATCATAATGAATGAAAAGATCTGAAAACACAAACAGTAAAAATAGGTAAAATGTCAATGAAACAGAAGTATACAAGTAGAAAAAATGATATGTTGACTGATACAAGAAACTTAGCATATAGCATGTTACGACTCGGACCTAACTCGCTATGCTCGTGCGATGGTACAATGCTTATTTTTCATATATATGTGTCTGAAATCCATTATATTGCTACTGTTATTGTTTATTAGTTCAAATTCAATAAATATAGAGGTGTTGTGTGTTGTTTCTCCCAATATTTCCTACCATAGAAAATGTGAGCGCCTCACACGTCAATGATAGAATACGATACCTGGCGCAGGGGACCTCACCTGTTCCGACCATTTATGGACCACGGTAAGCCCTTTCTTGGTGATTTTCCTTTGTTTCTCAACCAAAGCGGAAGTTTTAGCCAAAAAAAAAAAATTCCAAAATAGCTCGGGACTGGGGGATTTCGGAGGTGCGGAAACCTCGGGACGTGACGGGTTAATAATGTTCTTGCTCATTGTGATATGCCATTAGATATCCTCAGGCACCTAGTGGGTACTACTTGGGGTGCTGACAGAAAATATTTACTAATGGTGTATAAGTCCCTTATGAGATCCAAGCTAGATTATGGTCCACAGCTGGATGGGTCGGCATTCAATACCACGCTGAGGCTGGATGTTTTACAGAATAAGTTTTTCCGAATGTGTCTTGGAGCCGTCAGGTGAACACATGTTGCTCGTATGGAAGTGGAGGCGAATTTACCTCCCCTTCATAATCACCGCGACCACCTGGCCTTGTCCTAAGGACTTAGAATATTAAGAAAAAGTAATACCCGCAATATGGCCTGTGTACCCCTGCATCACTGCTACCATCTTATGCATTATGCAGGGGATTCGTTGGCCACTTGCCGTTCTCCTCCACTTACGGTCTCAGGAGCTTGGTGTGGACGTCAGTGACTGACAAGTTGGTAAATAAAAATATAGTGTCTTGGGAGCCACCCAACTTTTCTATTGATGCATCATGGCTCCCAGCACCAATGACCAAGACATCGGGGGCAGAGGTCCAACACTTGTTTTGTAACATCATCCGCCATTGGGTGTCCCACGAACTGCACACCGATGGCTCCAAATTGAGTGAATGTGTGGGTGCCAGTGTATGGTTGACAAAATGTACCCTCAGGTATCGGTTGCCGACTCATACATCTGTGTTTACCTCAGAACTTTTTGCGACTGACAAAGCCATAGACCATGCTTTAAACTCTAGGCATGACTCATCTGTCATATTTTCATATTCAAAATCAGCCCTACAGACAATCGCTTCTTGCACTACGGATTCTAATAAGAGCCAGGACAGCATTGTAAATACATTGCATTCGTGTGACAAATTCTTCACTCTGATCTGGGTGCCTGGGCTTTGTCGTATCTAAGACAATGAGCAGGCTGACTTACTTGTGATGTCGCCTCTTGAACTCGAGACTTGGGATGTTCCTCATGATCTACGGTCTAGTCTCTCCCTAGGAAAGAAATCAGTTAATCTTCTGTGGCAAAGTCAGTGGACCAGACAAAACATTCCAACTTGCAAGCAGTACCTGGGCGACTGGAATACCACCAACAGGCCCAGTCACCTGGAAGAAACAATGTCGGCGCGATTATGGCTAAACTGCAACCTTTAAACTCACATGAAACCATATATTGCAAGACATCACACAGTGACATCTGTGATGCAGTGTTATCTATTAGTCATATCATCCTGCATTGTCAGCGAGTTATTCGTAAACGTGCTTCACTTATAAATTACTGAGGTGCAGCAGACGTGCCCTTGATCCTTTCCACCATCATGTGTGATGAGGATATTGTAATGCATGATAAACTGATGACTTTCTTGAGAGAGAACGATTTGATCAGAGTGATGTGACCTTTTTCCTGTGTGATTATAGTTTTATCGATTGCGAATGTGTATAAACTGTATTATTTAATTAGGGTTGACAGTCTTTGAACTAGTTAGTGCTTCTGACTGATCTCTTTCTTATATTGAAGTCCCCTATATTAAACCACGTCCTAGTCTGGCAGTCACCTGTGGATGAATACAAGCGTGCAATATAGAAAAGTACTGGGCACTTTCAGTCGACGGTATTCTGGTGGACGAGGTATTTCACCTCTTGAAAATATGTAAATGCTCTACAATTACATGTATAAGTTTTCTTAATTAGGCCTGGCAGTTGTCGTATATGGAATAGTTCTGGACTCCTCTGGTTCTCATTCATACATTGATGTCCCTTATATTAATCCATTTGCTTTGACTGACAGTCAGGAAATGATAAGTGCAGGTATATAATGTAGAAAGGCCTATCTGCAATCGATGGTGTACTCTTGATCAAGGTGTTTTTCCCAGTAGTGTATGTTTAGCTATTTCTATCTTTAGGCTTTAGTATAAGTTAAGTATTTGTCTGTTAGTTTTTGTTTTCGTTTTTTTGCTTAGTTTTTCTTTCATAACTTTTGTAATATAAAAGAAAATAAAAATGGATATAAAAAGTGTATCTATCTATCAATCTATCTATCTATCTAGATCTAGATCTAGTTCTATCTATCTATCTATTTATCTATCTATCTGTATACTGTATATATATGATTGTACGTATGTATATGTATATGTACATACATAGAAATATTTACCTTAATGACCAGGAGCTTCGTCCCCGATGGTCGGTAGGCAAACAATTGAAAAAATAATGTGAGGGTACATGAGTGCATGCGTCTTAATCCTGCATATGCATACCAGTATGTGTGTAAAGAGCAAAGTAGGCCTACTAACAATGTGATTGTAGGTGGACTCTTCCTCAGCTGACGTGACACGTATGTTGAGGAAAACTGTGTTATGGACTGTCTGATGTGTGGTATGTAGTATGTAATTCTGTACCAAGGCATGAGGGCAATTATGACCCCTTCCAATTTAACTGCATAGTCCCATGCTTGATCAGTTTACTTAGTTGTCTTCCCTCGCTGGCTGAAAGGAACAATCCACTCCAAGAATAACATGGCAAGTTGCGATATTACAACGATTTCGTTGATGTTTTCTCTTCGTTTCTAATGCCTTCTTTATAACATATCTCAACCTTTAACACACTCATCGGTCACTCCTTCGCCGAATCTTCTGACGTAATACATATCTAACAAATTGTCTTACATCAGCAAAGCTCCAGTTCTACTGTGCAGCCTTCCTTCATTACCCAACACTCACGTTCACATATTCACTCCGATTGCATTCTTAACACATTTGTCTCTCTTTCCTCCTTCCTGTTATAGCTTTTACTGCCTGTGACACGCTGACAAGAATCCTGCACAAGGTGGCACTATGCAGCACGGAGCCATACCTCACATTTCCCCTTCACTTTGCCAGCGTCCTACCAGGCGCTGGCAAACACAAGGGAGCGTCGGATCAGTGCTAGGTGTATGAACTGTAATGTACCCATAAGACGGTCCCATAGAAGCAGATGCTTATCTGTGGTTGACGGGTCTGCTCATTCAGGTAAAGCAACAACAAAAACAACAACATCAACAACAACAACAACAACTTTCTTATCAAGCACGTCTCTCTCTCTCTGTCTCTCTGTCTCTCGCTCTCTCTCAACAATAATTGCCTTCTTCACTCCCTGGCTCTCTCACTCACATATGACCTAATCGCCACGTTTGTTGTTTTCCCCGCATCTCTGTGTTCACCTCTTTAACAACCACCGTCCTTCAGTAAACTTTTCTTCCCTACCTAAATTCCCCATAACTTCTCTCCTACACCCCAGTCATTATTCTCCTTGCTCCAAGACCTCCTCCTGTTTTTATCAAATTGTCTTTATAACTTCTAATTTCCCCTCCTTTCCTGCCCAGTTTCCCATACTTCATTAATACCCTTCTTCTCAGACCATTCTCTTGATTATCCCTCCTCTCGTTTGCTGAGTTTTACTCCATAAAAAAAAAAAAAAAATACTATATCACCTCAGAGTTTCAGAACTGGAAGAAAAAGGAATGGGATGTCGAGGGACATTTTGATATTTTTATGCTCTTACAATGACACTGCTTAATGAGTAGTTGTTTTGTGTGATGGAGGAACAAATTGAAGGTGATCCTGTAGTAAAGGTGAGGGTGCACTGGGTGTGAAGTTGTGGTAGAGGTGATAAGGCTATGGTGGAGACGCAGTGGTGAAGGTGCTGTAATGGAAGTAAGGCGGTGGCAGAGGTGACGTTGTGATGGTGATGATCCGATGTAAGAGTTGATGCTGTAATGTAGATGATGTCTTGAAGAAGGTGCTGTGGTGGAGATGATGCTGTGGTGAACGTAACGCACCGGTAGGCTTGACGCTGAGATAGAGGCAGTACTGTGAGTGAAGCTGTGATGGATATGGAGCTATGTTGGATTCGATTCAATGGTGTGTGGAAGTACGACTACCAAACATTAAATTGTGAAAAGAGTATTCTTATACCATGGTGTTCAGATATATGCGGCAAAAATTAAGGTCACTGCCCTATGTAAATGTTTCATATACTTGTATATTGCATCCTATATTTGAATGTGATTGGCGGAAAACACCGAGCATACTCCAGTCACTGCAAGTCCGTCTATTAGGCTACTTCCCCACCTTCTCTGCCGCCTCCCTTCTCAGTCATCTTTGGTTTTTGTTACTTCCTCAAGGGAAACATAAACAATGCTTCATCAGCTACTCAACGACAACACGGAAGAAGTATTACAATCTACAGTAATATTTTTTTTTACGCTGAAGCAAGAAAACGAGAGCTGGAACACGTATGGTGGAATAGCCTAACATCTGCTTCATTTCCACTTGCTTCCTGAAACCCTGTCCCTATAGGTGTTACTAAAATTGTTCTTCATTACACCATATACCAATAGCATTCAGTTTCAAAATGACAAGGCACCTGCATACGCTGTTCGCATTGCCGAACAGTCCATCTCGCAGGCCGTGTGTGTGATTGTGTCCAAAGTCATTAGTTTCGATACTCAACATTATTAACCGATACAGAGTTGTTCATTATCTCAATACCACAGTGATTATAATGTGAGCGTCCTGTTGCTAGATTTGGTAACCAGACAATAAACATTCTGTTAAAAGTACGATTTGTTTTTGCACGAAGACCAAGAGACGCGGAAAGTTTTTGAATGTTTCTTTCACTGTCCCTCGTGCAAAGAAAAACAACACAACAACTTATCTCTCGTAACTAATGTATTGAAAAGATATATTACTCATCTGGTCTTACCTGCGAAAGTAAATCACAGTTTCCACAGGCACGAGCACACACACACACACACACACACACACACACACACACACACACACACACACACACACACACACACACACACACACACACACACACCAGAGAGAGAGAGAGAGAGAGAGAGAAAGAGAGAGAGAGAGAGAGAGCAAATAACTCCACCAACCGACAAGATTTCATTAGTGTTGTTTGTGCTTCACTGGAGCGTGAGGGACGAAGGGAAGGCAGTTGGACGGAGAAGGGTGGAGGAAACTGTAGAGGAAAGGAAGAGCGAATTACGAACAGAAAGAGAGAAGTGTGGGGGAAGAATATTGTTGCAAAGGAAGGAATACACATACACCCACAAACAAAAGTTCGTCGACAGTCCTTGCCAGGCATATGTTCCAAAACATAACTCATAGAGAGGCAGCACTCGTCCACCAAAGTAAAGGAGAAGGGAGGAGACGGATGGGGGGAGGGGGAGGGAGGCAACAAGACAAAGGAGGGAAATAGCCTGTGGCGAGTGTAGATGCCACATATCGGGTGTTTTAATATTATTATTATCATTACTACCAGGCGCGATAGTGAAAGTGGTACTGTATTGTTTCCAGTTTGTCTGTGTGTTTGTTAGCATAATAACTTTGCAATCGCTCATGATATCATTACAAAATTTTACAGGTGTGTAATAGGGATGAAAATCTCGAATGAGTTCGAAATTGGTGAAAGTAGGTCAAGGTCAAGGTCATAATCGGAGCGCGCTAGGTATGTAGCGGCCAGCAGCTGGTGTGATTCCTCCTTTGGGGGGCCTACAGTTATTATTACCATATTATAATTATTATTATTATTATTTTTTTAATTATTATTATTATTATTTTTATGTATGCGTTAAGTACTGTATAAGAAAGAAGCATGTAATCCAGCGTTAACCCGTAGAAAACGACTGATATCTAATGTATTTTTTCCTCACTAATTCTAGACGATTTGTCTCGTGTGACGGAAGCACTAGGGATGTCCAAAGACTAAAGGTTTGATAAAGTTTAGCAACCCATAAACAACAGTTTGAATTTGATCCAGACGACCAAAGAGGCCACAAGAAAATATCCATCGTCTAAGGGTTAAGGATGTAAGAAATTTATTTAATCGTGCCAGGTAATGTGAAGGTAGACTGCGAGGTAGAAGGACGTAAACTAAGAGGCAAGGAGAGAGAGAGAGAGAGAGAGAGAGAGAGAGAGAGAGACGAGTCAGCAAGCGAAACACGGAAAGGGCAATGCCTAGTTTGGTGGTAAGTATACGTATATCATAAAATTACATACTTCAGAAACGAAATAAGCTGATAAATATGCTGTTATAATTATATAAGGTATTAAACATAATGAAACTTATTATTTTGATGACGGAAAGGCAGGGTCAGTGTTTCATTTTTACATTGCTGATGTTACACACATATATATACAATCTCTATGCAACCAATGGCGTTGCCATGCTGCGAAGTGATCAACCAATCCCCTTCAATCGGAGTGGCAATTATTCATAATGTCTAACAATAATAAAACTATTCTGCCACCTTTTCACCCACCCATTTCTGAAGTATTTAATTATATGATTCACAAATATCACCAAACTAGGCATTGCCCTTTATGTGTTTCTCTCTCTCTCTCTCTCTCCTTGCCTGAAAGAGAGAGAGAGAGAGAGAGAGAGAGAGAGAGAGAGAGAGAATATCCAGGATAAAACCACTTTTTTTTCCAAACCCCACTCTTCCTCTACACTTCTTTTCATTTCTTTCTACTTTATTTTCCGTTCAGGTTTCTTTCAGTTATTACATTTCTTTCCTTAAACAGTTTCATTCTGATGTTTCGTTCATTATTGCCTTCCTACCTCTTCATCTCCATTTCATATCGGGCGTATTGCTTTACCTTTTTTTTCCCTTCTAGTCCACATCCCTGTCTTATAACTCTTGTATTTTTCGGTTTTCTATAATCCATTTCTGGATGAGGGATAGACTTTCGCTTACCCATCCTTTTCTCTTAAACGTTGGTTAGATTGTATCAGACATATCCTGTTTTACTAGCAGATAACCTCGTCATGGCACAATAGACATCCTGTTATTTGTACTTCCTGAGTACTTCTATGTTTGTACAAATGCGGGTGACCCACATAGTCACAGGCTAACTGCACATCTTGTGAATGCTTAGTCTTATATTCTCGATCACAGTGCTGCGGAAATCAGCAACCAGATAGATAAACCACAATAAGTATTTATTTCTCTCCGGCTAGTTAGATGACTGTATTTGCAGCTGAGAACCTGTCGAAGGTTCCAGGACTGTGCAACTCTCAAGTACTTCAGAAATTTCTGCTAATGCATTATCTATTTCATTCTTATTAACCCACCGCATGCCAGTGCCATTTTAAAAAGGTCTGACATAATGCCGCAGCCAGTGCCAGTGCCGTTTTTAAACGGTCTAAAATAAAAAAATTCACTGTGACCGCATTTTACAAGATTTGCTGGTAAAAATTGGCAGGTATGTAAGGTAACTGTTCCTCTACCATCCCCCAGGCTGTAAAGGCCATACACTCACTTGCTCCCCCCCTCTCGCTCGCTCTGCCTCACTCTGCCTGTGTGCCTTAGCCAGTGCTGTACATAGTGAAGGCATTTTGTAAATATTTTCATGTAAGTGTAAGTTGTTATTATTATCTTGTAAGTGTAAGGACTATATAGTGAAGCAGAGTTGTAAATACCTTCTTGTAAGTGCCAGGACTGTACATAATGAAGTCAGGTTGTACCTATCTTCAAGTAAGTGTAAGATAATGCATTCACAGTGGGAAAGACACGCAAATTGTGATAGATGCTGAAGTATTAAGTGATCAGAGATGTGCACTGAACATTCCAATACCTTCCAAGCATAAATACCTGAGTGTACCTTACATAGAAAACGGCTTTCCCTCATGTACTTGGTGAGAGTGTGAGAACGACTATATCTGTACACGAGTATGCAGGACTCAATAAAATTCATTTCCAAGCCTCAGTGAACATTTTAATGGCGAAATTCGTTGCTTCCACATCAAAATCTATTATCTTAGCTAAAAAAAAAAAAAAAGGTAGAAAAATGGCCGGCACTGGGGTGACCCAAAGGGCTAAAAATAGCTGGCACACGGTGGGTTAATGGAAAACAGTTTTATTACACATATTGTAACTGTTTATATATTGCCAGACACCTTAATCTCAGAAAGGGTAGCCTCAATCAAATCGCATCCATGTAATTGTCTTTCTCCATTTGGCTACCATCTCTTTAACAAACACCCCATTCACTCATATTCCTTCCCATCCCCTCCTTCTGTCTCATGTTTGGTCTCTCTCTTCTACCTCCCTCTTCAACCCGCTTCTGACAAATCTACAGAGGTTTGAGTGTTTTTTTTTTTTTTTTCATTCTTGCAGTACAAGAAAGTTCTCAAAAATCAGACATGTAATTTAGGCATTAGAATAACAGAAGATCATAAGATGAAGAGAGAGGAAAAGCAAAATTAATATGGGAGATGAACAAAAAATAAGGAAAACAAGCTGTATACAAATAATAGAAGGGACGAGTAGAAAAGGAAAGACAGGAGGTAAAAGTGGAAGAACTATGAGAGCATAGATAATGAGAGTGAAGATGCAGGTGGAAAACAGAATTAGGCAGATGAGAGTGAGACAGCGGACAGAAGATATCAATCTTTGGCTACGATTAACAGTATGCCAGATTCATTATATATATATATATATATATATATATATATATATATATATATATATATACCGGTATATGTATGTGTGTGTGTGTGTGTGTGTGTGTGTGTGTGTGTGTGTGTGTGTGAAGAATTATTAAAAACATGCAGAGAGAACGGTATGACGATAGTGAAAAAGAAAATGTTTTTTTATTTTGTGATATGAAATTACCGGTAGAGGAGATGAACAGTAAAAGTTAAATTACAAAATATGAAATAGAAAAACAAACCCAGGGGTTCCCTTCTTTATTAAATTTTGATAATGCCCAGTTCTCTCCTTTATACAGGGCACTGGGCACATGGGTTAAAGTGGCCTAGCAGTGAAGTTGCTTGATGAAGAAGTGTATTGGCGTTAAAGCAAGTTGTACATAAAAAGGCTCGATAAGTCAACTGGTTAAAAGGCTTCATCCAGAAAGGATGGAAGGGTTGATGTTAGTGGGAGGTCTTAAATATTCATGTCATGAAACCAAATGTTTAATCTGATAGGAGTAGAGAGACAAAAATAAAAACCCTTAGGAACACAGAAACATAAGATGAGGGGAGGGCCAGAAGAAAATAAGAGGACTCTAAAGTGAATAACTGGAGACAGAAAAGTCCCGATAGTCGCACCTTATGGCAAGCAGGGATACTTGGTAAATAATATTCATCCCCTCCCCCTCCCCAGAGAGAGAGAGAGAGAGAGAGAGAGAGAGAGAATTTGTTTATGTGAGAGTGTGTAACAGAACAGTAGGTTGTAGTTGGAGGATTACCACTGTGAACCTCTCCTGCCTAAAGTTACCGGCCTTTCTTGTCATACCATCCAAAGCTCTGTGATACATTATCATCCAGTGTAGTATGGGGCTGCCTGTTGCGTGCTGTGTTGTGATCCTGTTGTAAATGTAGTTTACATTAATGTGGTGGTTTGGATAATGTAGTTGTGGTGCTGTGGTGGTTTGGTTAATGTAGTTTGTGGTGCTGTGGTGGTTTGGTTAATATAGTTTGTGGTGGTTTGGATAATGTATGTTGTGGCGCTGTGGTGGTCTGGTTATTGTTTGTGGCGATGTCCTGGTTTGGTTAATGTTGGCTGTAGTTCTCTGGCGGTTTAGCTATTGCGGTTTGTGGTGTTGTGATGATTTCGTTAATATACTTTGTAATTCTGTAGAGGTTTGGTTAATGTACATTGTGGTTCTGTGGTGGTTTGGTTGTGGTGTTGTGGTGATTTTGTTAAAGTACTTTGTGATTCTGTAGTGGTTTGGGTAATGTACGTTTTAGTTCTGTCGTGGTTTGGTTAATGTTTTTGGTGCTGCGGTGTTTCGAGTAGGGTTACTCGTGGCACTCTGGTGGTATACTTATTGTAGTCTGTGGTGGTTTGTGAAGTTTGTGGTCCTGTGATGGTTTGTTTAGTGCATTCTGTGCTGTTTCGGTGGTTTGGCTAAAATAGTTGTAGCTGAACAGTGTTTCATTTGTGTTGTAGTACTGTGAAGTTGTGAAGGCAAGAGTAGTGTTGTGGTGGACAGCTTTTTTTTCAGTGTGAAATATTGTTCATGAGATAATGTTCGGTAATTATAATGACTTTCTTTTATGCGTTGGTGTGAACACTTTCAGGCACTGTTAAGTTAACTGCAAGCAATAACCACCTGACGAGGAAGACATAGTTATTATTACAGTAAATATAATAACCAATATTTTCAGAATAAAATCCACCACTGTTCGACCAGTGCTTCTAATTATGAGAGGTCTCTCCTTGGCCTGAGTAATTTAACATATATTTATCGCGGAAGTGACCTGACTGCAAATAAAACTTGCTGCTTCTCAAAATGAGTATGCTGTTCACACAGTTCAGGGTCTGTAGTGATGTTTCGCCCCCTTGGGTTCCCTGATACATTGTCGTTTGCCATTTCTGTTTTTTTATATTATCCTTGGAATGTCGTAGAGCGTAGGACTGGCACAACAAAGTAGATATATACAGTATATCAAACACACAGATTCTCTCTCTCTCTCTCTCTCTCTCTCTCTCTCTCTCTCTCCAAGCTATACATCACGGTCCTCTCACTTGAACCCCCATTTTTTTTTTCTCCTCTCAACCTTATCTGTAAAATCTCCTCCTAGCAGCCTCTCTATAACTGTCCTTCATCTCATGATATCCTTCTTCTCATGTCTTTTTCCCCAGTTACACAGGTTTACGCTGAATTTCTTTTTTGGGCTATTTCATATATTTTTTTTATATTTTTGGACGCTGAAAGAAAAAAAACGAAAACCATTTTTATCCATCAGGTTACATTTTTTCGTAAAACTCTTTTCTTTACTTTTCAGTTATAGTTCTTTTATCATTTCGCACTATATAATCATTTACATATACATAATTCATTACACTGATAATATGTTTGAATTCAGTATTCTCTAATATTAAAATCCGTATTTAAAATAACACTTACTGTATTTTGTTTGCTAATAAGCCACAAGATATCTGGAACACAACACATTGATAAGTCCTACCAGTCTGAGTGCAGCAAACGTATCTCAGTGTGACTCAGTTGACTTGTGCTCCTGTAAATTACTTTCAGTGGAGGTTTCTATTTATAACACAGTGATATATATTGAAAATGGTGATTTATTGTACTGATCCTTTGTTAATTGCACTGACGTAAAGTGGCCTAGTGCAGAAACTGGGCAGAGATTACAACGCAGAAGATTGGAGACTATTTATAGATTCATCTAAAAGCAGCCTGAAAGTAGTACCTCTTCATAATGGTAATAAATATGCATCAATACCTGTTGCTCATTTTGTGCATTTAAAAGATACGTACCAGAATTTGGCAAATCTTGTCGAGAAAACCAGCTACAATGAACACCTTTGGTTCATATGTGGGGACCTGTCGAGTATCTTACTGGGTCAGCAGTCAGGGTATACAATTTTTTTTTCTCTTTCTCTCTCTCTCTCTCTCTCTCTGGGTGGGACAACAGAGCCAAGGATTTACATTGGGTTCAGAAGGAATGGCCAAATAGAAGAAATCTACAGCTTGGTGCCAAAAACATCATCGGACCTAGCTTGGTGAATCCGGGATAAAGTGCTGCTTCCACCGCTTCATGTTAAGCATGGATTAATGAAGAAGTCTGTCAAAACCCTATCACAAGATGGAGCCAGTTTTAGGTACAGTGTCTGTGCCAAACGTTGCCTGATTTGTCTAAAGTTTCATTGAAAGAGGAGTATTTACTGGACCTGATATTAGAAAGCTGATTTCTGTAGCAGAATTTGATAATGCGATGAACGCCTTGAATGACAGCCTTAGGTATCATTCAAAGAAGTAATTTTTAAGTTTTTAGATAACAATAAAGATGCAAATTAGAAAGAAATTATGAGATATTTGTTAGTTCAGATTAAGAAGTTGGGTTGCAGAATGAGTCTCAAAGTTCACTTTTTGAATTCGCATTTGGAATTCCCCCCCCCTCCAAAAAAAAAAGAAAATGGAGTGGTCAGTGAGAAACATGGTGGAAGTTTCCATCAGGATATCAAGGACATGGAAAGAAGGCACCAGGGACGCTGGGATGTCAGTATGATGGCGGACTACTGCTGGGTGATTCAGAGGGACACATCAGAAAGCATGTACGAACGACTGGCCACCAAACGAAAGTTTTGGATTTAAAAAAAAAAAAAAAAATGAGAAGTTGCAAAAACTAGAGAAGTTATAAGTGAGTCATGGAATATATAGTTTTGTTTCCTATATATGTTAACAAAATTACATTGACTAAATACAGTTTGTTGAAGCGGTGTCATGATATCACTCTCATTCAGAACTACAGATCAGATGCAGAGACGGTTCTCATATTTTATTAACATTTCGTTGAACAGGATTTTTGGGGAATGACAAACACCTTACTGAGCGACTCAAGAAGTGTAGGCATGAGATACCAGAAGAAAAAAAATGTTTATCGTGTAATATTGTTGATCTACATTGGCTTCCTCCCAGTTAATTAGAATGCCATTTCTTCCAAAAGAAGAGAAAATCCTTCATTACAGTTAACTCAATACATTCTAGTCTCTAGTGCCTATGTTTTCGTAATAATATGTCAAGTAAAATACATTAATGAAGTTGGATTCATGTGCAAACAGTCTCACCGGCGGGTATAACCAACATACTGATTTACCTCGACCTTAGTGAGTCTCTTGGGTCTGTACATCGGTAAGAGACTCCCGCCCTCTGTACACACAGGATTTTGGACACAGAGGGGTATGAGGGAGAAACACATAATTTGAATATGGAGAACGAGGCAGGATGTTGGAAAGGAAGACGGAAGGAACTGAAACGAGTAAGAGGAAGCAGAATTCAAGGCTAAGGAATTACAATAAAATTAAATACACACACACACACACACACACACACACACACACACACACACACACACGCACATATATATATATATATATATATATATATATATATATATATATATATATACACACACATAGCCTGCTTCCTCCAGGGAAAGGGAGGTAGCCGAGACAGGACGACACACTCTTCATTTACTCATCCACTCAAACACATTCATTCACATCTTAGCCCCAAAGGGGAGAAGGGATAGATCCTCTCCGCACCACACCGCACGAGGGTCAACTGCGCAGTGCAATCAATGACATCTACAGCAGGGCCCGACTGCAGAGCAGATTTACCCCTGCCACATCATAATAGACCCATCCCCTTACTCGCACCTGACCTGATCGGCTGATCAGATCAAATGTGGGAGAATATCTCCTCAGGGCTGCGTCATCATTTATTCATTCACAGTTTCTCTCCATTTATTTCTGTCACGCTCAGCCACTCTTCCTTGCTCAACAGACATCCCTCTCACATTCAACACTCTCTTCACACTGTCCATCCATCCTATTCGTGGTCTTCCTCTCAGCCATACACCTCTCACATCAGATGTAGTTATATTTTTCAGCAATCTCTCATTATCCAGTCACTCCATATGCCTAGACCATCGCAACACCCTCTGCTCAACTCGATCAGCCATCTCCTGAACAACTCCAGTTCTCCTTTGCACTTCATCATTTCTTACTTGATCCATACGCGTCACTCCACACATACTCCTCAGACACCTCATCTCCATTACATTCAAACGTTTCCTCTCTGCTACACCCATATTCCATGTTTCAGCCCCATATAACGCAGTCGGTACCACAACACCCTCATACAGCCTACTCATTACATCCATTCTAAGCGAACGACATCTAAACACTTTTCACTCCTCCCAGCACCTTTCCTACTTCATTCATTCTAAACTATACTTCTGCATCTATTCTTCCATCCACAGCAACTTGTGACCCTAAATACTTAAAACTCTCTACCTCCTCAAGCAACTTATCAGTTCAAAACTATCTTCATCCTCCTACCATCTACCGACCACGAACACTGCATCACGTTACTCTTATTCTCATTTACTTTCAATTTCCTCCTTTCACACACCAAACTCCTCTAGCAACCGTCTCAATCTCTCCTCTGAATCAGCCACCGGTGCAGTATCATCTGCAAACAGAAGCTGCTTCAGATTCCACTCTCTACCATCAACATTCACCAGACTCAGACCTCCACCTAAAGCTCTTGCATTCACCTCCCATACAACACCATCCATATAAATATTAAACAACCAAGGCGACATCACACATCCCTGCCGCAGCCCCACTCTCACGGGAAACCAATCACTCACAGTGTTTCCCACTCTTACACACGCAATACTATTTACATGAAAACTTTTCACTCCTTTTAGTAACCTACCATCAAGTCCATACAATCTTAAAACAGTCCACAAAGCCTTCCTATTAAGTCTATCATACTCTTTCTCTAAATGCATGAATGCCCAAAACACATCCTTACCTTTCGCTAAATACTTTTCACACACTTGTCTCACGGCAAATACCTGATCCATGCATCCCCTCCCTCTCCAAAAGCCACACTGCACATCACCAATCACTCCCTCAGTACCCTCTCTAACTCTCTTAATTAACACTCTACCATACACCTTACCTACAACACTCAACAGGCTTATATCGCTAAAGCTAGTACATTCATACTTATCACCCTTGCCTCTATACAACGGGACCACACAAGCACTTGCCTAGTCAACTGGCACCATACCTTTCACAAAGGACACATTCAACAATCTTACTAACCAGTCAACAATAGTCGCTCAACCACCCTTCAGGCATTCAACAGCACACCCAACCATACCTGCAGCTTTCCCTTTTTTTAATCACCTTTACTGCCTCCTGCACTTCCTCCTTCTTGATCAAGGAATCATTCAACTCTCCCAGCACATTTATTCCTTGCACCCTTCCATCTGCTACAATCTCAGCCACCCTTTCTTCTTCTACATTTAACAATCTTTCAAAATACTCTGCCCATCTCTTCCTTACTGCATCCATCTCAATTAACATCCTTCCATCCTCTGCTTTTACTTGCTATTCTTTCCCACAATCTCCCTTTCGCACCATTTTCACCTCCTTCCCAATCATTTTCTTATTTTGTTGAAAATTCTCAGTCAGTCGCCTACCCCACCTTTCATCTGCTGCCACTTTAGCACCACGCACAGCCCTTCTTGTCCTATTCCTCTTTTCCTTATACCTCTCATATGACACCTCATGCATCCTCTGCAACCACACTTCATATGCATGTCTCTTCTCAGCCACAGCCATACTTACTTCCTTACACCACCATTCACTTCCTTTTCTTACACCACCATCCACACGTCTCACACCACACACCTCGTCCGCATGCCCCACCACGGCACTCTTAAACACCTGCTATTCCTCCTCCACACTGCCATTTTCCCGATCTTTCACTGCTCTCCACTCATCTTTCAATTTCTCCTGATACTTTATCTTTTTCTCTCTTTTATCCAACTCATTCACTTTCAAAACCTCCCTGCCACACCTAACCCTCCTAGCTATCACCCATCTCTTACCTACTCTTAACTTTCCCTCCACCAGGTAGTGGTCAGACATACCTCCACCTTCCCCTCTCAGAACTCTCACATCCAACAATCTTCGCATTACATTCCTGGACACAACCACATAGTCCATCAATACTCTATCAACAACCCTTCCACCCTCCTGTCTCAACCATGTACATTTATAAATATCTTTCTTCTCAAACAGGGTATTTCCAATCACCATCCCTCGCTCAACGCACATCCTTATCATTCGTTCCCCATTTTCATTTCTTTCAGGCACATCATGCATACCAACTACACCTTCAGCTGCTACATTTCTCACTATAGCATTCAGATCTCCCATCATTACCACATTCACATTCACTCCAAAACTCTGCAGACATTCATCAACATCATTCCAGAAAGACTTCTTCTCTTCTTCATCCCTTTCACTACCAGGCCCATATGCACTCACAAACACCCATAACACACATTCAAATTTCGCTTTCACCCACATCAGTCTCGATGACACCTTCTATTCAATCACACACTGCTGTACTTCCGGACTCACTAATAAGGCCTACCTTCTCTTGCCCTTCATCTATCAACACCTGACATTCTTCCTTTCACACTACCAAACATAGACTCACCCTTCCCTTTCATGTTCGTTTCACTCAAAGCTAACACATCCAACGTTCTTCTCACAAACATTCTCCTAATCTTCTCCCTTTCAGCCACAATCGTACTACATCCACGCACATTCATAGACCCAATCTTCAGGGTACGAAGATAACTCAGTCCCCCATCCCTTTCTCTGGCCACGTTTTCCCTGCAAATTTCTGTATCTCATCTCTGTATCGCTTTTAATCTCTTGGTGTCCAGTCAGTCAGCCTCCTGCTCCATCGATTATTCCTTATTCGTGTTACATGGCCTGCCTACCTCCATTTCTGTTCTTTATTTAGTAAGCTCTTTCACCCAAGCTGGTCTTTTCCTGTATGTTCCCAACATTGACCTCTCCGAAAACAGATGAGTTTATTTTCCATTGATTTTGTCAGTTTCTAGATCTCACAATCGTACATCATCACTAGGATTACACATTCGTTATATACTTTTCGTATCGTATATATTGGCAAGTTACATTTCATTATGTCTTTGGGTTCACCGAAAGCTTTCCATCCAACTGTAATGCGTCATTTTATTTCGCCATCATAGTCTTTCTTAAATTTTAGTTTTTGCCCCAAGTAATTGTACTCCTCGACTTCTTCAAGAGTTTCTTCGCTTATTCTGATGACGCTCTTTGGTGTTGGTGGATAAAATATCATTTTAGTTTTACTTTGGTTTATCTTTAGCCCTACTTTGAGATTTGCTTTGTTCAGGTCATTTAATATTTCTTGCAATGTCTCCATTGTTTCCTAGATTAGGTCAGTGTCATCTGCAACTCTTAAATAGTTTAGCTTTTCTCCATTTACGTTTGCTCCTTTGTTTTCCCAGTCTAGCTTTCTTAAAACGCTTTCTAGGCGTGCTATAAATAACTTAAGTGAAATTGTATCTCCCTGACGCACGCCCTTCTCAATCTAAATTTCTTCCACGTCTGTATGTAATTTAAATGTAGCAGTTCCCTCTTTTTATATGTTTCCGAGCAATTTTACAAAGTTTTCATTTACTACTTCTCGTAATGAATTTATAATTGTTATGTGATCCACTGAGTCAAAAGACTTTTCGTATTCAACAAAACCTAAGCGCAGTACCTTTCTCAATTACAAGTAGCTGATTCATTGTGTGTAGATGATCAGTAGTCGAATATCCACTTCGGAATCCTGCCTGTTCGGAAGATTGGTTTTCTTCCAAATTTGATTTTATTCTGTTCGTAAGGACAGTGAAAAGTTTGTAAATGACTGATAATAAGCTAATGGGTCGATAGTTACTAAAACTTTCGAATCGCCTAAATATATAAAATAACTATTGATTATGCGATGTTTTGGGAATTGTCTTCTTTTTATGCACTGAGTAAATAAGTAAGCGAGCCTATTTTGTACTTCCGCTCCTTCATCTAATATGCTACTATTCCATCCTCTCCCGGTGCCTTCCTTCCTCTCATGTTTTTTTGAGAAATGTTTACTTCGTCTGGTGTTACTGCAGTTATTTCACTTGTGTCAAGTGAAAAGTTAGCTATTGGTACTACTGTCTTTGATGCATACAGTTATTTGTAAAATTCTTCACCTTTCTGCACCATCTTTTCTCTGCATTTAATGACCTCACCGTTTTTATCTTTCAGTGATTTAATTTGTTGCTTTCCTAGTGCCATTTTACTTTGGACCTGTTCAGACTTTTCCCTTTTTTTGATGGTCTCTTTGATCTGATCCATGTTTCTCTTTCTTTTTCCTTCTCTGTCTCTTGTTGATAAGCTTATTTAATTCCGCTCCTTCTGTTTCATCTTTCTTTGTTTTTACTGTCATTTCCTTTCTTTTTTTTCATGACCTCGGGTGTCTTTTCCGAATATTTCATGGTTTTTGGTTGTATTAGGTTTCCCTGCTGCCTCCGCCGATTCTCTTAGCACTGTTGCTAGTCTGTCATTTAATTAATCATTGTTACATTCAGCATTACTTAGAATCTGATATCTGTTTCTTTTCTCCAACAGAAAAGATACTCGGTTTTCGTTTACTTTTATTGGCCATATTTTGTATTTTGTATTTTTTTTTCTCATCTTTCTTTCACCTCTGAAATTGGATCTGGCTGTGCAACCAACCATTCTGTGGTCACTTCCCATTTGTACTTTGTTGATAACTGTGACATTTGTGATCATGTTATTCTTATTTGCCATAATGAAGTCGATTTCATTCTTTGTTTCTCTATTTGGGCTTCTCCAGGTCCACTTTCTCCCTATTCTTTTGTGAACGAGCGTGTTCATTATTTTCGTGTTATACATTTCAGTAAAATTTACCACCATTTCTCCCCTTTCACTCCTTTCTCCCCTCCAAATTATCCCATACATGCATTTCCATTTGGTGATTTCCCAACTTTTGCACTGAAGTCTCCAGAGAGTACAGTACATATATTTTCTTCTTCGAGAGTGTGGGAGATGTCATAGAATGTTTCTGTTTCTTCATCTGAGCTTTGAGAAGTCGGTGTATATTCTTGTATTATATTCAGGGCGTATTTTTGCACAGTCTAATAACAATCCCTGTTGCTTTATCAGGTACACTGCTGAATTTAACAATGTTGTCTGGAAGATTTCTGTTAATTAGAAATCCTACACCACTAACCCTTTCATTTTCCCTTCCTCTGTGGTAAAATAGGTGGCCGCTGTCTTCGAGCCAAAGTACTTTTTTTTTTTTTTCTGTGCATCTCACTCAAACCTACATTATCCCAACTAATATTTTCCAAATCAGTCATTAAGTAATCTTCTATGAGGCTTTCATTTTGCCTTCCTTCAGGGATTTCAGTTTGTTTAATACCCCAGTCTCTAATGTGCCGACATAGTGCCGACTCACTTTCAGTGGCACACTGCCCATAAACACAGGAAGTAGTGTGGATGGACCTTTAGCAGACGATGATCCAACAGGAGCGCCCGTCAACTCATCTGCATTATTGCAGAACTTCTGCCTATCAAAATTCTTTTATTCCCCGAAATGTATCTCTTTAGAACTCGTTTCCCCGGAGTTGTTTCCCTCCAAACTTCAACCTACGGCTGTTCAAGTAAAACTGTTACAATTTTTTTACGAACGGAAGAAACCTGTTATCTGGTGTATGGATAATTTTTTCTTATTCGTTTGTTTTTCCTTCTTCTGTGTTGTTATTTTTAGAAAATTACTTTTTTTTTCCTCTCTGTCAAGCTAGCATAAGTCACAGTCACGTAATTATGTATGAACGTGTTATTACCCAAGTGGAATGGACAGGTAAAGAAAGATATGTGTATGTGGAGGAAGTGGATAAACACCAGAAGTATTTTTTTTTTTTTTTTTTTTGTCGAAAGATAAAGGAGTGAAACTAAAAATACGAAAAACAAAATTATTTCAAAGTGAATATGACCTTTCAAATCTGGGAAAGGACCAGTTTAGTGTTCAATAATATATTGGCAAACATATTGGGGTTAAGAAAATCCTAATGAAGCCAGGATGGCCAGGGTCATAACTACTGTCTCTATTGCAAAGTTAATAATAACAGCCTCAGCCGCCATTTATTACCAAGACAAGAATGGCGACATAGCTGCACGATGTGTAAAGATTAATTTCAGTTGGGGGACTGTTTGTGAACCAGACAGGCCAGACGAATGTGTTGTGGTGCTGGCGTAGACAGTCTGTTGTTTGTTATTGCTTGGGGTGAGACTTTTGTTAATATTTCTTGAGTCAGAAATACGTGATGACAGTAATTAGCAGAAACAACACCATCATTCTAAAATAATATAAATTTAGCTATCGACTGCAAATGCCTCATTAACGCAGGTGGCCAAGGAAGGTTTAGGACTTGAAGACTGGAAATAATGTGGTTTCTTCCTCACTACCGGTCGTTTAAAGCTTACCGAGCTGCAGCCCTCATTTGAGGCACAATTAATTTTTGGACGGGCCATGCTGCTAGCCACATATGAGGCACGGTTTACATTGGCTATAAAACAACGACTTAGAGGAGGTATTAGTAAACTATTTTACCAAAAAATAATAATAATAATAATCACGGGAGGGATGAAGCTTATCTTACAAGAAAAGCATCCAAGTGGCAAGAAGATAAGCATTAGGAGAAAGTATTGTGTAATGGTGCGAATTTTCAAGAGTTGAGTGTCAGGACTGCCCAACATGTTTGAACAGTACGTTTGGGAATGGAGCAATAAATAAATAATAATAATAGAAAAAAAGCATACAAGTGGAAATGACTTACCGAACCAAACAAATATTCCTGGAGGTTACGACAGGCAGTCTCTAATTTACAAATTCTGGACACTAATTCATTCTCTTGATTCCGGTTCATTTATTTGACCACTCTTACTGATTAGAGGAAAGTCACATACTATACTGACTGTAGAAGTCAGAATTATTTTCTAAGACTGCATATCTGGTCACTTTGATTCAGTACTTACCTCGTAGCTCCTTCACTCACCACCAACCAGTCACAAGAAAATCCACCAGGCAAAACGAAGGTTAAATGATAGTTAAAAAAAAAATAATAATTAAAACAACGTCATGAGGCAATTAAAACTCACCAGCTACAGGGTTGAATGTGCTATGCACATATCCGTTAATCATGGAACTCCTGTAACTGAACACAGGAATTCTGTGTGGCAGTGAATTATTGCAGGTATTTTGCGTGGTAGGTGGTGGCGACCATCATCCACTCACTTGATGTAGTGCTGCCTACTTCTTCCTTAGCCTTTATCAATCTTTTTCTGTGCCTGCCCTCCTCTCTTTCTATTTCTCCCATCTTTCCTGTCACTTCTTATTGCTTTTCTTTCCGTTACAGGTGGCTTTACATTGAGTGACAAGCCAAATGGTTTCCTGTAAGCCAAAAAACCCAAAGTGGTAGGTGGTGGCGACCATCATCCACTCACTTGATGTAGTGCTGCCTACTTCTTCCTTAGCTTTTATCATTCTTTTTCTGTGCCTGCCCTCCTCTCTTTCTATTTCTCCCATATTTCCTGTCACTTCTTATTGCTTTTCTTTCCGTTACAGGTGGCTTTACATTGAGTGACAAGCCAATTGGTTTCCTGTAAGCCAAGAAACCATTTACAACGCTGGGTGGTAACCATATAACCAAAACATACGTGCTCCTTACGTGTCAACAAGTGGGTTGGTGGAGGGTTAGTGCCCCTCCCTGTAAAACAAATCACTCAGAGTCAAGTGGCCACCCCTTACGGGATTATGGAGTCTGGCAATAGATAGATTTTGCGTGGCTACTTTACGCAAATTCTTTACACTCCACACTCACAGATTTGCAGGTTAGCTCTATACTAAGTACGGCTATTACAGAAAATATGCATTTCACAAGAACCAAAATACGACGTAAGACAGCACATCTAGTATTACATTACTTAACAGGGCAGCATTGCTACAGTTCACACGACATAACTGGTACTTTGTCTTGTTTGCACTTTACTTCTATAGTCACATCACCGCAAGCCTCAGATACTACCACTAGCCGCCCCTACAGTCACACCATTACAAACTCAGATACTGTCACTGGCTGCCCCAACAGTCACACCTCCACACCCCTCAGTTGCATTCACTAGCCGCCCCTACAGTTACATCACATCACAACCCTCAGGTACTGTCACTGGCCACCCCTACGCGTCACACCATCACAACCCTCAGATACTAGCACAGGCCATACACGACAATGCACCTAGTCCTGTTTTCCTGATGCTGCTGTATAAAAAAATACCAAGATTAAAACACAACAGGGAGACGCAATAAGCAGATACAGATTTTTTTATAGTCAGCCAACTGAGGAAAAAATTATTGCTTTCCATCAGGCACAGTCTGAGGCAAGGTGAATTACTCAAAGGGCTAAGCATGACTCCTGGCAGTCTTTTGTGTTCGCATTGAATCGTTTTATTCCATTAAACAAAGTTCGGTTCACTATTAAAATACTGAATAATAAATGCCATTACATCCCTGTGACCACTTTGCAGGTGAACAATAACATCTATGACGATCTTGTGGACATAGCTAACATCCTGGACAGGAGTTTTTCTCATGTAAGTGACTCAGCCAATTAAGATCAGCATTTTCAACATCATAAATGCATGGCTAAGCTAAAAGCATTGAACTTTGCCACGGACGTAGACTCCTCGTACAACCAAGAGTTTACAATAGATGAACTGCTCCTTTCCCTTAAATTCTGTAGACACGAGTCCTGGACCAGATACTCTCAAGTACGGTACGATACAACATCTTATTCAGGATAACCTGATGAAGTTGTTAGCATTTCACAATGAGATTTGGGCGTCCCAAACGTTCCCAAACTCATGGCACTTTGCACACATTGTACCAATAGCCAGAGAGGCTAATCGTATTATGAATTCCACTTCGTTTAGATTGTGTTGACTTCTTGTCTACGTAAGGTCATGGAACGAGTGGTTAATAATAAGCTTCTATTTGTTTTAGAGTTGAAGAATTGGTTAAATGATCAACAAATGTGGATTCCATAAGTACAGAAGTTCGCTAGATCATATACTGAGTTTGGAGCATTGTGTTTCAGAGGCATTTGCCAATATAGAGTTCATGGTAGGGGTGTTCTTGAATATTCATAAAGCCTATGACACAAGCTAACGATACACCATACATATGAAGTTCTGTACTTCTGATTTTAGAGGTAATTTGACAATTTTTAAATCAAATTTCATAAGGAAAAGAATCTTCTCTCTCAAGTGCCCTGTAAAGTAACATTGAACATATTTATCCAACGGGGTGCCTCAGGGATGTGTGCTCAGTCCCACTTTGTATAGTATTATGATCAATGATATTCTGTCATCAGCTCCCTTTCCAAGGAATCTTACCTACCTCACACTGACGATTGTGCAATATGGCACTCTTCCCATAATGCACAATTTTCTGCTGGGCGGATTCAAACAGCCCCTGATTCCGTCCACCATGGGCCTTGCAGTGGAGAAATAAGTTTTTCATCAATAGACGTGCCACTGTAGTTTTCACTAGCCGTAATAATCTCGATTTGCACTTGACTTTCGATAATCAGGCAGTACCTATCCAAAAATCTGCATATTTTTGGGGCTTCCATTTTGACTGTAGATTTAATTTTAAATTTCACATTAACCCGCCCCATCCTGTCAACGTATGGGTACATTGCAAAGTTTTGCATTTGCCAGTCCCAGCGACGTACCGGTACGTCGTGCAATTGCAAAGTGCATAATTTCGACAATTTTCAAATTTCGTGCTTGATTTTTGGTACGTATCCTCGCTTGACCTTCCCCTACCTGCCACCAGGTGGGGACACTCGGCGACCCCGTGTGACCCCGACCCCGTGTGACCCGCGCTAACCCGCGGCTCATCCACTCACCTGTTAGCAATGGTCCTGCTTAGACATGGCTACGAGAGGTCTCTCAGAGGTCAAAATTCAAGCCGTCCTGGACGCCTTTACAGGCAACAGTGATTCCCCACTGGACGAAGAGGTTGTTGATAAAGATTATGTGCAGCCAGAGGAGGAGGAAACCACCAGCAGTGATGAAGAAGTCCCGTCCCCCAGGAAGCTGCAGTACATGACTTACCGTGCTGCTAGAGAGGGGCAGCCAGCTAAGAAACCACGTGCAACATCCTATGCCCAGCCCCAACGTGATGTGGAACCTGAATTCGATGACAAGGACGAGGACGAGGACGAGGACGGAGTTGTGGGACGTGCTGCCACGTTGTATGGACGTGAGGTAATAACTCACCATGGCCCCGAGCGCACACCACGTCGGACGAACAGGTATGGGCCTAGTATTTTGTTTGGGGAGGTAGGAAGTGCCGTGGAGGGAGTGGGGAGTGAAAGGGAAAGTGCAGGGAGGAGTATGGAAAGTGAGAGTGGCGTGAGTGAGTCATTGCTCTCCCTAGGTAGTGTGAGGCGGCAGGGTGTATCACGTGGGCGAGTGCGGGTGCGTTCTGTATCACGTGGGGTTGTGATGGAGGGGGAAGGTGGGGAGGAACCACTCCCAAGCACGTCTTATGCTCCCCAATATCCCCTAACACGTGGGCGAGCTAGGGTGCGTGAAAAATCACGTGGTGTTTTCATGGATGGGGAAGGTGGGGAGGAACCAATTCCCAGCACGTCTCATGCTCCCCAATATTCCCCAGCTTCATCCCAACAGCCCCCTAATGTTCCTCAAGGCCGTAAGGGTAAGGGAAAGGGAAAGGGTAAAGGCAGAGGGAAGAGGAGTGAGAGTGGGGAAGCCCTCCTCATCCTCCCCAACCTCCCCCACCAGGATCTCCTCCCCACCCAGACGAAGGCGGTGATGGGGATGATGGGGACGAGGGATTTGTGGGATGGAATTGGGAGGATGGGAGTGATTTTTCTCCCCTCATTCACCCCTTCACTGAGCTGGGGCGCTCTGGCTGCAATGCTCCCGGAATTCACCGTAATTCCACCAGGTTGGATTTTTTCCACCTGTTTTTTAGTGAGGCATTCGTGGAGCAGATTGTTTACCAAACCAACCTTTTTGCAAGCACCCAGCACCTTGAGAGTGAAAGATTGGGAACAAGGAGTAGACATTCTATCATATATGATTACCCTGTCTCCCTTTCAGAAATGTTCCTATTTTTTGCCCTGGTCCTTTTGATGGGTATTATACGAAAAAACAGAATTCTGGCTTACTGGACAAGGGACCCTGTTATGTTTACACCAATATTTGGGCAAGCCATGAGCCGTAATCGGTTTCAACAAATTCTAAGTCGCCTCCATTTCTATGATGCTCATGATCCTGCAAATGCGAACAACACAGATAAGATGAGGCGAATTTGGTTGGTCTTTGATCACCTGAGGCAAACCTTTCGTTCGTCATTTTATCCCTATAAAGACCTCATCATAGACAAGAGTCTCGTGTTGTGGAGAGGTAATATTTCATTTAGGCAGTATATACCCAGCAAAAGGCACCGTTTTGGGTTCAAGATCTTTGTTATGTGCAACTGTAGGACTGGATACGTGCAAGACATAGTCTTGTACACCGGTGCACAGACAGACATAATAGAAGATCGGAGTATTGGACTGTCAGGAGCAGTGGTAAAGACAATGATAGAAGACTGTCTTTATCGTGGTCACGTCCTCTACCTGGACAACTGGTACACTAACCGTTTTCTCACTCGTAATCTTCACATGCATGGAACGGGAGTCTGTGGAACCGTGAAGGTGAACCAGTGTCACATGGCCAAGGTAGGGCGGAAACTTGGAATGAGGCTGTCTTCTTCAAAGCCAACAACATCCCTGCAACTGTGTGGAACCATAATAGAGAAGTAAGCCTCCTGTCAACGGTTCACCGCCCCTTGATGCACCATACTGATTCCGTTGATTACCGGAGCGAGAACAGGCGTCACATTTGGAAACCTGAGTGTGTCATGGACTATAACATAAACATGCGCCTGGTGGACCAGTCAGACTCCATGATATCGACGGTAGAGTGTGCCAGGACCACGATGAAGTGGTATAAGAAACTGTTCTTTCACTTGCTAGACATCACTGCTCTGCATTGCCACCACCTTCATGCCATGACAACAGGAGTTCAGGAAACCTTTGAAGGGTTTGTGAGGGAGCTCACAAGAGAGATTTTTGCACGTTATGCTGTTGAAAGGCCCCAACATCGCACCCGCACTGCCCCTATTGCCCAAACTCCCCTGAGAATATGCGGCCGCCATTTCCCCACTCCTATCCCTCCCAAGCCATACAGACCTAGGCCCCAACGCAGGTGTCACGTGTGTAGCAATTCCCGGGTGAGACTCACCACACAGATGAAGGACACCCGCTATGAGTGCGTCGAGTGTGACGTGGGTCTCTTTATTCACCCATGTTTCAGCGAATATCACACCTTGATGCTATTCTAATATGGTGTGAATGCGATAGGACGCTGAAACTATGAAGTAAATCGACAAACAGATGCTCAGTAAAATTATCAGTCATGTTGATCTGAAAATATTAGTATAAAGTGCATGCGGGTATAACATAAGTGCAAAAATTGTATGTAAGTGTATAAATATGCTGTAAGTGGAAACATACCTAGCGAGGGTTTTATGATGCGATATTCTGTCCCTCAGTGCATTAAATAAGGCCCGTAAAAATGTAATTATTATTATTGGAAATGCTAACGGGTATAATATAAGTTCAAATTATTGTAAGTGCTGAAATATATTCTAAGTCAAAATATTCCTAACGTGTGTATAGAGATGCGATATCCTGATGCTCAGTTGAATGAATAAGGCCCGTAATTATGAAAATAAAAGTCAACTAGTGGGAAAGTGTGTAATATATGTGAAGAATTAGTATGTAAGTGTTTGAGTATTATGTTTGTCGAAACAATCATTGCGAGGGTATTTTCATGCGATATTCTGACGCTCACTTGAATAAATAATGCCAGTAAGTATGTATAGTGCAGTATAGGGGTGTAAACGTGTGTAATGTAAGTGGGAAAGTATAATTGGAGTGAAAAAATAAAGTAGATGAAACACGAGTGTTTGAGATTGTGCTTGCTACTTGAAATGCCCCAGCACTTCGCTAAATGCCCTTGTAATGAATGTAAATAATTGAAAACATTTACAGTGGTGGAGGGAAGATTCTATGTAAAGGAAAAAAATAATAGGAAAGTGATAAAACAATTGGGTATGTTGAAATACGAGTCATAGCGAGTGTGCTTAGTAAGCCTATGTGCGCTAAACTTATGCTGCATGTCATCATAATGAATGAAAAGATCTGAAAACACTTACAAACAGTAAAAATAAGTAAAATGTCAATGAAACAGAAGTATACAAGTAGAAAAAATGATATGTTGACTGATACAAGAAACTTAGCATATAGCATGTTACGACTCGGACCTAACTCGCTATGCTCGCGCGATGGTACAATGCTTATTTTTCATATATATGTGTCTGAAATCCATTATATTGCTACTGTTATTGTTTATTAGTTCAAATTCAATAAATATAGAGGTGTTGTGTGTTGTTTCTCCCAATATTTCCTACCATAGAAAATGTGAGCGCCTCACACGTCAATGATAGAATACGATACCTGGCGCAGGGGACCTCACCTGTTCCGACCACTTCTGGACCACGGTAAGCCCTTTCTTGGTGATTTTCCTTTGTTTCTCAACCAAAGCGGAAGTTTCAGCCAAAAAAAAAAAATTCCAAAATAGCTCGGGACTGGGGGATTTCGGAGGTGTGGAAACCTCGGGACGTGACGGGTTAATAACGTTCTTGCTCATTGTGATATGCCATTAGATGTCCTCAGGCACCTAGTGGGTACTACTTGGGGTGCTGACAGAAAATATTTACTAATGGTGTATAAGTCCCTTATGAGATCCAAGCTAGATTATGGTCCACAGCTGGATGGGTCAGCATTCAATACCACGCTGAGGCTGGATGTTTTACAGAATAAGTTTTTCCGAATGTGTCTTGGAGCCGTCAGATGAACACATGTTGCTCATATGGAAGTGGAGGCGAATTTACCTCCCCTTCATAATCACCGCGACCACCTGGCCTTGTCCTAAGGACTTAGAATATTAAGAAAAAGTAATACCCGCAATATGACCTGTGTACCCCTGCATCACTGCTACCATCTTATGCATTATGCAGGGGATTCGTTGGCCACTTGCCGTTCTCCTCCACTTACGGTCTCAGGAGCTTGGTGTGGACGTCAGTGACTGATAAGTTGGTGAATAAAAATATAGTGTCTTGGGAGCCACCCAACTTTTCTATTGATGCATCATGGCTCCCAGCACCAATGACCAAGACATCGGGGGCAGAGGTCCAACACTTGTTTTGTAACATCATCCGCCATTGGGTGTCCCACCAACTGCACACCGATGGCTCCAAATTGAGTGAATGTGTGGGTGCCAGTGTATGGTTGACAAAATGTACCCTCAGGTATCGGTTGCCGACTCATACATCTGTGCTTACCTCAGAACTTTTTGCGACTGACAAAGCCATAGACCATGCTTTAAACTCTAGGCATGACTCATCTGTCATATTTTCATATTCAAAATCAGACCTACAGACAATCGCTTCTTGCACTACGGATTCTAATAAGAGTCAGGACCGCATTGTAAATACATTGCATTCGTGTGACAAATTCTTCACTCTGATCTGGGTGCCTGGGCTTTGTCGTATCTAAGACAATGAGCAGGCTGACTTACTTGTGATGTCGGCTCTTGAACTCGAGACTTGGGATGTTCCTCATGATCTACTGTCTAGTCTCTTCCTAGGAAAGAAATCAGTTAATCTTCTGTGGCAAAGTCAGTGGACCAGACAAAACATTTCAACTTGCAAGCAGTACCTGGGCGACTGGAATACCACCAACAGGCCCAGTCACCTGGAAGAAACAATGTCGGCGCGATTATGGCTAAACTGCAACCTTTAAACTCACATGAAACCATATATTGCAAGACATCACACAGTGACATCTGTGATGCAGTGTTATCTATTAGTCATATCATCCTGCATTGTCAGCGAGTTATTCGTAAACGTGCTTCACTTATAAATTACTAAGGTGCAGCAGACGTGCCCTTCATCCTTTCCACCATCATTTGTGATGAGGATATTGTTATGCATGATAAACTGATGACTTTCTTGAGAGAGAACGATTTGATCAGAGTGATGTGACCTTTTTCCTGTGTGGTTATAGTTTTATCGATTGCGAATGTGTATAAACTGTATCATTTAATTAGGGTTGACAGTCTTTGCACTAGTTAGTGCTTCTGACTGATCTCTTTCTTATATTGAAGTCCCCTATATTAAACCACGTCCTAGTCTGGCAGTCACCTGTGGATGAATACAAGTGTGCAATATAGAAAAGTACTGGGCACTTTCAGTCGACGGTATTCTGGTGGACGAGGTATTTCACCTCTTGAAAATATGTAAATGCTCTACAATTACATGTATAAGTTTTCTTAATTAGGCCTGGCAGTTGTCGTATATGGAATAGTTCTGGACTCCTCTGGTTCTCTTTCATACATTGATGTCCCTTATATTAATCCATTTGCTTTGACTGAGTCAGGAAATGATAAGTGCTGGTATGTAATGTAGAAAGGCCTATCTGCAATCGATGGTGTACTCTTGATCAAGGTGTTTTTCCCAGTAGTGTATGTTTAGCTATTTCTATCTTTAGGCTTTAGTATAAGTTAACTATTTGTCTGTTAGTTTTTGTTTTCGTTTTTTTGCTTAGTTTTTCTTTCATAACTTTTGTAATATAAAAGAAAATAAAAATGGATATAAAAAGTGTATCTATCTATCAATCTATCTATCTATCTATCTATCTATCTAGATCTAGATCTAGTTCTATCTATCTATCTATTTATCTATCTATCTGTATACTGTATATATATGATTGTACGTATGTATATGTATATGTACATACATACAAATATTTACCTTAATGACCAGGAGCTTCGTCCCCGATGGTCGGTAGGCAAACAATTGAAAAAATAATGTGAGGGTACATGAGTGCATGCGTCTTAATCCTGCATATGCATACCAGTATGTGTGTAAAGAGCAAAGTAGTCCTACTAACAATGTGATTGTAGGAGGACTCTTCCTCAGTTGACATGACACGTATGTTGAGGAAAACTGTGTTATGGACTGTCTGATGTGTGGTATGTAGTATGTAATTCTGTACCAAGGCATGAGGGCAATTATGACCCCTTCCAATTTAACTGCATAGTCCCATGCTTGATCAGTATACTTAGTTGTCTTCCCTCGCTGGCTGAAAGGAACAATCCACTCCAAGAATAACATGGCAAGTTGCGATATTACAACGATTTCGTTGATGTTTTCTCTTCATTTCTAATGCCTTCTTTATAACATATCTCAACCTTTAACACACTCATCGGTCACTCCTTCGCCGATTCTTCTGACGTAATACATATCTAACAAATTGTCTTACATCAGCAAAGCTCCAATTCTACTGTGCAGCCTTCCTTCATTACCCAACACTCACGTTCACATATTCACTCCGATTGCATTCTTAACACATTTGTCTCTTTCATCCTTCCTGTTATAACTTTTACTGCCTGTGACACGCTGACGAGAACCCTGCACAAGGTGGCACTATGCAGCACGGAGCCATACCTCATATTTCCCCCTCACTTTGCCAGCGTCCTACCAGGCGCTGGCAAACACAAGGGAGCGTCGGATCAGTGCAAGGTGTATGAACTGTAATGTACCCATAAGACGGTCCCATAGAAGCAGTTGCTTATCTGTGGTTGACGAGTCAGCTCATTCAGGTAAAGCAACAACAAAAACAACATCAACAACAACAACTTTCTTATCAAGCACGTCTCTCTCTGTCTCTCTGTCTCTCGCTCTCTCTCAACAATAATTGCCTTCTTCACTCCCTGGCTCTCTCACTCACATATGACCTAATCGCCACGTTTGTTGTTTTCCCCGCACCTCTGTGTTCACCTCTTTAACAACCACCGTCCTTCAGTAAACTTTTCTTCCCTACCTAAATTCCCCATAACTTCTCTCGTACACCCCAGTCATTATTCTCCTTACTCCAAGACTTCCTCCTGTTTTTATCAAATTGTCTTTATAACTTCTAATTTCCTCCTCCTTTCCTGCCCAGTTTCCCATACTTCATTAATACCCTTCTTCTCAGACTATTCTCTTGATTATCTTTCCTCTCGTTTGCTGAGTTACTCCATAAAAAAAAAAAAAAAATACTATATCACCTCAGAGTTTCAGAACTGGAAGAAAAAAGAATGGGATGTCGAGGGACATTTTGATATTTTTATGCTCTTACAATGACACTGCTTAATGAGTAGTTGTTTTGTGTGATGGAGGAACATATTGAAGGTGATCCTGTAGTGAAGGTGAGGGTGCACTGGGTGTGAAGTTGTGGTAGAGGTGATAAGGCTATGGTGGAGACGCAGTGGTGGAGGTGCTGTAATGGAAGTAAGGCGGTGGCAGAGGTGACGTTGTGATGGTGATGATCCGATGTAAGAGTTGATGCTGTAATGTAGATGATGTCTTGAAGAAGGTGCTGTGGTGGAGATGATGCTGTGGTGAACGTAACGCACCGGTAGGCTTGACGCTGAGATAGAGGCAGTACTGTGAGTGAAGCTGTGATGGATATGGAGCTATGTTGGATTCGATTCAATGGTGTGTGGAAGTACGACTACCAAACATTAAATTGTGAAAAGAGTATTCTTATACCATGGTGTTCAGATATATGCGGCAAAAATTAAGGTCACTGCCCTATGTAAATGTTTCATATACTTGTATATTGCATCCTATATTTGAATGTGGTAGGCGGAAAACACCGGGCATACTCCAGTCACTGCAAGTCCGTCTATTAGGCTACTTCCCCACCTTCTCTGCCGCCTCCCTTCTCAGTCATCTTTGGTTTTTGTTACTTCCTCAAGCGAAACATAAACAATGCTTCATCAGCTACTCAACGACAACACGGAAGAAGTATTACAATCTACGGTAATATTTTTTTTTACGCTGAAGCAAGAAAAAGAGAGCTGGAACACGTATGATGGAACAGCCTAACATCTGCTTCATTTCCACTTGCTTCCTGAAACCCTGTCCTTATAGGTGTTACTAAAATTGTTCTTCATTACACCATATACCAATAGTATTCAGTTTCAAAATGACAAGGCACCTGCATACGCTGTTCGCATTGCCGAACAGTCCATCTCGCAAGCCGTGTGTGTGATTGTGTCCAAAGTCATTAGTTTCGATACTCAACATTATTAACTGATACAGAGTTGTTCATTATCTCAATACCACAGTGATTATAATGTGAGCGTCCTGTTGCTAGATTTGGTAACCAGACAATAAACATTCTGTTAAAAGTACGATTTGTTTTTGCACGAAGACCAAGAGACGCGGAAAGTTTTTGAATGTTTCTTTCATTGTCCCTCGTGCAAAGAAAAACAACACAACAACTTATCTCTCGTAACTAATGTATTGAAAAGATATATTACTCATCTGGTCTTACCTGCGAAAGTAAATCACAGTTTCCACAGGCACGAGCACACACACACACACACACACACACACACACACACACACACACACACACACACACACACACCAGAGAGAGAGAGAGAGAGAGCAAATAACTCCACCAACCGACAAGATTTCATTAGTGATGTTTGTGCTTCACTGGAGCGTGAGGGACGAAGGGAAGGCAGTTGGACGGAGAAGGGTGGAGGAAACTGTAGAGGAAAGGAAGAGCGAATTACGAACAGAAAGAGAGAAGTGTGGGGGAAGGATATTGTTGGAAAGGAAGGAATACGCGTACACCCACAAGCAAAAGTTCGTCGACAGTCCTTGCCAGGCATATGCTTCAAAACATAACTCATGGAGGGGCAGCGCTCGTCCACCAAAGTAATGGAGAAGGGAGGAGACGGATGGGGGGAGGGGGAGGGAGGCAACAAGACAAAGGAGGGAAATAGCCTGTGGGGAGTGTAGATGCCACATATCGGGTGTTTTATTATTACTATTATCATTACTACCAGGTGCGATAGTGAAACTGGTACTGTATTCTTTCCAGTTTGTCTGTGTGTTTGTTAGCATAATAACTTCGCAGTCGCTCAAGATATCATCACAAAATTTTACATGTGTGTAATAGGGATGAAAATCTCGAACGAGGTCGAAATTGGTGAAAGTAAGTCAAGGTCAAGGTCATAATCGGAGCGCGCTATGTATGTAGCGGCCAGGAGCTGGTGTGATTCCTCCTTTTGGGGGGCCTACAGTTATTATTACCGTATTATAATTATTATTGTTATTGTTTTTTTAATTATTATTATTATTATTTTTATGTATGCGTTAAGTATAAGAAAGAAGGATGTAATCCAGCGTTAACCCGTAGAAAACGACTGATATCTTTTGTATTTTTTCCTCACTAATTCTAGACGATTTGTCTTGTGTGACAGAAGCACTAGTGATGTCCAAAGACTAAAGGTTTGATAAAGTTTAGCAGACGACCAAAGAGGCCACAAGAAAATATCCATCGTCTAAGGGTTAAGGATGTAAGAAATTAATTTAATCGTGCCAGGTAGACTGCGAGGTAGAAGGACGTAAACTTAGAGGCAAGGGGAGAGAGAGAGAGAGAGAGAGAGAGAGAGAGAGAGAGAGAGAGAGAAACGTGTCAGCAAGCGAAACACGGAAAGGGCAATGCCTAGTTTGGTGGTAAGTATACGTATATAATAAAATTACATACTTCAGAAACGAAATAAGCTGATAAATATGCTGTTATAATTATATAAGGTAATAAACATAATGAAACTTATTATTTTGATGGCGGAAAGGCAGGGTCAGTGTTTCATTTTTACATTGCTGATGTTACACACATATATATACAATCTCTATGCAACCAATGGCGTTGCCATGCTGCGAAGTGATCAACCAATCCCCTTCAATCGGAGTGGCAATTATTCATAATGTCTAACAATAATAAAACTATTCTGCCACCTTTTCACCCACCCATTTCTGAAGTATTTAAATATATGATTCACAACTATCACCAAACTAGGCATTGCCCTTTATGTGTTTCTCTCTCTCTCTCTCTCTCCTTGCCTGAAAGAGAGAGAGAGAGAGAGAATATCCAGGATAAGACCACTTTTTTTCCAAACCCCACTCTTCCTCTACACTTCTTTTCATTTCTTTCTATTTTTTTTTTTCCGTTCAGGTTTCTTTCAGTTATTACATTTCTTTCCTTAAAGAGTCTCATTCTGATGTTTCGTTCATTATTGCCTTCCTACCTCTTCATCTCCATTTCATATCGGGCGTATTGCTTTACCTTTTTTTTCCCTTCTCGTCCACACCCCTGTCTTAAAACTCATGTGTTTTTCGGTTTTCTATAATCCATTTCTGACTCCATGCCTTTATTGCCCCCCCTGCCCTCATTTCCGTCCTACCTTTCCTCTATGACACCTATTTCATTTCTGCCTATCATATCAGCCACCATTTCCTTCCTTCTCTCGTCTACCACCGTTCTTCCTGCCTATCTTTTTTGCCACCATTTCTTTCCTGTGTATCCTATCTACCGCTGCCTCTGTCCTGTCTATGCAGTCTACAACCAAGTCCATTCTGGGTATCCTATCTGCCGTCATTTGCGTCCTCCTTGTTCTGCTTATCCATCCTGCCTCCCTTTCTTTCCTTCCTACTCTTCCTACCACCATTCCATCTCTACCTTCCTTCGTGCCTGTCCTTCCTTCTTTCCCTTTAAGCTTGTCCTTCCTGCGTGTCCTTCTTTCCACAGGACATTCTTTCTGCATCCCCTTGCTTTACATTTGTTAAAAATACAGAATTATATCGTCACGATAAACAACAGATTGACTCTCAAAGTAAGATCTCCAGCACCAATATAGGGAATAAATAGTAAAATAGTCTTGTAGCAGAACAATGGAATAGGCTAGCAACAGTAATTAATGCAAAATCTATTGATACGTAAAGCATTCAGGAAGACAAGTATTTTGATGCTAAAGGCTATAACTGTTATTTCCTGGTTGAAATGTATGATGAAAGTGAGATGTTTGGTTAATAATGAGAATACTCGGCAACTGTTTATGCTCTTTTTTTTTTCTTTGGCGATCTGGAGAATAGAGATAACATACTGCAAAACTGTTTATTCTCTGTCTTTCCTATAAAAAATTTCATTTTTATTATTTCTTACTAAAATCGTTGGTTAGATCTTAGAAGAATTAGCGTTTTTTTTTTTTTTCAGCAGATAGCCCCGTGACGGGCCAACAGTCCTGTTATCTGTAATTAGTATGTATTCCAACAAACTTCAGTGTTCCTATTACCTCCCTCTCCCTTCTACTCTCAAATCTGTGTGTGCTCCCAGTCTGTTCTCTTTTCATCTCTTCATCTATATCCTGTCCTCGTCCTTTTCCTCTTTCTTCTTTCCTCTCGCCTCCTTCCCATCCTTCTCTCGTCTCTCTACCTCTGTATTTGCCCTTGCCCCGCACTCCTCTCTCTCTCTCTCTCTCTCTCTGCTTTCGATCCTCTTATTCTTTTCGCTAATCTCTTTTAATTCTTTCACTTCCACCATATTTTGCCTATCTCACCCAGGCTCTTTTTCTTCTTTCCTTTTTATTTTTTTTTCTCACCATCCTCTCCCACTCATTTCCTTCATTAACTCTCCTTCCTCTTGCATCCCATCCCTTCTCTGTCGTGTTGTCATTAAACTACCTTTCTTTTCCATATTCTGTTTCTCATTGTTCTCCAGCAGTTACGTTCTGACAGTGAACACGAACTGTCTCTCTGAATAGCTCTCAAACTCCACACTTACGTCATTTCTCTTATCTACAAGGCCCACTCTCTTCCCAAGCATTCTCTATCCCTGTATTCATCTCCCTTTCTGTGTTTATCCTCCACACAAAAGCACCTTCATTATCCCTTGGTAAACACTATGTTAACACATGTTAAACTAATGTACCCTCCCAGTACTAAGCCTCCCGCCTCCTTTATTTCTCTCTACTAAAGTACCCATTTGGCTCGAAACCGACACCATTCCGATTGCTCCTCCTTGCTACAAGCTTCGCCACCAAAAAGTTCATATGGTCGATGTTGCTGTTTTACTATTATCCTGCATCCCCTTGCTCTATATTGTAGGGTTCCAAGTGGTTCCAAATCAACATCAGATAATATTAGCTTGTTCATTCTTGGCAGGCTGAGCTGAGCTTTCTTGCATAGAAAGTTAAGATCAAAAGATCTTACAGAAAAAAATAGAGGAGGAACACTGAACACCAAAGAAATCATGAACATGTAATCTTCCCTAGTCCATAAATACTCAGAACAGTTTTCTTTCTGAGAGTAGTCACATGAAATTAGTAATGTAAGTGAACTTATCCCTAACAAAAAAGAAAATGCACACTGTAGGCAGCATAGCAGCGTATATGAGAAAATTTACGCAAAGAATAGCTGAAGCTACTATCACTTCTTGCCAACTTCGACCCGTCCCCTCCCCCCACCCTCAGCTTTCCGTTGACCCAAGAATACTGCCTGAAGGAACAGGCAAGGGAGAGTAAGAGAATAATTGGAAGGTGAGGTGCAAGCTGATCGGAAAAACAAAACGTGCAGCAAAATGGAAGGGAATATAGCGGTGAAGGGTATTGGCGGACATGAATTTCATACAATACTAAGGACCGAACAGTTGTGTGTTTTAGACCATGGTTGTCAGAATGATAATATCGGTTGCCTACCCCCCAAAGACAGTGTCCGAGGACTTATTTTTTTATTTATTTATCTATTTTTGCCTTTGTCATTATGTAAATAAACAATGTACACTTTACTTGGCATTAACATTATACAACAGGTCATTACAGAGGGTCGAATTCCTACACATATACACTGGTGCGTGAGGTCGGTGCAGACGATCTTTAACTGATCTGTACTAATATTATCCATTCAAAGGACTGTATACTTCTTTTGTATATACATATATTAATGTAAATTTTTCACATACTGAACTAGTAAAGAAAGAGTATGAGTCAGAGTGAATGATTGGAGTTTCAGGTAAGAAAATTATTGGTTCCGAAAATGAAACGGTTTCCATACCAACCTCGCCAGCTAGTAGTATAGGCGACACTCAGGAAGGCCCTCAGTCGTGGGAAAAATGCGTCACTGCGTACGGTTTTCGCCTGAGGGCTACTAACATCTAGCAATGAAATTATATTAGTTTCATATATCCTGTAGACATATGGATATAAATTTTTCATTTCATTCAAATAATGAGAGCATGAACTTCGACGGACTGAGCTAAGATCAAGGTTGTTCCCGGAAATGGGACGGTATGCTAACGTACTTTGGTGATTTCCTTTTACTTATCGTAATGGAACGTCTATTCCTAACTGTAGTGAGTAAATATATTAATAATATTTGTAACTACAGTGATACTTGAAGCATATAAGAGAAAGTAGTTTAGTTGACCGACTTTTATTGTATTAAGTTCTCAGATGAGAACTGGCAACTTTTGGGAGTTTGTGGCCAAAGCAACTGGTGGACACTGCTTTAGTTGCCCATCAATGACCATTATGACCTCATTAATAACAAGGTATATGGGGCTGATGGGGTCCCTCCTGTTGCCCACAAGAACTGTGCTGTTCTTACACCCTATGCAGGTAAACTTTTTCTCTTTTGTGTGTCAACTTGTACCTTTCCTTCTTGCTGGAAGTTTACTTTCACTTAGCCTGTCCTAAAGAAGGGTGCCCATTCCCAGACCTCTAAGTATCGCCCAGTTGCTTTAACATCCTGTATTTCAAGGCTTATGTGTCTATTCATATACCCCCCCCCCCCCAAAAAAAGCACCTTTCTTATCACAATCTTCTTTCAGATCTTCAGCATAGGTTCTGCCATGGAAGCTCCACTAGTGATCTCACCTACCTTTTAGACTTCTGGTCATCCTCCTTTCGGGACTCTGGCAAAAGATTTATCATTGCACGTGATATCTCAAAGGCTTTCCATCGAGTCTGGCATAAATCTTTAATTTCCAAATTGCTCTCTTTACGGGTTCTATCCGTCTATCTATGCCTTCATCTCAAACTTCCTTTCTGGTCGTTCTATAGCTCCTTTTGTAGATGGCCACTGTTCTTCTCCTAGAGTTATCAATAATGGTGTTCCTCAGGACTCAGTCCTATGATCAACACTCCTCCTTCTATTCATCAATGACTTTCTAGCTGTACATCTAACCCTCTCACACACTGATGACCCCGCTTTTCACCTTTCCATTCGCTTTCCGTAGCATCCATCTGAGCAGTTAATTCAGCAAACAAAGGATGAGGCTATGGCACAGCTAATGTCTGACTTGGTTTATTATATACGATTGGGGTAAAAATTATCTTGTTTTTATTGCATCAGAAACTCAGTTCTTACACCTTTCAACTCGCCAAAATCTTCCGCAGGAGTTTCCTATAATTATAAACAATATCCAGCTCCATCCTGCATCATCTTTAAACATACCTAAGGTTTCATTCTCTCGGGATTCATCTTGGAAATATCATATTACCTTTCTTGCATATCTTTCAAGATTAAGTGCTGTAAGCCGACTCCGTGCATTATTTACCCCAGCACAGTTGTTGACTTTATACACGGGTTTTATTCGCCCCTGGACAGAGTACAACTCTCATGTGTGGGGAGGCTCCCCATATACAGCTGTTCTCAGCAAGATGGAGTCAAAGGAATTACGTCTTATTAACTCTCTTCCTCTTGCTGGCTCCATTCAACCTCTGTCTCTTCTCTGCACTGTTGCATCTTTATCTCGTTTCTGTCGCTACCTCAATGGTCATTGCTCCTTTGAACTGTCTGCTTGCATCCCCACACCACTACGGCGGGCGCGTAGCACCCGTCTATCAACAAACTTTCATTTCTTTCTCACTACTGCAAGAGTTAACCGTTACTTCCAGTCCTTCATGTATGTAACAGTTAACTCCGGAACTGTCTTCCTCTGTCTGTATTTCTTAATGCCTATGATTGCCAGTCTTTCAAACGCAGTGTGTCCAGGCATCGCGAAATGAACGGATCTTGAATTTGGCCCTCTGTTGTCTTGTTTTTGTTTTGATTTTCGGAGGGAACAATCTTGCGAACTCCTTGTCTTTGGTTCCTTCTTCCTTACTTTAAAAAAATTATTGAAATCTCCGCGAGTCACCCAAGTTGCAGATGATTCTTTAACTACACAGGAGAAAATGAACACTCGGTACTGGAGCTGGCTGTTTCAGTTTTAATAAGTTACAACGGGGGAGCCGGTGGCTGAATCGGTAGAGAGGCGGCCTGCGGTCCTAATGGACCCAGGATCGAATCCCGGCTGGAGCAGGGAACAGTTTAAGGATTTGAATTTCCTAAAAAGCAGAGTTTCCTGATCTACCAGATGACCCGCCGACATGTCGTAAAAATACCCCCGCTAATACCGATACACCAATCCCGTATGAGACAGCCCTAGCATGTATTCGATATGGATGGTGGGTGTTAGCGCCGAAGTGGTGACATGTGGAGGTGTAGGAGGGCCACTGGGCCTTGGGATAGGTCACTGCCCCCGAGAAATAGGCTCTGAAGCCTTTGCCCAGAGTCGGACACGTAAAAAAAAAAAAAAAAAAAAAAAAGCCTGGTACAAGGGTAGGCAGTATTGAGAACGGGGTAAGTAGCAGTGTGGGTGTGCGTGACTGACTGTGGAATGAAATTACCTGGTGTCGGCATCTGTGCTGCAAATGGGCTTAATTGCCCAAAAGTGAGTCTGGTCACCAGATAAAGTTCTAATAGACGGATAACCCAGCGTTGCCATCGAGTTGAACCTGGACTAACTTTTCTTTAATAAGAATCTAAAGTTCAGTTAATTCCGGCTACTTCTGAGACAGGTGTGGCGAGGCCGCATAATGTCTGCCAGTGAATAGATAAAACGATAAGGATATCATGAATACAGGTAGTGGTACACTAGAACAGCAACACACCATCACAGCACCAAAATATCACACCACCAAAGCAACACAGCACCACAACAACACAATACCACAACAACACAACACAACAACACAGCAACACAACAGTACAACAATACACCATCAAAGCAACGTTCTATCACAGCAGATCACCACCACCGCACCTCAACATCACAACCACACACCACGCCAGCAATACACCGTCACAGTAACACCCCCCCCACAGCAACGTACTATCGGAGCAACTCACCACAACAACACTACACCATTACAGCAACATCAACAACACAGCACTGAGACAAAATACCTGCACAGAAACGTTCTGTTAAAACAATTCACCACCATAATCACTACTGTAACACACCATCACAGCAACACACCACCACACCAACACACTACCACAGCAACACACCACCAGAGCAACACACCACAACAGCAACATACATCCAGACAGCAGGTCCACACAGTAGGTCCATCGTGCCACACCTGTGCCATCATCTTGAACCATGCTTTTTCTGCTTCTGATATACTTGTCACTTTAACTCTGTTAATTCTTATCATTTCTCCACAATGATTTTTTTGGCACTTGCGTAAACGCCTCTTCCCCCATTTAAGACTAAGTTATTTCAGAATAGTGCGACTTATAAAACTATAGTAATTACCTAGTAACACTTCTCATCTTTTCTTTTTCCTCTCCTTTTCGGTTCCTTGCATTTGCTTTTTTAGCTTCTCTTCCCCCATATAATATATTTGCTTCTCTCATAACCATTTGACTAATTTTTATTATTGTTTTCGTCATACTCCCACAATTGTTCAACTATTTACATAATATCATTCTTACTTATGCTGTAATGATAACTTTCATTCAATTAATCTTTGATTTCCAGTCTTTACGACGCATAGAATCTTCTGTCTTCTAACAAACATTGACCCATCCCTCTATCTTGACTTCAACTCGAAACATTCCCGACAATTCTCCCCTATATCATCATATCATCTGATCTCCTCCCATTTCACTTGATATGCGCCTCCTGTCCCCAAATAATTGGTCATCCCTTCAGCTCCTCAATTTATAACACTTTTCTTCATGAAACTACTCTTACATAATTATATTACTCCTACACAAGCGTAAGCCTTGAAACCCAATATATCCACTCACCTCTAATAGCCATCCTTCTGGCCAGATTAGAAGGGTGTTACAAATTAAGTTTAACTGTTATATTGTATACTTGTACATCGCCGGGGGTGTCACTCACTCTGCACCACGATTTACTAACATCGTTACTGCAACACAAGCTGTTAGTAGACCCAACCAGCCTGGAGATGGAGGATACATTCTGTTAGTCGTATGTTGCTTTGAGCTCCTTTTCCATGCTGCTGCTGCTGCTTTCTTATTTTTGTATGTGGTGTACTATTAAATTAGTTTTTTTTTTTTTTTTTTACTGTGGTGTTGTTATTGTATGGTACTAGGAGCTGCACTGTTCTACTGAGAGAAGTTGCTTTATTGTGTGGCGATATGTTAGTGTGTGGATTACTGTGTAGCGATGTGTTGTCTTGTGTTAAGTTGTGATGTGTTAGTGTGTGTTATGCCGTGTGATAATGTTTTGTGGTGTGTAAAATTGTGTGGTGATGTGTTGTGGTGTGTAGTATTGAGTGGTGGTGTTGTGATGCGTTTGCTGTGTGATGAGACACACTCCTGCAGCTTCCCCTGATCCTCCGTATTCACTCTCTCATCATCTCAGCTTAACTTCTTGCCTTTCAAGATACCCCCTCGTCTCGTCTTCTCCTGGGGCGAGATCAAAGAGGTGTTAGGTTGTTAGGTTCTTTCGCTCCCAGTCTTCTATTATCTGTTCACTTCCTCCACCAATCAACATCTTGCGGCTAATTAGTTAAAATCTGCAGACAGCAGTTCAAATAAGAACTGTATTGAACAATGTTATATACACTTACCTCAAACTTACAACCGACCAGCTCAAAAACTCATAGACAATGTTAACGGAATACCCAAACAAATTGTGTTGCCTCAACCATCCATACTCGGAAGTGTTCTTGGGAAGGGTACAGTCACTCATAAAACAAAAGACCTCCCTGAGCGATAGGCCTTGCAACTGGCAGCTCTCAATTTTGGTAACAGTGCACCTGACGTCAGGGATAGGGAGGGTGAGGCGTGGTGTTTGTGTGGGGGAGCAGATCTGCACGAAACACTGCATCACTCCATATTTTGATTCATCCACACGCGTATTAGGAGGGTCCTGTAAAGTTACACCTGTGCCCCAAAAAATACCTCCACCCTTAATACTACAAGTTCATTTCTAATGTGGCTATAGAAACACGAAACATGGATGCATTAATTTAATAATATGATTTAGATACAGTAGTTGAGGAATACGGTAACATTAAGAACAACACCCAAAGTAATGTTTTAATTTTGCCCTTTGTTAACAGTGAAGGAGATACGTATAAGCTGAGCAAAATTACGCAATATTTTACTTTCCCAAATACTGTAATACGTATATACCGTATATCATGCTATCATTAGAAATAGTTACACACAAATATACCAAATCGGCATTACTGTATAATAATATCCAAAGATGTTCAGAAATATAGTTTACTGCCATGTGTCAATGATCTCATGCATTAACTGGCGAGTTCTTTTGTCCTTGTATGAATATGAGGGTAATGTAAATTTTGTGTGAAGGATAACATAAAACAAGCGATTCGAAAAGTGGACTGAAGGAATGGTTCGTGCAGATTAGCATCCCCCCTTCCCCTCCAACGCCCCTCCTCACCCCCAGTTTTCCTGACGTCAGATGCACCGTTACCAACACTGACATCCGCGAGTTATATTGTCTCCCACACGGGGGGGGGGGGTCTTTTCTTTTATGAGTGATTGTACATGCGGCAAAAATTTATGTTAGAATCTTTATTACAACAAAATCATCACCACTGAGACAACTATATAGTGTATACCTGGTGCTTGATCTTACTCCTCTTTCTTTCATTATGAGCCCCCTCTCTTCTCTGTCCTTCCTTCCCTAACATCTTTTTCCGTCATTTTCACCTTATTCTTTTTTTTATCTTTGCCGCGTCTTCTTCATTGCCTCTTTGGCTTACCCTTTCCACTCCTCCGACTCCTTCCTTACCCCCCAAAACCTCTGTTGCTCTACATCATTCTCTCAGTTTCTCCATCACTTCCAGCACCAATTCCTTAACTTAAAAATCCAGTCTCCTTCAACCTCTTCTCTCCTTTCCTTCCATAACTCATAACCCACACTTCTCCCCAGATTTTCCTCCATTAGATACCGTCTCTTCTCTTCTCCAACTGATTTTGGAGATGACTTTAACATAGAGTTGGTTTAATTCCCACTTTCTTCACCATCTAAACGTGTTATTCCTCTCCCTCCTCTATTTTCTCCCCCTGTACCATACTATACTATTCCCTGTTTGATATTTTATCCTCCATTCCATAGCTTATTCTGATCTACAGTATCAATATGTCCTTTCTCGCTGTTGTTTGCCTATCGTTTTGTTCCTTTACTTACATTATCCTTTCTCCTTTGTTTCATCTTCATCCTGTCGCTTTCATCTTGTACCTTTCTTTCTTTCTTTTTCTTACCATTCCATTGTTCTTCCTCGCCTAATTCTCTTCCTCTTCTTCCACAACTATTATTTCCCTGTATCCATTCAGTCCCTCTCTTCCCATTCCAATCTTTCGTCTCTCCTTGTTCCATAACTGCTCTCCCTTTGCGTCCAGCCTTTCCCTCTCCCATTCTTCTTTCCCCTATCCCACATTTTCCCTCGTCCAAACAGTCCCCTGCCACCACGAAAGTGACTCTGACACAAACTCTTCCTGAAATAACATCCAGTCCAGGTTTGTAACACTGTAAAACTAAAACTCCACCAGATTCCAAGACAACTTAGTGGCACCGTTTGATGACACAACCATCCAGTCACACCAACGGCGATCATGTGAGGAAATGTCAAGGCCGAAACCATCAGCCAGTGCCATGAGCTGCAGTCTTCATTTTTTTTTTAATGCTAGGAACAAGGAACCAAAGGCCACGAGCCCGCAATAACTGTTCCTTCAAGGAGAAAAACAAAACACAAGAGAGAGCCAAATTCAGGATCCGATCATTTCGAAATACCTGGACACACTGCGTTTGAAAGACTGCAGATCATAGCTAGCAGGAAAAACAGACAGAGGGAGACAGTTCCAGAATTAACCTGTTGCATAAGTGAAGGATTGGAAGTAACGGTTAACTATTGCATTAGAGAGTTGAACAGAAAAGGGATGAGCGCTTGCTGCTAGACGGGTGCTACACTGCTTCAGAGAAGCAATGACCATTGAAGTAGCAATAGAAAAGAGATTAAGATGCAACAGTGCGGTGAAGAGACAGAGGTTTAAGGGAGCCGGTAAGAGGAGGAGAGTTAATGAGACGAAAAGCCTTTGACTCCACTCTACTGAGAAAAGCTGTATGTGGGGAACCTCCCCACACATGAGAGTTGTACTCTACACAGGGCCGGAAAAAACCCGAGTATAGAGTCAACAATTGTGCAGGGGTGAAGAAGGAACGGAGTCGGCTTAGCACACCTAATCTCTTGGAAGCAGATTTTACAAGAGATATAATATGATCTTTCCAAGATAAGTCCCGAGTGAATGCAACTCCATGCATGTTCAAGGATGATGCAAGATTAAGTTGAATATTATTAAACATTAATGGGTACACCTGTGGAAGATTTTGTCGGGTTGATAAGTGTAAGAACTGAGTCTTTGACACATTAAAAACAACAAGATTATTTTTACCCCATCAGAGATACGAGTCAAGTCAGACATTAGGTGTGCCATAGCCTCATCCCATGTTTGTTGGAGTAAGTGCTGAGATGGACGTTGCGGGAACCGAATGGAAAGGTGGAGGGTGGAGTCATCAGCGTACGAGTGGATAGGGTTAGATGAACAGCTTAGAAGGTCATTGATAAATAAAAGGAAGAGAGTTGGTGATAGGACACAGCCCTGAGGAACACCACTGTTCATAGATCTAGGACAAGAACGATGGCCGTCTACAACAGCAGTTATAGAACGACCAGAAAGGAAGCAATAGATGAAGGCACATATAGATGGATAGAAACCGTATGAGGATAGTTTTGAAATTAAAGATTTATACCAGACTCAATCGAATGTCTTTGAGATGTCAAGTGTAATCGCAAAGCTTTCGGTAAAGTCCCGAAAGGAGGATGACCAGGAGTCTGAAAGGTAGGTGAGAAGATCGCCAGTGGAGCGTCCCTGACAGAACCCATACTGACGATCAGAAAGAAGGCTGTGATAGGAAAGATGCTTTAACCCGCCCCGTCCCGGCCACTTTTCGACCACTGGTACCCCCCAATCCCAGGCAATTTTCGACCTTTTTTTTTTTTGCTAAAACTTTCGCTTTTGGTCAGAAACATCGAAAATTCATAGAGAAATCGCTCACCTGAGGTTTAAAATACTCATTACAGGTAGGAGAGCCTCCTTACTTTACTGGGTTTTCTATCAGGCTGGCACCAAAGAAAACGAGTTCTATGGGAGGATAACTATTTCACACCACTCATAAACGGTATTTATTTATTTACTGTTACGAATTTATATGTAGTACAAAAGTATATTGGTTTTCAAGCAGTAATATAGGCATTATAAGCATTGTTTCACTCACTAATACCTGACCTTTTTTTGCCACATTACCTGATCATCATTTCTAACTGTTTCTTCCTCTAATGCTATGTAAAGTTTGTCCTCCACATTGTCATTGATTGGGGAATCACTCTGGCCCTGAATTTCGTACCGTGGCATGACATGGCTATACTGGCCAGGTCACTGATAACAGGTGAATTGCTGAGAAAAGGGCATGCAGGGGGGGGGGAGGAGGTCATGCTGGGTAAGGCATTGTCTCTGCCTGGCATCTTGTTGAAGCAGGTGTCCCGTGTATACGTACCAAAAATGACTCGCGAAAATTGAAAATTGTGGAAATTATGAACCTTGCAATTGCAGGACGTTGAAGTACGTCCTCGGGATTAGCTGTGACAAAACGTGAGGACGTGGAAGTACGTCCTCGGGACGGCGCGGGTTAAAATTTTTCTAGTAAGAAGTGACTCGAAAACTTTTGAGAGACAGGATGTTAAAGCAATTGGACGATAGTTAGAGAGTTGGGAATGGTCACCCTTCTTTGGAACTGCCTGAATGAGAGCAAACTTCCAGTAAGAAGGAAAGGTACAAGTTGATAGACATAGGTGAAAGAGTTTACCTAGGCAGGGTGTAAGCACAGAAGCACAGTTCTTGAGGACAACAAGAGGGACTCCATCAGGGCCATACGTCTTGTTAGTATTGAGGCCTGTGATGGCAGAAATTACAACAGCTGAAGAAATTTTAATGTCAGCCAGAAATTTTTATGTCAGCGGGGGGGAAGTGATGGAGGAACAGCACCGGAATTGTCTCAGATGAAATTGGAGGAAAAAGTTTGAGTGATGAAATCTGCTTTATCAGTAGAAGAAATAGCTACAGAACCATCAGAATAGAAAACAGGAGGGAAGGATGATGAGGTAAAGTTGTTAGAAAGGTTTTTGGCACGGTACCAGAAGGAGCAGGAAGAATTCGAGTTGAGAGCATTCATTACAGATTAAATTATTTTTAGTAGAGCGAAGAACAGACTTAGCACGATTCCGGGCAGAAACTTAAAGAAAGATGTGATTCGGGGGTGGGTTGGCTCCGGTACCTTTTGTAGGCCCTATCCTTGTTGCAGACAGCATTAGAACAAGCGTGATTAAACCAAGGCTTTCTTGCATTAGTCAAAGGATATGAAAAAGGAATGTATGCTTCCATGCCCGAGAGAATAACCTCCGTAATACGCAAGGCACACTCAGATGGCTCCCCGCCATGAAAGCAATAATCATTCCATGGAAACTCAAAGAAGTACTGCCTGAGGGCCTCCCAATCTGCAGCTCCAAAGTGCCACAGACGACATTTCTTTGGAGGGTCCAAGGGCCGTACCGGAGCGATAGGACAGGTTTAAAATGAAATTTACTGCCTGCGTGGCCCAGGCATTACACACCAGTTTTCATGGTAAAGAGAGAACGCAAAGTACCATTTTCAGACTGCCATATTGTCTGCGTGAAGCTGCTACCCACTGTATAAATACGTAGGGAGAAGCCTGAAATGTGTATCAACTGACAGTAATGGAACATTAGGTACGCACTGAATGATTTGCCGAAGTCAAGGTCAAAACTATGAAACATTTTAATTGGCCAGGCAGTAGTGCTCAGATTCTTATAGTTGAAAGCTACAGTACATTTACTGATCAACTCACCACTGGTTCCCATGAATACAGGAGGAGTTGAGGGTATAGGCGGGAGCAGGATGGAGGGAGGAGAGGGTGGCTTTGGGGGGTTGGCTATCAGGGTGAGATAAATGCTCCGTCAGTGTGGCCGTCGTCTTGCCCTCACTCACTTTCCATCTTTTTCGTTTGCTCTTTCACATAGTCTGCCATTTTATACCTCTTTGATTGTCAGAAATTATCCGAGATTTTGGACTAGCCCATTGTTACTGCAACAGGATAAACGAAATGCATTATTTTTGTAGGAAAACTTACCTTTATCACTCTCTGCTCAGGCTTATTCGCTTTCCTCCTTTGATATATCACTATTATTTTCTTGTTCCTCCTCTTCAATCCACGGTGCTTCAGAATATTCTCTTCTTTCATCTCCTACATATCACTTTACTTCTTTCCACATCTTTTCTTCATTTGCTGTTACACGGTACTCTCCACCTCCCTTTCTCCCTCAGTCTTGTTATCTCTCTTTGTTATCTCCCACGCTGACCATCTCATTTTGCAGTCCCATCGCTGTCAGCTCATTTTTTTATTTTTTTATTTTTTTTTCTCTTCCCCTAACTCCTACGTCTTTCCATTTCTTCCCTTCTGTGTTCTTCTCTCCCAAAAGGTTACATATCTGCAGATTCCACTCTTACTTTTCCTCAAAGTTAGCCTCACTGTTAATCCCTTAACAGTTTTTAAGTATACATTTCCTTCCAGCATTCCAAGCTATACGTTTTCTTTTTTTTTTCTTCTTCAATCTGGCCTACAATCGCCATTTCCATCATCAATGCTGAGCTACAAGAATAGACTGCCACTAGAATACAGTGGCCGTCACCAAACAGTGCAATGGAAGGGATGCAGAACTGAAGCATTTTCTTATTTTTACCACTGAGCTACGCGAAACAGGTAGCAATAGGACGAAAATCTTGACCAAGTTTAGGTGAAAGGAAAATAGTTTTCTCAGTTGCCTTTTTCTGTTATGTCTGACATTAATCCTCTCTTGTTGAACCCGTTCTCTACCACCTCTACTTTCTCTTCGACTCTCACACTTTGCTTCCTCCACACTCACTCTTCATTTAAGTAACTCAGCCTCCACCACGAAAAATATGTCCTCAGATAAATTATCAAAACCAGTGTATATCCACACTCATTCTCCTGCCTTCTCACATAACTCCATGTGTCGACAGTCATCCTCTTTTCAAAACCTTTTCTCGCCATCTAAAATTTCTTTTCTCTGTATGATAGAATATTCCTATTTGTCATTATAAAGTTCTGCTTTGTTTCCTGTAGATTGATCGACAATTTCTTTCCACTGTTTTTTTTTTTTTTTGGGAGGGGGGCAACTTTTTTTTTTCCAGGTTTTCTCTTCATACTTTACTTCAGTTACTTGAAGCACATTATGATTCTATCTGTTTATCTCAGCATACATCTATATCCAGTTACCCTAGACTCTCAGCTCAATGCAGCAGGACACATGACCGTTCTCGATTGCTGACACGGTCTCATACAAGAGTATGGTGTGACTGCAGAATTTCAACAGGAACTGTACAGCTATTATGGATACCTTGTTTGATGTGTAACACTGCTTGAATGCTGATTTATTTCACTGGCAATATGACAGTACTGGACTGGGTAAAAAGAAAATGAGATGGTGGATATGTATTAAACTGTAAGCAAAAAATCAGTGACTGAATGAGCTGAGTTGGTCACATAGTATATTAGTTTAAATCAAATTCTAAATTAATTACTGACCACAAATAAATATAACTATATCATCTGTCTGTCTGACTATAAATTTATCAGGCGCCGAAGCCCAAATTTCCTAGTGGATGAACACTAACGACACACATCGCATCCTCTCTATCTCATATTGTGAAGGTTCTTTCAGCTGACCAAGCCTGCCATTACTCCTCCACTTTATCCCTTCACCTTACTCTCGGTTTGCCTTTTCTTATTCATCCATTGACTTAAACTGCATTACACACACCTCGCAACACATTCAGTTTCTGTGCATTCCATGGTCAGAAATCACCTATTAAGGATATATCTGAAGTAATTTTCTCACATCTGCATCTGTAGTCTTTTTTCTATGAAGGAAAGTCTAAAAACATCATTGAGTACAACGAATCTCAATACCTCCTAAACTTTTTGTCAAATATTTATATCAGTGCCATATGCTTTTGCTGAACTAGTTATTGTTCTTTACATATGGAATCCCCGGTGTAACTTCCTCAACTTCTTTTCTATATCTTATTATATACGTCCTTCCTAATTGTTAGTTCACAATAACTTGCTTATCCATCATTGGTTTCCCTCCTCCATCCTTCCCTTCATATATCTTTTTATCTATTTCAATATTCCTTTGGTTTCTCATATCTTTCCATCTTATAACACCACTATTTTTAACATCTTATCCTTCATTTTACTTATTTATCGACATTCTACTCCAGCTTCACTAATCTCATTCTTAGTTCTCAGGCATCCTATATCTTTTCTTAACCGGCTGCATCCCAGTAACGTATGGATACGTTGCAACTTTTTGTCATGCTCAGTCCAGATAACGTATCCATACATTTTTCAACAGCGAGGTCCGTCATTTGACACATTTTTCACATTTTACATGTGATATTTTATATATATACATGGGACACCTTCCTCTACCTGCCGCCAGGCGGGGACACTACCTTACCCCGTGTGACCTCCCCCCCTTGCACGCCATTGTCTTGGCAACTCACGTGTTACCAGTGACCTGGCCAGTAAAGACATGTCATGCCACGATACGAAATTCAAGTCGAGAGTGATTCCTCAATCGATGACAATGTGGAGGACAAAGATTATGTGGTGTCTGAGGAAAAAACAAACAGAAGTGATGAGGAGGTAATGTCGCCAAGGAAGGTGTTGATGTGTTCAGTGAGTGAAACAATGCTTTTACCGCCTATATTATTGTGTGAAAACCAATAAATTATTGTACTACATATAAATTCGTACCAAATGAACAAATAGCTACCTATTCTGAGTGTTTTGTGATAGTTATAGCTACCATAGAAAACGCGACACCCGCAGCATGGCTCCAGAGAAAACGGTACCAGGTGATTAAAGGGTCACCTGTTTAGACCACTTCTAAGCTCAGGTGAGCACTTTTTTGGGTATTATCCAGTGTTTCTTACAGAAAGCTGAGGTTTTAGCCAAAAAAAAAAAAATCGAAATCTGCCGGGATTGGGGGGTCAGTGGTGAGAAATTGGTCGGGGCGCGGTGGGTTGTCATTTTCCTTTTCGCAGTTTCAAGCTTACCTTCTGCTCTTCCATACTCTCATAGTTCTCACCTCCCACTTTATCTCAGTCCTTCTTTTTCACATTTCTCCTCTAGACCTTTACCATTTCATCTTTCCCTAGCTGATCTCCCATCCATTCTCCTCATTGCATTCGCTGCTTTCACTTTCTCATTCTGCTCCAAACAATTTCCCACCCTCAGGCCTGTTTGTTTTCCTCTCACCCTCTCCCTTCACCCACATCCCTTCCTCTTTCCCACCGTTTCTCCTACATTTCTCCTTCCCTTCCTTTCTTCACATTCCATCTAAATTTCAACCCTCTGACATCCCTCCTTCTTCAGTTACCAGTCTTTCAAGCACTCTTCCTTCTTCCTTTCTTCTGCCAAACACTTTCCTTCCTCTCCCTCATCCTCACCCCACTCTGTCTTCCATGGCTTATCGTTTTTTTACCACTAAAAACATTTGCCTTCACTCATATCCTCTGTGGGAACTATTTTCCCCCAGAGCAGTTGCGCTCCATACTTTTTATAATAGTCATCGCTGGTTAAAAGCAGAGGAAAACTAGAGACCGTTGTTAATAGTTCAAGAGGTTTTTACAACCCAGAAATTATGTTCTCTTTAAAAATTCTTGTTACTGATAAATGAAATGCTACTGCGTTTAACCCTCGTGGACAACTATATTATAAATACATGTAATTATATGGAATTTTCCACTGACCTAAACTGCGTCTGCACTTTAGATGACGTGGTGAGGATGAAAAGGTCTTCATGTAAAGCAAATGTGGATTTAAGATATTCACATAGTCAAAGGGAATATTTGGTTTAACTTTAGTTTAATTAAAACTAAGATTAACTTGTTAGAGTCGCCTTGTGTATATCATGATGTAATCTAACCTTATTTAGTACTGTAATTTATTAATAGTTGGCACCCCTACAATTCTATGAGGAACTGGGGCCTGCCACGTTCACGCACTCTGCTCATACACATAGTCAAGCTAGCACGTTTGTACATAAGCACCTTAAGGACGCTTGATTGCTCAAGCAACTACAGAAAAGTAACTACACAAGGCACCCTCATCGTCATCGGTTGTTCGACACTCCCTCTCCTCCAGCTAAGTAGCCTTTAAGAATTGGCCATTTCAAGGGGGGATTAGCTAGGAGATAGAAGAGAAATAGTTACTGTAGGTGGGTTAAGGTTACGTTACGGTTCACCTAACTCTGAGACTTGTTTGAATTTACTTAAGGACAACCTTAGGGAAGAGTAACGACCTACGAGTTGTTTACTAGGAAATACTAGAAATTTCTTACATTGTGGTGCCCTGAGAGAGGAGCACCGACTTGTATACATTAAATATTTTTCTTCCATAAACCTTTCCCCCTCACTCTATTCTTCCCATTTTTCCAACAATCTTTCCTCTTGCCCTTCATTTATGGTACGCAATTCCCTCCCTCTACTTTTACAACCCAGCGCTTTATCCCTGCCTCTCTAGACGCCCATAGCTCTTGCTCTCTCACTCCTTTCCCTGTCTGACACAACCTCTCTCTCTCTCTCTCTCTCTCTCTCTCTCTCTCTCTCTCTCTTTCCACCGCATCGACTCCCAGTTTTCCTCCATATCCTTCACCCACCCATACCTCTTCATTACACTTACTTCCATTTTTCCTCCCTTTCCTTGACTTTCCTTCCTCTGCAACACCCACATTCCCATTTTCCCTTTTTTTTTTCCCCTTTCCTTCTGGTCCACCGCAGTCAATTTTACTTTACCTCCCTCTGTTTCACTTCATTAACACATCACAGCACCCAATCCCATTTTCCCTCCCTTTTGTTCATTTCCATTTCTCTCCACCACATCCACTTCCACTTTCTCCGATTTTCCTTCACCGATCCTCTCTCTCTCTCTCTCTCTCTCTCTCTCTCTCTCTCTCTCTCTCTCCCCACCACACACACTCCCACTTTCCTACCTATCCTTACCTTTTTTCCTCTCTCTGCCACCCCCAATCCCAGTTTCCCTTTCTCTCTCTCACATTTCACTCTCCACCGTTCCAGCCTGTATCTCTTTCCTCCCTCCATCCCGCGTCTAGTGGATGGACAGTTTAATTTCGCATCTCTCCCTCACTTTCAAAATTTCCTGCCTGTCCTTCCTTCTTCCCCCTGTCAGCGTTCCTGTCCTTCCCATATTGTCAGCCCCCAAGTTCATTCCCTCATATCCTCTCCCTCTCTCTCTCTCTCTCTCTCTCTCTCTCTCTCTCTCTCTCTCTCTCTCTCTCTCCTCATTTTTGCTTCTCTCTATTCTTTTTATTACTTAACATTAAGTTTCCCTCCAGTTTAGAGTATTTAACTGTACATAATCGAAATGGGAAGGAGGCAAAAGGGGGAAGAATGAGAGGGAAAAGAAAGCGGGATGAGAGAAACTTGTGAAGAGATGTGGTGAGGGAAATGTGAAGAGAGGTGAAGGTGATACGAAGGATGAAATGAAGAATAGTGGGACACGGGGACGAGAGGGAAAGAAGGAGGGGGGAAGAGAGTGAAATATGGAGGTGAGATAATGGGCAGTATATGAAGAGATTTGAGGGAGAGGGAGAAATTGATGAAGGGAGCATGGTGAAGGGAAAATGTGCAATGGAAGGAGGAGAGAAGGGTATAAGAGGGAGAGGAAAAACTGAGGTAAGAGTAGGGGAGAGCGAGAAATGAAAGTAGGGAAAAAATGAAGAAGGAAGGAAGAGGGTGGGAAGAGGAGAAGGGTGAGAGGGTGATGTAAAATGTAAGAAGAGGGAGAGGGAAAGGTGATGAATATAGAAGCACCAGCAGTTATCAGTGACGTTATACTCACTTCCCACACGTATACTTTAATCAATCCCTCAGCCTTGGATTTTTCTTTCACCATTAGCAACAAACGATAGGGCTAGAAAATAATCTTATAAACCCTTTTAGACAGTTGGCAGAGCTTTGTTTTTATCTATCTATCTATCTATCCATAGCCCGACGCCCTAATCCCGCAAAGGGTGGCCGCAGACAAAACGCCTCCAAGTCGCTCTGTCACCCACCATTTGACTACCCTCCCCCCAACTCTCCCCCCCTCCCTCATATACCTCTCATCTCCATCCCTCCACCTCATCCTCGGTCTACCCCTCCCTCTCCCTCCACCTCATCCTCGGTCTACCCCTCCCTCTCCCTCCCTCCACCTCACCTACATACACCCTCTTAGTCAGTCTTTCATTCTCCATTCTCTCCACATCTCCAAACCACCTCAGTGTATTTCTCCTAATCTTCTCAACCACATCCACATCTACCCCACAACGTTCCTTCACTTCTTCATTCGTCAACCTGTCCCTCCATGTCACTCCACATTCTCCTCTCAAGTAGCTCATTTCCACTGCTCTCATTCTTGACTTGTTCCCCTCTTGCAAGGTCCACGCCTCGCTTCCATACGTCAGGGTAGGGATCCCAATACTATCATGCAGTGATTTCTTAACTTCCATACTCACCTCCCTATTTCTCATCACTGCTTTCAGTGAACCAACAACCTTCCTTCCCTGCTGTACCCTTTCACGCACTTCATCCCCCAAAGTTCCATCCTTACTCATCACACTACCCAAGTACTTGAATGCACTCACATTCTCCATATCCTCACCATCCAACCTCACTGTACACTCTGTGACTTCATTCCTCTTAAACACCATAACTTTACTTTTGTTTACATTAACTTTCAGATTTCTCCTCCTACACACTGTCCCAAATTCATTCACCAAACCTTGCAACTCCCAGTCATCTTCATTCAACAACACTGTATCATCATCAAACAGCAACACAGGAAGCTTCCAAATCTCACCCTCATTCATTAGGGCCAGCCCCACATCCAATGCCCTACCGTGCACCTCCTTTACAACCCCATCCATGTATATATTAAACAGCCATGGAGACATCGCACAACCCTGTGTCAGTCCCACATTGAGATCAAAGAACTCACTCAGCTCACCATTCACTCGCACAGTAGCCCTAGCTCCCTCGTACATACTCTTTACAGCACTCAACAATTTCCCCTCCACTCCATATATTCTTAATACCTTCCACATACCTTGCCTATCTATTCTGTCATAAGCTTTCTCCAAGTCCATATTTTCCTACTTATATCCTTCATCTCAGTAAAACCCTGCTCAGCAGAAGAGTTAATCACACTAGAGGCACAGCTAGTTAAACTCTTGTTATGATCTGGAATAGGACTTCGTTATATATTCTAGGTTGATCTTGAGGCAAGCCCTGGTAATCCTTCACCCACTGTTCCTTGCCTCCCTCCCCTCCATGTCCCCTCCCACACTCGTCTCCCAGCTATCTGCTCTTCCACTGTATTTTTCCTCTCCCTGCTTCTCCCTTTGTTTGTCTACATTATCTCACACAGCGTGTGTGTTCTCTTATTCCTCTTCCACCTTTTCCCGGTAAATCCACTTTGATTTCATTCTCTTTTTAACATTCCTGTCTGCATATTCTTTAGCTTATATTTTGCTGATCTACCGTATGTATTTTTCCGATTTGCATTGTTTTTTCTCTTCTTCCACTCTTTTTCCTTGGCCTCATTGTTCCACTTCTCTTTCATGGTACTGGTTTCTTATTCCTTTTCCTCCTTCACACTCTGATCCTTGTTCTTAGTGTCATTTTGTTTAAGGAAAATTTTCACTCTTCGTCCTCCCTACTTCCGTCCGGTTCCTAAATATTTTTTTTCTTTTTACAGTTTTCTTTTTTTAACTCTCCAGTGGTCCATTGCTTTTCTTATTTTGTCAACAATATTTATATTCTTCATCCCAGATACTTCCTTTGTGCTATTATTTTTCTCTTTACAGATCCTTCCTTCTTTTCATTCAGTATTGTAGGCAATTCCCCTTTGTTTCTCTTGTCTAAGTCATCTCTGTATTCTTACTCCTTCCAGTTCCTAATTTATCATCTTTTCATTCTCTCAGTAGCTTTCTGGTCTTCATTTTTCATTGTCCTTTCTCTCTTGTGGTGCCAAAACTCTTACCAACATATATTTTCTCTCGGACCTCTCTCTTCCTTTTTTTCTTCTTTTCCCTCCACTTCCACTCCTTTTCAGTCTACTAGTTCATTTACCTCTGTTCTCCCTGAGACTTTTCTATTTTGTTGTTCTTATTCCAGGCTCCCCTACCACTTCTTGCCCGTCCGTCGTTGTCTTTCCCATGCCCCATCTATACTGTCCGTTAGTCAGACAGAATCATCTACTTTTCTGTGATGATGCATGCGTAAGCCACGCATTCCCATGTTGATAGACTTAAGCTTTGTCTCCGTTTGGAGAACTTTGTTGGAGGATGCAGGACTTTGTGATAAGATGCCCATTCAACCGTCAGCCAATGGCCCGTGGTTGGGATCAAACGCTGCACACCTCGGTCGATAGTGTGCACCCTAACCCATTCCCCTGTACTTTACTCCCTGAAGCTAGTCTGTTGGTGTGCATCTCCTTCCCATGAGTCTCTGCTTTCTCCAAATAGGTTAGCTTCCTTGCTAGTGAATTATCTGGAAAGCTTTCCCCTCCACTCCCACTGTTCCTTCTTTCTACTTAAGTAACCCTCTTGTGCCGTCAACCTCCATAATCATTCTCTGTCTGTCTGTCTCTCTCTCTGCCTTGGTTCACATTATAGACTTTGCTAAAAGAAGTGTGTAGTTATTTTTCCCCCGTTGAGAGGTCCTGCATATGACCAGTAAATGCATACCCCTTAGATGTCGTAACTTAGAGGTAGAGAAATTAACTGCAGAATGATGGTTTTAAGTGGTTTTGAAGCCCATGAACTAGCAGACTTTTTGGTTAATGGTCCCTTATATATATCATAACATAAAATGTCTCGGCGTCTGACGTTATGGACAGTTGTATAGTAAGAAATTATATATATTTTGCATAGATGGAATGAAACAGTGATTATATTTTATGGATGTAAATATCCATAGGTTAAAATTTATGTTACCGTCTGTGGACGTGGAACTTTCCAGTAACAATGAGAAATTTTCGAATAACATTAATATAGAAACTGGTAGTAGTTATAATATAAAAAAAGAATCACATAAGCTTATGAAGGTATGTTTCTGCAGTTAATTTAACTAAAAACTGTACTTTTAAATCAGTAAATAATTAAAGTTGTAAGTGGCAACCCCAGCGCCTCCGAATAGCCCAATTTTTATTATCTGCCTTTTCTTTGTGACAAATGTGGAAGAAACAACTAATCTTGGACTCTGTTCAAGTATACCTGGCCCAACAAGCCACGCCTGAGAGTCCGTTCGTCGTCGTCTAGAAACCAACTTCACTAAGCACCACTCCTTTCTTGAACTGAGTCATATCTGTACTGTATATACTGGCCACAATACAGGAGTGAATTAGAATCAAGAGTGGTTTAAAGAGGTAAGCTCATCTAATCAAAAGTTATTAGAAACTAAACGACAATTGGTGATAAGGCTATGACGGATATGTTACCTTGGGCTTAAGAAACTGCTTAACAAATGCTGCAGAATGAAACTGTGATTACTTGGAATTTGATGCTCTATTGCATATGAAACTGAGGAAGTATCCAAAGGTACTTCCCCTCTCTCTCTCTCTCTCTCTCTCTCTCTCTCTCTCTCTCTCTCTCCTTCCATTATTCTCTACGTGCCTCTTTATCCCTTGTTTCTCCACACTTGCGTTCTCTGCCTCTTCTGGTCAGTCTTCGGTTTATAAAATTCGTGGTATTTTCTCCCTTTTCTTCATACTATGGCTCTTTCCACATACCGGCAATTGATTTTTTTTTTCTCGTTCTTCCCGTCTATTCGTTTCTTTCTCTTTTTTTCCCATTCCACATCCTTTTCTCCTTTCATTTCATATCACCTCCACATCCCTTCCTTCTCTTTTTGTCCTCTCCCTCTGTACCTTTTACTCGTTCGCTAACACCCTTTACTTCGTCTTTTCCTTGTATTGCTTCACCCTTTCCTCTCCGCTTTCTTCCTTCAAAACTCTCATCCATTCATTGTACTTCCTTCCATACAAACTTCTCTCCTTTTAAATTCCCTTCCTACTTCCCTATCCCTTATAACTTCATTACTATAATCCCTTTTAACATCTTTCCTTGATTTTCTTCAGTTCCTTTGTCGTGGTCTTTTCCATTCACTTAAAATATTTTCAGTGGAACATCTTTCCTTTCCTCCTCCCTCACCCTTCACGTATTTTCTGTACTTACACTCCGCCACACTCTCGTCCTCCCAACTCCCGTACCTTCCCATGTGCCCACCACCATCCTCTTCTCTCCCACTCTACCTACAAAACCTTTCCATAGCAATGTCCATTCCTTTCACTTTTTTCACTTTCTCTTATTCTTTTGCATCCCTACCCTACATCACTTTTATGTCCCTTCACCATCCATTCTCAACGTCTCCTTTCTTCACGTAATCCCTTCTCTTCTCCGTCCTGCATTCCACCATACTTGTCTTCGTCATCAGTCTCTCCTCCCGACATGAACCATTGTGTGTATTGATATGAGTCGTAAATTTATATATATATATATATATATATATATATATATATATATATATATATATATATATATATATATATATATATATATATATATTTAAACAGTAGTATTATTTACTAGACCAGTCTTTATGCTACTGAACTTAACTTCCAGCCTGCCTGTTGGCATGACAGACACACACACACACACACACACACACTTGTGTGTGTGTGTGTGTGTGTGTGTGTGTGTGTGTGTCTGTCTGTCTGTCTGTCTGTCTGTCTGTCTGTGTTTGTGTGTGTGTACTCCCCCCAAAAGCTGTTAAGTATTCTCTACTCTTGGGATGGAGATTTCTGAAGTTGACCGATCGTTCCATAAAGTAATGATACAGCACACTGCCAGCGTTGATATAAGTGAGAAGGGATGTAGGTCACAGTGGGTGCCCACTTACGAGTGTCCACTTTTGTCATAAGAAGCCCAAGTTCTGTAAGTCAAAAGATGAAGAAATTAGGTTGGAATATGCCAACAATAATTTCATCTTTCTCTTCCTTTTTTCTTCCCTTATAGTTTCCTCAGTCTATCACTCAGCAACGCCCAAGTGTCTCACCAGCTTCTGTTTAGCATTTTATTGACATTTCATTTTCTTTCCTATTCCTCCTCCTCTTTCTGCTCCCTCCCACTATGATCGTGCCTATAATTTCTGTAATAATTCATCCGCCATATCTTCACTCCCTGACGCCTTTACCTCCTCTCCTCCTCCCCTGTCTCTGCTTGGCTCAACTTTTCTGTTCTCTCTAACAACTTTTATTTTTCTGGACTGGCCCTTAGCTTCTTCTTTGCAACTTTTTTTTTTTTTTACCTTACTCAGCTATCATTCACCCCTTCTCTCTTCCTCCTCTACTACACCATCTTACATCTTTTCTCCTCCTTTCTCTCTCTTCTGCTATCGTTTTTATCTTGGTCTTCCCCCTTCTCTGTTAATCAGGCAAGGAGCGGACTAATTTTCCTAGAAAATTTCTTTTCGAGGAAAAATCATTGAGAGACACTTCGCTCCAGTAAACTATTCAAGTTACTCGAAAATGCTCACAAGGCGGAAACCCTCTTCCCCACCAAAAGCTTGTCCACAAAAGGTGGTTTCATAACTCTGTGTTTTTTTTTTCCTCCCCCCATTCTTGTCTACCCCTGCCCTTTCTCCTTTGTGGCCCGTCCCTCCTCCTCTGTCTTGATCTAAAATGTTGTTCTTTATCCTCTACTCTTCATCCACAAATCTCTTCCTACTCAGCTGTACCACATTTTATCTACTAACTCCTCCCCTAATTGTTCCCTCTCCATTTCTCCTCCTCTTCATTTCCTCCTCTCCCTCCTACCCCATAGCTTCTCTTCGTCAAAGTGCTACTTTTTAGCACTTCGTTCACTCATTTTCTCTACGTTCACTTCGTATCAGCTAGTTTTTCTCTTTCTCCCTGTCGTTCTTCTTCCCAAAGTCCTTCTTCCCTATTTTTTCCTCTGTCCCTCTTATCCTGTCCCTAACTCTGGCCTCTCATCTGTTTATCTCTTTTACCCACTCCGCCTCCCCCTTACTCCATGACATGGCGTATCGTGATGGATCTAACCTAAACACTAGGAAACATTCAACCGCCATTCTTCCTCACCTCACTCGCTCCGTACTTCCTTCCCTAGTGTCCTTCCTCCCCATCTCATTTTCCCTCACCCGGCGATGAGATAGCCAATTGCTTGTCTTAATCAGCTTAATATTCTTTCCCTTCAGTTCTCTTCCTCACTGCCTTTTCCGCAACCCTTCGTCCTCTTTATCTTTACTATTCCTTGGCATTCTTTCCCTTTTGTCTATTTTTTTCCTTACTTTTATCTCTTTACCTCCCTCCATTCTGCTTCCTCCATTTTCTCTCCTGTTATCACGTTCCTTGCTTCCCTATTTCTTTACCCTGTCATCACCATCCTCTCCATGTCAGTACTTTCATGCAATAGTTCCTCCATGTCCTCCCCCCTTATTCTATCATCTGGTGCTGTCAAGTTAACTCTACTTTTCATTCATATTTGTTGCTTCTATCGTCCCTCTCTGACATCATTTTTTGCCTCCAGTTCCCCTATTATTAGTCTTTCATTCTCTCTCACATTCATTGTCCCTCCTTTCCAATGTACTTCCACTCCACTGGCCTTCTCCGTCTTTTATCCCCCTTTTTTTTTTTTTTTCCCATTCCCCCTGTCCTCTTCGATATGTCCAATAAGCTCAAAACGATTACTCTCTCTCTTCTCCTCGCACTCCTTTTCTCTCTTTCCGTCTACGCTTCGTCACTTGCATGGTCACTCTTCCATCTTCTTCCCCCTCGTCGTAATAAGTCTTCCTGATGACCTTTCCTCACTGCCCCATAAAAAATGCTTGTTATCACATTCACTTTTATCTCTTGTCATAAACTTGATTAAAGTCGTTATATTTCAATCTCATTTGGAGTCCTTTTTTTATCATCAAATTATGAACCATCTTTACTACTATTTTTCCTTATCTCCTCTTCCCTGTCATCACCAGTTAACCTCGTAATGAGTTCAAAGAATTTCTGTTTTCCCATGTAATCTTATTTTTGTCATTGCTGCACCACAGTTTAGTCAGTAGTTTATTACCCCTCAGCTTGGAGAAATATTGTTAAGCACGCAAGCTCGCCTTATATTATTGTTTACTTTTGAGTTTGTTCTCACCACATACGATCGTTTCCTTCCATATATATTTTTTCTTCCCTTCATCTCTTTTTCACACGGCGTTCTCCCATCTGTCCCCCTAAATCATTTTCCCCAATGATTCTCACGCTTCCCTCTTGCTCTTCGTTTTAAAACCCTTCTCTACTTGTATTTTCTCTCCTCCTCCTTTTCTATTCTTCCCTCTTCACCCACTTTTCTAGCCTCTCCTCTTCTACTCACCTTTTACTGCTGTTCTCCATCACCCACCACTCCCCCCTGCTCAGCATAATATTGTGAAGCTGGACGGGAAGGAGGGCGGTAAGATCATGAACGGGAGAGTGAGAAGGTTTACGAGAAAGGAGTGGAAATTAGGCAAAGGAAAAGAAGGATGGAGGAATTAACCTTACGGAAATATGAACGGGGAATTAACCAAAAGAAGGTATGGAAGGGAAATTAGTCACAGGGAAGGTATGAAAGCGGAAATTAGCCAATACAGAGTAATGGGTTTAGGAAGCAGTTAAAGGTAATATAATTATGTACTGAGGACTTAACCAGTTGAAGATATAGATGGGTAGGTTATCCAAAGGGAAGAATTATCTAAAGGGTAGATGTAGATGAAAATATTAACCGAAGAAATTAGTCACAGGAAAGATATGAATGGGTAAAATAGGAAAGTGCCAATTCAAAGTGATGAATTTAGGAAGAAGCTGAAAGTAATATAATGACGAGGTATTTAACCAAGTGACGATAAGGAAAATATATAAGGGAGAATCAGCTGAAGGGTAGATGTACGTGACAAAACTAACCAAAAGGAAAGAAAAAAATTTAATGAATGGAGCCATGAACACAAAAAAAGGTGACCAGAATTAGCACTGAAATGAAATGTTTAGCATATTTTGCGAATGTTTGTGACTTCAGTATCAAACTGAACACTAAGAAAAATTTAACATCTCTTTACGATTGTCTGAAGTCATTTGTCATCCTTTCTTAACATGTACCCAATTTTGATATAGCTACTGTAGAATGGGAATCATTCTTCTGCCAGTCTACGCTATAGAAGTATTCTAGACGATGGTTAAGCCTTTAGACTGCTGCTGTATTGGGATGGTTCTCATTTTTACCTCAGCCAACGAAGTTGGACGGAGGCCATTTACAGGGTGACCCAGAAAAACCTCTCACATTTCAAATGTAAATGAAAAAAAAAAAGGTTAAAGATAATCAAAATATTATTTGCACACATGAAAATTCATTCAATACAGTTTTTATTCATGTTTTAACCCTTAGCCGCCGGGGGGTTCTCGGCCTCCGCACACGCCTCCCTACTGGCGATTTCCGAGATTTTGAGAAAAATACCCTTACTTCAAACCCTTATATCTGACAAACGATAATAGCTAGAGGTTAAAATAAAGTTCATAAGACTCATCAACTCTTTCTCTTTCCAACGAAGGTATCCCGAGGTCTCTAGGTGGTCCCATCGATGAGTAAGGATGAGTTGAAGACGAGTGGTTTTTCATGTTTTGGCGAGCCGCTCCCAGCACGAGCCACTGGCTGCGGCCTTGGCCCAGCCGGCTAGCGTTGGCAGCACTGCCTGGAGTGGTGATTGTAACACTGCCCGTGAGTCCTTGGAAGGAATGCGGAAGATTCCACTTGTTTTTTCTACTCCTTACTCACCGCCGTGAAAATGAGTCATCACCCGGTTCATGTGGCTCACCCAAGGATTTACCGCCTGCTTCATAATGCCTCTATGCGCCGTAGGTGTGTGGGAAAGGAAATATCTCGTCGTTTTTCTATACTCACTTCTTCCGTAAAGAATATTTCTCCCTTACCTCGTTTTTCTGTTCTCACTTCTTCCGTAAATAATTTTCTTCTTTACTATGACAGAACTGCACTGTACATCACCTTTATGCATAATTACACTTTGACAAGTTAATGTTGTTGCTCTTTCACGCATTATCGTAGAGTATGAGGTAATTATTTGTACTGTAAATCATACTGCTTTGTACTAATCAGGGTTATAGTGAAAATCATATAAATGTTTCACACAACTAACATTATTTGTGCATCACATCACATATACACTGATGCTCATATTTGGCACAATCTCCCTGAGTATTGAGTGAAATAATTTAAGTATAGCCAAGCAGGTATTGTTCCTTGTGGCCCGCTCACAAGTGGTTTTCTTTCAGGTAACATGTAGGCAAACGCAAAGTATTTCCAATAATTTTCAAACTAATGTCCAATACACAGTATCAATTTCTGTATTGTACTTACTATAAATCACTTACTTGCACTTGTAGAACTTATTATAAATGACTTACATCTTAGCACTTACTATACTTCACTCATGCTATCACACTCTTCACTCATTTATGAAAATACACAAACTTGTGCATTGCTGTACATTATTTACACTTCCCCACACACCTGCTCAGTACTCACCCTCGGAGTGATACTCTGAGAAGCATTTTGGGCATAGGGGGACCTTGCATTCTGCACATTGGTACGAGGTTTCTTTTCATGCTGGGAGACGGCGTTTGGTTGTGCGGCAGACGTGGCAACGCCTGTATGCCAGACGACCTGCTGCTGTTCTGCTGATCTCCACAATCTTGTGCCAACGGAAATACTCGACACAGCTAAGCCTGTCCGCTGGAGCCGCTGTCCCCCGCCTAGCACCTGTCACCTGAGCAATTGAATATTGTTCAAGGAGTTCGCATGCAAGCTCTCTCTCAAACTCTCGTAAAGAGAGAGGTTTCCTAACAAGCTCCTTGAACAGTATGAAACTGTTCAGGATGACGATATCAAGAAGGTGTAAGAATACTTTCTTGTACCACCTGCAGGACTTACGCAATCGACCTCACCAATTTGCACGTCCGATTTATCAACCAGTCGCATGTTGATATTGTAATCGTTGACTGCATCTGGCTTTACCACGGGTTCCCTGGTCCTATAGTCTGTTTTACCAGTTTCCTCCAGCACACCCTTATGAACTGTAGACAATATGTTAACCCGTCTCTTGTCATGCCAGAGAAGGGCTAACATTTTCCCACATTTCTTTGTCAGAAGGGTTCCTTTCTCAGTAATTGCCGGAAATACTGGGAAATTCTTTCTGTTGGCCCTAACAGTTCCACAGGACCCAGTATCATGGTCAAGCAAATTCTTTGTCAACGCCGGGGCTGTGTAATAATTATCGTTATACAGAATGTGGTGCCTATTGAAATACCTTTCCATCAGCACTTTCATTACTGATGCAGAGAATCCATGAGGATCATTGTTAGGTATATGAACTTCTGATGCCGAGTAAAGTATTACATCCAGCACATATCCAGTTTTGTTAGGACTCCATATTATAATTACAAATCATAATAGATAGATAGATAAATAGATAGATAGAGAGACAGATAGAAGCAGGGAGTCAGATGATGAGAAGGTATTGTGTCTGCGAGAATCGAGCAATGCTAAACATGCTTACACACTCTTAACTCAAAGAATGCTTTATAGGCACACAACAGCGCCTAGTGACCATACACACACATACACACATACTCACACACAGGCTTCTAGAACTTTCCACTCACAAGGAACACACGTGATACGTCTCCTGTTTCACCAGAATTTAGGGAAGAGAGCTCAGAAGGAGACAGGCCATAGAACAGGCAGGGAGTGGCAAGAAAGGCTTAGCAACTTGAGAGAGAGACTGAGAGAGCAAGACAGGAGATAGCTAGCGGGACTCTTACTTTATACTTCGCTTTGTGTGAGAGACTTGTTAATATTTCCAAGACAAATAAAAATAGTCCCATACTATTCTTTACCTCTCCTGTCACTACATGACAAATGGGAAAGAAGATTATCAACTTACAAAGCTACTCAAGTATAACAACCGCTCGCCCACAAGTCTAATATATAGAAAACTCCACTACAAGTAACCGCAAAGGAGTTACAAAGTCTTTTATGACATTTGGTGGCAGCGGTGGGATACAAACCTCGTCTACGAATCAACATTGAATTCCTACAAAATATCAAGATTGCAAACAAGAATACCTCTCACAACCAACAACTTACAACCAGCTCCTGACAGTTCTCTCCAACCAGCCCCCTCCGTCTCCCCGATCATCATGCTGATGCAGAGGTGAAGAGGTCACAGGACGCCTTGCAAGTAGTTTAACAAAATATTGATACGATCTTGCAACTTCTACGACGAACCAACGAACTACAACCATCTACAATCAAATACAATTAACAACTCTACGAGTCGTCTGTATAATCTTCTACACGCACCTACAAGTAGCGGCAGTCTTCATCCTACAACGAGTAAATCACAAGAAAAAAAGGACCACGACTACCTCGAGGAAGAAAAACGGAACAAACAAACGAAGAGTGAGACACGACTCATAACTCATCTTACTCACTCGTCTTCACTCAAGTTACTCATCGCTACTCATTCACTCACCACAGCTACCAGTGTGGGAAGTCGACGTCATCATGCGTGCTTGCTGAAAAGACGCCACGTCGGTCAACACACCACCTGCACCACCAGTCACACCATTCCCACCACGGTAAAAAGTAGTGAGTTACATAGTTACTTCATTTATACAATACACAGTGATAGACAATAAGCTTCTGCACAAACATATAAAACGTGTTGTATAGTTACAACTTAAATTCATATACCTACTTCAGTTATCTTCATAATTCAATCATTAAATACTTGCACCAACAATAAATATTCTACACTGTATATATTCATTCATTTATTATAACATTTATTTACTACCAACGAGTGTTACCATTTATACCTACATAAAATACGTGTTTCATACATACAGCTATACATTATTATATCTACAAAGTGATAAAGAAAATATACCATCACAGTTACTCAGTGAGCGATTAAAATAACTGTATTAAACATTTATTAATTAAAGCTACCTAGTGGAAACATATAAATTAAGTTACAAGGTAAACTAGAGAAAAAAAAAAATGGCCAACACAAATGACGTTAGCAAGAATGAACATCTTCAACACAATCGTGAAGACAATGATTTCCACACAGTGCTGACACACATATTACCCACGATAGGTACAGGTGAACAAAGTCAGTGTATATAGTTAATTTCTGTATAAAGTGTATATATTTTTTTTATATAAAATAACAAAATATGGGACTATATAATATCATTTTCAATAATACCTGTGCAATATAAACTAAACTTTAAAAAAGTATCCCAAGGAAATTAGCCAGTAATTATGCAACCATGAACAACATGGAAAAAACGTACACAAGCGAAGTAAAACAAATTATGGAAATCAATACATACAAAAAAAAAGAAAGAAAGAAAGAAAAAGTAAGAATGAAAAAAGAGAGAAATAGAGTAAGATCACATAACAAGCAAATGAAAATAAGTGTAAGTGTTACTACATATGCCAAAATACCACATAAACTACAAACAAAAAAGCAAATTGTTGTCTCCACAAGCAAGTGGCATGACACATCATCACTATCATCGACCGCAGCATATGTTAGGACTGCAATTATTACAATTATGTAACAATTATGTAACTCCATATTATAATTATGTAACGACAAACGATTGCATTATGTTACACTTGCTACAATTATGTAACTACAAACGATATGTAACAATTATGTAACTCCATATTATAATTATGTAACGACAAACGATTGCATTATGTTACACTTGCTACAATTATGTAACTACAAACAATACTACAAACAATATGTACCATTTATGTAACAGTTGCATTAACAAGATGTAACTTTTATGTAACTTTAACTACAATTATGTAACTACAAACGATATGTAACAATTATGTAACGACAAACGATTGCATTATGTTGCACTTGATACAATTATGTAACTACAAACAATATGTACCATTTATGTAACAGTTGCATTAACAAGATGTAACTTTTATGTAACTAACTACAATTATGTACCTACAAACGATATGTAACAATTATGTAACGACAAACGATTGCATTATGTTACACTTTGCCAATTATGTAACAGTTGCATTAACAAGATGTAACTTTTATGTAACTTTAACTACAATTATAAGGACAAGACACAACAGTTGCATTAACAAAATGTAACTACAATTATAAGGCCAACACAGTTATGCATTTCACTACAATAACCCAAGTACATACTGTATTACAGTTAAGCAATTTACTTTAATGCATTTATTCAAATATGTATACAACTTGTTTAAAATGTAATATTACTAAATAATCACTATTTACTATAAATATTATATGTATACAATATTCATACAATTATGTTACTTTTACAATATTATGTATTTCACTTAATTAGCTTATAAGTTCATTATAATGTGTATATAATATGTATTAATATATTATGACTATTAACTGTCAATGATAGTTGCTGTCGGAGGTCCTTCAGCTGCGTCTACCGAGCAATATGTTAGGACTCCATATTATAATTACAAATCATAATAGACAGATAGATAAATAGATAGATAGAGAGACAGATAGAAGCAGGGAGTCAGATGATGAGAAGGTATTGTGTCTGCGAGAATCGAGCAATGCTAAACATGCTTACACACTCTTAACTCAAGGAATGCTTTATAGGCACATGACAGCGCCTAGTGACCATACACACACATATACACATAACTCACACACAGGCTTCTAGAACTTTCCACTCACAAGGAACACACGTGATACGTCTCCTGTTTCACCAGAATTTAGGGAAGAGAGCTCAGAAGGAGACAGGCCATAGAACAGGCAGGGAGTGGCAAGAAAGGCTTAGCAACTTGAGAGAGAGACTGAGAGAGCAAGACAGGAGATAGCTAGCGGGACTCTTACTTTATACTTCGCTCTGTGTGAGAGACTTGTTAATATTTCCAAGACAAATAAAAATAGTCCCATACTATTCTTTACCTCTCCTGTCACTACATGACAAATGGGAAAGAAGATTATCAACTTACAAAGCTACTCAAGTATAACAACCGCTCGCCCACAAGTCTAATATATAGAAAACTCCACTACAAGTAACCACAAAGGAGTTACAAAGTCTTTTATGACAGTTTTACAGGCACAAAGCACAAAGAGTTTGAAGCCAAATCTGTGATGCTTTGATGTCACATACTGAATAAATGCAAGCCTGCCCCTGAATAACACCAGCAACTCGTCAATAATCACTTTCTGGAACGGACGGAAAACCCTAGAGAATGACTCTTTCAGCATTGTCAGGATTGGTCTTATTTTCCATAACCTGTCGTTTGGTGCAGGTCCGTAATTTCGATTGAAATGTAGGAACCTCAGGATTCCAGGTACCTATCACGGGCCATGTACTTGCCGAAAACAGATGTGCCAACGAGTTAATCCACCGACCAATGGTCGTGGAGCACATGTTTTTTTACATGCACCATCAGCATGGTCAGGGCGAGCCACACAAACATCTCCCCCACCTCAACAGGTATCCATTCACGCATGTGTGGTACGTCCAGCCAATGCACACACATTGCCTGGTGGAAATTTATTTTATCTACCAGGTACTGCATAATTGCAGTCGTGAAAATTGCCTTGAATAGACTACTAATAGTCCAGGGCCTGGAGGGAAGTGCATCCTCCTGCACACCTGCACCCTTCTCATCAAATGTCGGCACAGACTGCTCAAAGCTAGCACCATCCTCCCACACAAATGTATCCACTCTACCCACACGTGGTAAAGCAGGCCGTCTGGCAGTTGCACTGCGTTTTCCCATCACTCGTGCACGACCACGTGCACGGCCACGAGCAGGTGGGAGGGGAGGAGAGGGAGAGGGAGAGGGAGACGGAGAGGTGGGGGAGTAAGCGGGTGATGACTCACCTGACGTGGAACTTTCTATAGAAGATACTTGGCCCTGCATATCACCACCTGGCTCCGGTCTAGGCAATACTACTCCTGAAGGGCCTGGTTGAGGCCATTCTGCCCTTGAAGTGGTAGGCTGAGGTGTGGGGGAACAGTGGAGGAAGATACGTCGCCGAACAGGCATAGAGATGTGGGGGAAATGGCTCTGCGGCGTTTTTTCCGCAGATGTCTGCCAGGTCCACGGCCACTTTCCCGATCTCCTGGGTCATCTAGTGCCTCCTTATCACCAAAATCAACGCTCTCGTAGGCTGTCCCTTCCTGCTGTAGAAGTCGGAGAGCCCTGTCTGGTGTCGGAAAGCGAGTAGGGGATGGAAGGCAAGAGAGCTCGCTCTCCTCGTGGTAGCTCTCTTTACCCTCTGACGACGTACTTTCACCAAGTGTCCTAGATGACACAGTTTCATCTAGGGCACGTCCTATGGCACTATCACTAAGCCCTTTCCCTGGCACGAAGGGCATGACTTTAGCAGTGGTCAATGAGGCGATCGGCCCTTCACGTGGTGGAATGGAATCGGACGACGTCGAGGAAGATGACATGGCTCCTCTCGCTACCACTGAGTACAGACTGAACTGCGCAACCGCGAGGTACCTGTGGGTCCTATCTACCCCGTAGGTATCACAGAAAATGGTCTCACACTCAAACAGTGGCAGGAAGGTGAGTGCGGTATAGCAAGTCAACTGGTGGCCATGTGCACCCTGAATCCTGTTGTGCATACACGTCAACCAGCGGATAAGGGTTAAAGATGACATCCTCCAAATGGTGGCTGTCATTGTCTATACATGCTTGGATGCGATTTCTGAAGGCTGCCATGGCTCAACGGGTCATATTGGGTGGAACAGCAGCTATCTCCTGCTGAACTGCAACTTTCAGGCCTTCAAAAGTTTTGGGTCAATGAGTATACATTCGGCACACACAGCTCGAAGATCATTGCAAGTGCTGAGGGAAGTGTTTCTGGATCGGGTCATCTCATTGTGTGGCGATGTTGGGTGGTCAGCCCGTTCCCTTGACCTCGCCCCCTTGTGATTTTTTTCTGTCGTGTATACTTATCGACCTCAAACTCTTGAAGCCCTTAACCCGCCCCATCCCGGAGGCGTGAATTCACGTCCTCACATGATGTGCACTCATATCCCGGAGACGTAAATTAACGCGGCAACATTGGAAGGTCCCTAATTTGCACAATTTTCAATTTTCGTGAGTGATTTCGCGAGTGATTTTTGGCACGTATACACGGGACACCTTCCTCTATTCCTCTACAAGATGCCAAGCAGGGACAGTGCCTTACACTGCGTAACCTCTCCCCCCCCTGCACGCCATTGTCTCGGCAATTCACCTGTTACCAGTGACCTGGCCAATAAAATCATTCAGGGCCAGAGTGATTCCCCAATCGATGACAATGTGGAGGACAGAGTTTACATAGCATTAGAGGAAGAAACAGTCAGAAATGATGATCAGGTAATGTGGGAAAAAAAGGTCAGGAATGGTGATGAGTTAGTGAGTGAAACAATGCTTATAATGCCTATATTACTGTTTGAAAACCAATATACTCTTGTACTCATATAAATTCGTACCAAGTAAATAAATAAATACTATTAAATACTATTTATGAGTGGATAAAATAGTTGCCCTCCCATAGAACTCGTTTTCTTTGGTGCCAGCCTGTTAGAAAACCCAGTCAGGTAAGGAGGTACTCGTACCTGAATAGAGTATTTTAAACCTCAGGTGAGCGATTTCTCTATGAATTTTCGATGTTTCTCACCAAAAGCAAATGTTTGAGCCTAAAAAAAAAAGGTCCAAAAATTTTGGGACTGGGGCGTACCACTGCCAAGACAACGTCGGGATGGGGCGGGTTAAGGTGCAGTTCAGCAGGAGATAGCTGCTGTTCCGATATGACCAGTCGAGCCATGGCAGCCTTCAGAAATCGCCTCCAAGCATGTATAGACAATGACGGCCACCATTTGGAGGATGTCATCTTTAAAACATGATGGATAAAAACTGTATTGAATGAAGTTTCATGTGTGCAAGTAATATTCTGATTATCTTTAACCATTTTTTTTCATTTACCTTTGAAATGTGGGAGGTTTTTCTGGGTCACCCTGTATTTACCCAGGTCTCTTAGAGTGTTTGTGTACAAGATATGTGAAATAGGTGTCACCTGATTTGAAAGAAATCTGGTGAATAGATGGGCAGTGGGAAAAAGAAAGTTAGATTTTTAAGTGGATCCGGAACTGGTTTTAGGAATAAATAATAAATCTTACTGGTGTTGGAGGATGTATAACACGGCTGATGAAGACTGTAGAATTAACTGACAGGGTGAGGCTGTAAAAGTATTCGTCTCTCAGAAAGAGGAATTACAGCAGTAAATAACATAGTAATTTGTGTAAATTGTATTTAAATTAACAGTCTCTCTTAAACTGCATTCTCTTTATTAATTGATGCTGCTTTACCCTATCCTTGTACTTGAAATGCCGAGATAATGGACAATGTTTCTGAAATAAAAATAAATCTTTCAAACATGAATGACAAAAATATAAATATACAATGCAGACAAAACAATTAAATGAATAATCACTCAGTTAAATATTTGAGCATTTAAAGTGAGCAGTCTTAGCATTATTTAGCTTCTTTTTTTTTCAGATTAGCAATATCCTTCACGAGACATCTGCTCGTCCTCAAAAAAGTGTAATAAGTAGTGAATATTATAACAAAAGAACTATTTTCTCAAATGCCAAAAAATAAGCATTTTAAATAAAAACCATTATTCTACCACGCTAAAACAATAGAGAACTTTAACAACTTTTCTCAGGCCAGCTTCAGACCTTTACTCACGCCTTGAATAAGGTGAACTTGTGTGGTGTTCGATTTTTCACTCAACATTAATTATCACGTTTATTTCGGTTCTTTTGTCTTTTCTTTTTCCCTTCCTTACTCCTAACTGCAGATTTGCTTCTCCATTGTCTGCCATATCTCAGTTCTTCTTTTGCTTCTCCTGGTCCAATCAGAGTTCCTTCTCCTGTATATATATATATATATATATATATATATATATATATATATTTTCTTTGTTCTCCAGCAATGTCCTGCCCCTTCTATCAGTTGCTTTCTCTTTCTCTCCATATGAACCTTCTTGGTCTTCCCTAATTTGTCTCTCCTTTTCCCTGTAGACCTTTTCCCACATCCCGTTATAATCTGCTCTTCTTCCTTGTGTTGCCCCTTTCCTCTCCATTCTATATAGCGAGATATATGTACAAAAATTAATGTTAAAGTATTTAAACTAGATAGGAACTGGTGCATCAGACTGTTTTCCTTTAACTGTAATGGATGGATGGGATACTCTGATATTTCTTTCTCTGATTACAGATCATTAAGGACGGAAAGGGAAGCTACTGAGGTGGACAATTAAGACAGAACAACAAGTAAGAGAAGAAATGAAATGTGGTTTTAGCGACTCATTAATACTGGACTACTGGAAGTTGAGCCTAGGAGTGGAAGTGAAAGGAGTTTTGAGGTTAGTAAGACGTAAACAAAAGACTGGCACTAGGAAGTATTAAAATTAGTAGCAGTTGAGCTTGTCTCAGAAATTATAATTAGCTGCTGTAAGTTAACAGTAATGCTGGTGCACAGCCATAAGAATGAACATGTAAGTCAGAAAATGACAATGTCTATGAAAAAGAGAGATGATAAAATTTACTACAGAACTTTGTTGCAGCCAACCTGAAACTTGATTCGTTGCTCCTGGAAATGAAGATTTGAGAGTCGTGTTCATTTTTCCTTCTTACACTTTAAATTTACCCAGCTGTATGCTCTACTCCCCACTTCCTTCTGCGATTTCTTCTCCTTCCTCCCTTATTAACATTTTCCATTCCTTTTACCATTACTAAATCTTCCCTACCTCAGCTTTAACAGTTCTTTGCCATTCTGCACTATGGCCTCTCCCTCTGCTTTGCACTTTCCCCTCTCTCGTCTGCCAAACCCTCTTTTCCTTTTGTGAATCCTCTCCATTTTTTGTCTGTGGCCTCTAATAATCCAATCCTTTATGTTCTGAACTTCCGTCCTCCATATGTAATTATTATTTACTGTTTGTCCTTAACATCCAACTGCAATTCCTTTGGGTCGCTGTTTTCACTTACTTCCTTCGTTATGTATATCCCATGTGATCCACTGTTTCCTCCATGATCTCATCCTCCCTCTCTTTAAGCCATCTCCCTGCTGCCCTTATCGTTGGTCGCGTTTTCTTTCTTGCATTCTTGTATTCTTCCTTGTCTAGTTTAATTGTGGCAAGCACTTCTACCATTCAGAATTAACCGATTCCGACCAAACCTGGAAGCAATAACCAGGCAATGACCTAGTTGAGTCCACAAGGTTTTGGTTACTAGGCAACTAATCATTGCCTCGCAATGTCCGAAAACCCGCTTTTGTCGTACTTTTCACATTTTGAGCTATAGGAACATTACTAATGGGCATTGAAAGCTCTGACTTCCTTAGGCGAAATCTTCAGGTCATTCCCTATCAGAAGTGTTCCATCCATTTTCCCCTATCTCCTTTAGTTTTCGAGTGGCAACCCTGCAAAGATTGGCCTCAGCGTCCCTAGCAAACAGTACCAATTTTCAAAAATGCCCCCCTAGTTCCCCAGCGGCTCCATGGAATTGAATGAAAGTTTGCATGCTTATAGACATTGACTAGTACTACAACTTTCTGCTGTACATCTATGTGCTACATTGGCTAGGACGGGGGCCAAAGGAAATCATTGCAAAAAATGGTAAAAATAGCTAAGATCACGACTATGCTCGCGCAAAATGATAAGGCTCCGAAGATTATTAAGCCAGGGCAATGATTCATGGGAGAAATGTTGCACTGGAGTACCACCATAAAAAAAAGGGACATTTAGTGTCGCAACTCACTTCCAGTCACTGGCACCACCTTCCAGAATTTGTACCTTTGGTGGGCAATTCCACATATTTCAATTTCCCTAGCTCCACAGTGGGTGGATGGAATCAAATGAAACATTGCTTATAGACGTTAATGAGTACTACAAGTTTGCTTCGTACATGCATGACCTATATCCGCTAGGTCAGGGGTCAAAGGTCATCAAGTGCAGAAAATATGAACGTTAATGAGTACTACAAGTTTGCTTCGTACATGCATGACCTATATCCGCTAGGTCAGGGGTCAAAGGTCATCAAGTGCAGAAAATATGAAAAGTACTAAAATTACAACCTTGCTTGCACGAAATGCTATAGCTCTGATGATTATTAAGCTAGGACCATGATTCTTGGGTGGAATGTTACACTGGAGTACTTCCAAACAGAAATGGCTTTTAGTGTTGCAAGTCATTTCCAGTCGCTGCAAAGTTTGGTTCGCTTAGAATTAGCCATCGTCTCCTACCGGCCTGTATGACTTCTCTTCCCCCGGTGATTTCTCCTGCTCTCCTTCATAGCCAGTTCTTCTTTTCCCATTGTCCCTTTTATGTCTGCTCTTTAACCCCCTCCCCTTTCTCTTTCAGGCCTCGATCCTCTAACTCTGTGAAATTCCTCCTGACTCAGAATTTTCCATATTTCCTCTTCATCATCTTTTTTATGTCTTCCCATCTTCCACTGTTACCCACGTCCTTCCAATTTGTGATCCTTTAAACGTATATTTCTCCCATCACATCTCTGACGCTTGTTCCAGCCTGTGACTCCTGTCCTTCATCGTCTGACCCACTTTCCCCTACTTCTCTCCTTCATTCCTCCTTCCCTGTGTAATCACTCAAGGTGCAATTTCTTTATCTCCTCCCCCTGCAGGTAATATACTGTAATTAGATGATTTTCCCGTGTTATTTCAGGTTCCTCTCATGTCACTGACTTGATGGATTTGTTTTAGGTATGATAAAAAGCTTCTGCTTGCCCGAGTGCCAGTGGGTTGTTTCTTCCCCTTCAGGCTCACAGTTGGGATATGGAATACAGTGACAACACGTATGTGACGAAGTGAGAGAATTTTTCTGTTCATGGTGCAGTGGGAAGCTGTCTGGCTGTCATCTGAGAGACCTGGGTTCAACCCCAGACTCAGTAATGTCAATATAGATGGTATGGTGGATGTTAGTTTGTGTAGTGGTTCGATCTGTTTGAGGTAATGTGAGTCTTGCTTCTATGGTGGAGTGGCCACAGAAATCTTGCCTCATCAAACACTGTTGTGGCTATCACTTTGGTGAAAAATAGGCAAGATTCTTCCAACATCCCCATACTTTCTTCCTCTGTGTGAATCGGTGTCTTTGCAGTACTTGTTTTGTAATTGTAGGGAAGGAAACGGGAAGGGAACAGGCTGAGAGAAAGTGTCTTAGTGAAGAGTTGCAAATAGAGGAGGAAATGAAGATGGAATTAGAGGAGGAAAGATTGTCTAGAGGAAAGGGAAAGAAGTAAATAATGAAAACGGTTTAGGTTTCAGAAAATAAAGTGAATTAGTTTAGGACGAGAATCTGTTATGTTGGGAAATTTATGAAAGCAGTGAAAGCAGACAGATGGAGTTAGAAAAATAGTAGGTTAGGAAATGTGTGTGTGTGTGTGTGTGTGTGTGTGTGTGTGTGTGTGTGTGTGTGTGTGTGTGTGTGTGTGTGTGTGTGTGTGTGTGTGTGTGTGTGAGAGAGAGAGAGAGAGAGTTACAGTTACACAGATACAGAGACCACACAGAGCTTACAGTCCCTACGAGGCGGTCCGGCCAATAATACAGCACTCAAATTTCCGAAGAACACGATAGCATGGGAAATGGCTCTCACCCTCAACCTCCAGACTACCCATCTGTTCCTGTACAGGAGAAAAAGTGAGAAATACCATTTTGCACAGTGTGAAATCCTAAAGGAAATTTCATAAGATCGGCAAATAATAGAATGTAATCGAAATGGAAAGGTTGATCATACAGCCACATATTATTTCAAATAGAAGCCTATTTCATGCACTTTTTTTTTAATTAGATGACAGAAGGAAAACTGAAGTGCATACACCTGCACAACCATGCATGCATACATAAAGCGTAAGGCCATACATGTCGTTGTAAATACGTTGACATACTGTGTATACATGTGCATACTGACCTATATAATTCTCCTTGCTTCGTGTCTCGAGAAACCATATTAATATATAAGTCGGTGAAGGCAATGGCCATACCTGGTCCAGCATATCTGTCCAGGTCAGGTGAGGTCAGGTCGAGTCACATCGTGGATACCCACTCAACTCTCTCCTCCCCAGTGACAAGATATATAGTACACTTATACGTAACCTTGCATATACGAATGAACATGTGCACACACATATAAATATGAAAGGGCAATTACCTTCGTATTTACATATAACCAGTTGCATCAAGATGTGTACCGAATCTCTTTATTAATGCGTGAAGTGATGTTGTGTGTGTAATGGAGTAATGTGCTTGGTGGTATACTATGTGTGGGGCTGTAATACTGGTAATATATATGGTGTAGTATGAGTGGTGATGTAACACTGGTAGTATGTATGGTGCTGTAACACTGGTAGTTCTCGTATGTGTTGGTGGAGTATGTGTAGTGGTGCGGTATGTGTGGTGGTGTAGAATGTGTGGTGCTGTAACACTGGTAGTATGTGTGGTGGTGCAGTATATTTGGTGGTATAATATGTATGTGGCCGTAATACCGGTAGTACGCATGGAATTGCAGTATGTTTGGTGATGTAACAACAGTATTATGTGTGGTGTACTGGCATTGTATGTGTTTAGTACTGTAACATTGCTAGTATGTGTGGCACTCTATGTGTTTGGCACTGTAACATTGGCAGTATGTATGGTGGACTGGTGGTGCAACGCTGGTAGTATGTGTTGTAAGGTAGTGGAGCTTGTGTTGAGAGCAACACAATGATAAAACCAACACTGGTGTGGGCGGAGGGAAATAATTGATTTACTTAATAAGATTTCAGTAACTAAAATTTAGTTTGTGTCTCCGTATGATCAGAAACTAGCAGGGGTACCCGGCGTTGCCCGGGCCAAATAGGCGAACACTGTAATCCTAAAATTTTGTTCTAGTTCAATTTTTCTTTCTACTCCAGAAAGACCATGTACCTCCTATGCTTCTGACGAGGGATTATAAGAGGTCCAGGTGCTTTCTATTTCAGTTTTCTCAGACTAACGCACAGTGTTTGTGAGCACTTCTTTACGATTACCGGTGACCTGAAATGACGTCTGATTGGTGGCCTTAAATGACCTCGAAGGTTAATCTCACATAGCCAATGTCAGAACTGCAGGTATGTGGGTCTCCATGCCAGAAATTGGGCTGCTGGGTCCAGTTGTTCGACCGTGTATTACCGATGACCTCAAATGACCTCGGAGGTTAACCTCACATAGCCTATGTCCGAACTGGAGGTCATGTGAGTCTCCATGCCAAACATTGGGCCGCAGGGGTACCCGCCGTTGCCCGAGCCAAAAAGACGAACACCCTACTGGTGTCCTCAAATGACCCAGATCTGATTTTTGAACTCCCTAAGACCATCCTCGGGTCACCTTGATTCAGCATATATATATATGGGTCTGGGGGTCTCTGGCCCTTGGTTTGGGAGTAACTGAAGGACAAACAAATGATGCGGCTTTTTTAAATATGCAGCTATTTCGGGTTGATATTTTGCCTACGGTACATAACAACACTAAGTTCCCGTCACACAAATAATCTTACAGATCGTAGGTAATTTTTTATAGCCCTTCATGATTCAGATGGCGGTAAAGATCTAATTACGAGAAAAACCTTGCAAAACTTTTGAGTTGGGCTCTAAAACGCCTACAATCTACGAAAACTGTTATTAATCTGTTTTTTGTTTTTTTTTAATGTCCCGCGACGGGCTGATGGATGGCGCGTGATGTCACCAGTGAGGATGTGGCCTATAAATAATTGTTTCTGGTGTGAGGGTCCGTTTTATGTTATCCAAACTCTGTAGTTTTCCCCTGGGTCTCTGGTGCTGCCTCCTACACACTTTTCACTTCCAATACTTACGATTATCTTTTTTATATACATTTCACACTTTAGGGGCTGTGGTTCTTAATTCTTATCACACCGGAATGTGACTTAACTTTAGAAATAAGTTTCTTAGCTGTTCTTAGGTTACAGTCTCACCTGCAACCGTTACCAATAGGCCTGTGCATGGTTTCACACTCAGTACCACTTTTCCTTAAGTGCGGCTTGCTGTAGACCTAAATTAACACAACGGTGCTTGAAATTCTGATGAATTACTTTTTAAGGACGAAAGTCGCCAGATAGTAATTGCATCACTTTTGTTTCATTTTTATCACTCATTACATTTTTTTTTTTTTTTTTGTGAGAAAATGTAGTTATCATTTTTCGATACTGGTTATGAAGGTGTCCAGTAGAACTAGTGTAGTGAATGGTGTGCTGAATCAATTTAGGAACAACATTTCGAATATTTGCTGTACTCATCATCAGGTTAGTATGTTTGTATGCAAATAAATGTTTACACACAAAAAAGGAAACATCCACTGGGGCCGGATGTTACACAATATCTTGGTGTAAAATCAGGAGCTAAAACTGGAATGCTACACATATGGTGTCCATAGACTACGAAACTGAGATTCAGCCAACACCCAATGGTTTGAACCACAAATAACAAACTTCTCTTACTGGGCGTAAGTTCACTAGTCTACAATAAAAAATAGTTCAAGATACAAAAATACATCAGTTGGAAGTACTTTAGTGAATAACTAAAACTAAAAAGAACGTTTCAACTTAACACTGAACAATGAATAGTGGAACTGATGCTTCATTTACTGCTCAGATCCAGTTTCGATTTTTTTATATGTAATGATTCACAAATTCTTAAATCGTCTCATAATTATTATTTATTAATCAAAAATTTTTATTCTCAATTTCATGATCAATTTTAAAATAATATTTTCAGAGTGAAGAAAATTTCTAGTTTTGAAAGAGGCAACTAGGTTCTAACAGAAACTCTATATGCACACTCATTCCAATGGAAATTTTTCGGAAAGAAACTTCTATATGGTCGATAATATTGTGGGAACAGGTATAGTGATATTAAGATAATATTGTGGGAACAGGTATAGTGATATTAAGGAAGTTCCCTAACATCTCTTCTAAGGCGATTTTATTTTGCTTACTACACCTTCCTCCTCTGTGATGTATAAATCTTTCTGATATCTTCATACTCAGCATAAATACTGTACAAAAGCATACTAACCAGCCATATCTTGAAACAGAACGCTAAGGAAGAGGGGCTGGGGAGCTTCCTTAATCGACAAGAATACAGGCCTACAGTGCATATCCTCAGGAACCCTGTCCTCGTATCAAAAAAATCAGCGCATATTTTTTATGCAAGGAAGAAGAAACCAAAGGCCGGAAGCTCACAAGATATTTCCCTCTAAGAGAAAATAAAACAAAATAACAGAGTGACAAACTCATAATCGGTTCATTTCGAGATGCCTGGACACATATGGAGGTCATAGGCAGTAGGAAATACAGTCGGTGGAAGACAGTTCCAAGGTTAAACTGTTCAGTACATGAATGACTGGGAATAATGGTTAACCTTTGAATTAGAGAGCTGAACAGAAAAGGAGTGAGGGTTTGCAGGTAGACGAGTGCTGCAAACGGGTTCAGGAAATGGAAGCTTGATCTATTTAATGTCATTATTTATTGTTACCGTACTGGGGTGCTGTAATGGGACATTTTCACGTGGTGGCACCGATATATCCATGTGGATCCACTACCAGATTACACTAGCACCTCTCAGCACTTCTTCCCTATCTACCGACGTGAGGGTGGTGGACCGCATGAGGACAACTTGAACTTAGAGTCCTCTGAGTGTAGATTTTAGGTAAACCTGGAGATGCAACAACAACAACAACAATAACAACATCTACTACTACTACTACAACTACTACTACTGCTACTATACTAGTACTGCTACTTCTGCTACTCTAAGTACTACTACCACTACTACTACTACTACTACTACCACCACTACTACTACTACTACTACTGCTGCTGCTACTTCTCCTGCTACTCTAAGTACTACCACTACTACTACAACTACACTACTGCTACTACTACTACTACATCTGCTACTCTAAGTACTACTACTACTACTACACTACTGTTACTTTAAGTACTACTACTACTACCACTACTACTACTACTACAACTACACTACTGCTACTACTACCACTACTGCTACTACTACTACTACTACTGCTACTTCTGCTGCTCTAAGTACTACTACTACTGCTACTTCTGCTGCTCTAAGTACTACTACTACTACTACTACTACTATAAGCACAAATATTACTACTATTACTTCTCATCCTCATCCTCATACTGCTGCTACCACTACTACTACTATTACCACTACTACTACTGATACTACTACCGCTACAGGAGAAGCTTTAACATTGACTTTATTATTCAAAAAAATCTTAACTGATTTTAGTCCATTGCAAGCATAAAACCTTTATTACAAAAGAATTAAACCCTACATTTGCTTACTGTACTGTTCATTGAGATATTGAACAATATAACATTTCACCAAATACTTATGACTGTTGGATACTGGATATACGCCTGGTTTTCTAAATGGACTGACACTAAAATACATAAACCAAATGTGCATATTAGACCAGTATTTTCTCAGCCTTAGGCACATGAAATTGCAATTCAGCAAAATTCTGAGTTCCATCCTGGCAGCCAATAATCTTCAGTTCATATACCGTAAACACTCCTTCTGATTTTCTTGGAGATCTGAGTGATTGGCATTTTGATCATCTTGTTCATCTAGCTACTTTTGATACAGACTCACCTTTATTACATATAATGAAGAGCGAAAGGAAAAACAAATTCAATTAAAAATTCCATTCACCAGTTTACAGGTGTCCTCTGATCATTAAAAATAATACGTAACAGCTGAACTTGAACAGTTCTAGGTTCAAGTTTCGGGGGGAACTAATTTGGGGAAGCGAGTTCAAAAGGGACGCAATTTGGGGAATAAATAAATTCAGTTATGCGGTATGACATTTGACAGTCAAGAGCCCTACCGGGTAAACCGTGTGGCATGAGGGAAGGCATGGAGAGGTGGAACAATGTATGCTACTTCGGCTGAACATTTGCCATAAAAGTATCCATAATATAATGCAAGGGAGGCAACATTCCTCCTCAAGAAACTATACAAATCTGCAATGATCACTTTTCAAGTGGGTTGATGTGGTGTCAATGTTTTCTAAGTCAGTACTAAAGACTTTATTTGTCAGTCCACATATACACGAAACGAAATATAGCTAACCACAGTACATTTGCTTAAAGCAATTTATGCCTATATCCATCTAGGCGTATGCCAGTATATATATTCGTTATCCCCCCTTCTCTCTCTCTCTCTCTCTCTCACACACACACACACACACACACACACACACACCGTATTATCCTAACGTAATAGCTCTTATACATGTAAATTGAAGCACACACACACACACACACACACACACACGACCTCATGGGCTCCCTGGGCAAATAATTGAACTCACGCCTAGTTGGAGAAGACGGGATGGGGGATAGGGGTGAAGGAATGCCTTGAGGCGAAGGTATGGAGGAGGCATGCTGGGAAGTTTGGTGAGAGGAGGAAGGAGGAGAAGGGCAGAGAAATTGAAGGATTAATTATAAGATGGAAGACGTAACGGAAAGAGAACAGTGCCTGGACGAGATTATAAGAGGTTCCTAAAGGAGATAATAAGAGGTGGCAGAAGGGATGAAAGAGTGACCTTAGAGAATTGGAGGAAGGTGGATGGGATGACGCAGAATATTTAATTAAAACTTGAGCTTGCATATGGCGTCATTCCCTGACCTGAGTCCTATCAACATCTGCGTTCTCTCTCTCTCTCTCTCTCTCTCTCTCTCACACACACACACACACACACACACACTCAGAGTAATGAACATAGCCGTACACGATACTCATAGAAAACTCATAGAAAACTTGTACAGTCGCCTTGATTGTACAGTACCTCTCAAGCAAACACATACACATCTGCATTGGCACGTGCTCAATAACTAATAACTTAATACTTTCATCCATATCATGTATATGGATGATCACACACACACACACACACACACACACACACACCTGAGCTGATCCAGACTATCAAGCTTCTCGGTATCACTTTGGACAGCAAATTACGCTGGGACTAAGACACTGCCTCCGTCCTTGAAGCTGTCTCTTTCAGGCTTAACATATTGCAGGACTGAGGTCTCCCCACGGTGGAACTCTGCACGATCTACCTATCTTTCATACTCCCAGAATAAACATACGGCTCGCCAACACGGCCACCAATTCTCACTACAGCACATAAGCTAAAATTAGGGTCTGTCCAGAAGCGTGCTGCAAAGATAATTCTTAGTTTGGCATGTCAACTATACCACCACATTTCAGACTGTTAGCTTACCAACCATCTCCAAATTCTATCAAATATACCTATGCCAGTTTGATCTCACACTACAAAACCACCCATGTCACTGCAGCTTGCTGCCTCCCTCAGCTCCAACACCACATCATGCCATCCGTACCACCAAGTTACGACCAATTACGACAAGAAATGATCGTTAAAAAAACAGCACAGATCCTACCGTTGTCCAAATGATCAATGAGCCCTAGCGAACAGCGTCTCCACCATACTAGTTTCTTCCTTTTTTTTTATATGTTGTCCGGTCTTATTCCTTATGTAAACCTAGTTATTGTCATTCTTTCATTCATTCATCATTTATTCCAGTGTTGCCCCATGAGGAGCGTAGGAGCCAGGGGCTAGGCAAGTTGATCCTGGCATTTAAGATGAAAGTGATCAGCCTCACTCATCCTTCAGTGGAGTTACGTGAGCAATAAACCCCAACCTCCCTTTGAATATAAACCTGCAAAGGCTGAATCCGACTAGATTGCCGTAATGACGCACTAAACCACCAGGCGTCATAATTTTGTTATATGGTTACCACCCAGTGTAGTAAATGGTTTCCTGGTGTTCAGGAAACCGTTTTGTTTGTCACTCACCGTAGAGTTACCCGTAGACAGAGGGAAGAGGAAAGATTTAAAGATAGACAGAAGAGGAAGGAAGGGAAGAAAGAAGGAAGAAAGGAAAGGGCAGGCGCCCAAGAACAGAACTACATCGAGTGAGTGGATGGTGAGCGCCCATAGTTATTGTCACTTTCCAAATTTAGCTGCCACATTTACATTAAGGCAGTACTCGCCATTTACCAATGTTACTTTTTAACTCTGTGTATATTTTCAGCCTTAGAGCTGCCTCCCCTTAAATAAACCGTGAATTATTACACACACACACACACACATGTAGTGCCATAATTTTTTATATAAGTTAGTATAAGCTAGCACTGTAAATGTAATCTTAAGCTTAGGTACTCCTGTAATATAAAGTTCGTAGAGTTCATGATTTAGCCGTTAAGTTCTATATTTAAGTTTAATCTTAGTTTATATAATGTGAACATGATTCTGAGAGTGATAGTACTAAGTTGAGCACTGGTGTGAATATGATTAACTTTTATTACATATGAACCAGACGTTTCCAAACAAAGGCGTATAACCGTGGAATTTTAGTAGGGATTAATTATCGCAAATGTCTTTCTTCGTATTCTGATCTAGAGATTTATATGTCAGTGTTAATAGTGCTCCTCATTTTACCTATGCAGTAGTGGATTGAGAGTCATCTGAAATAACACTGTTGACGATAATCATTAGTGACATTCATATTATTGTCGCTGTGTTGTTAGCCATGTAGGCACATGAAACTGGCATGGTAATAAAATTGTTCGGATTCCTAATTGATTTGGCTTCATTATGATTAAAGTTAATTAATGCCTATTACAAAAACTTTAAACATTGTAAGTCACTTTTCTACGTATCTTGAGTGCAAACGCATCTTTCATATTCTTTGTAGAACTTAGAAGAGTCAATACTATTACAAGGTAATAAGTTAAAGTTTTAGCTGATTCCCGAATACTGTGATGATGTAGTACAAAGGGTGGGGAGCCCTGCCGAACAATGGGAGGATCATCCTGATCCTCCACAGTTCAAACACTACCACTTGTATAGAAGATATGAAGTGTCATAAACGACTTTGTAGTAACTTGTAGATATCTTTATATATATATATATATATATATATATATATATATATATATATATATATATATATATTGAACTTGTGGACGAGCGGTTGTTATATGTAACTTTGTAAGTAGATAATCTTGGTTCCCTTTTGTCATGCAATGACAGGAGAGGTAAAGAATAGTATGGGACTATTTTTATTTGTCTTGGAAATATTAACAAAGTCTCTCACACACGAGTGAAGTTTAAAGTAGAGTCCCTCTAGCTACCACCCTGTCTCTCTCTCTCTCTCTCTCTCTCCCATGTTGCTAAGCCCTTCTCCCTACTACCTGCCTGTTCTATGGCTAGCTTCCTTCTGACTCTGCTTCCTAAATTCTGGTGTAGCAGGGGTCGTGTCACGTATGTTCACTGTGGTTGGAAAGTTCTAGAAGCCTGTGTGTGAGTATGTGTGTATGTGTGTGTATGGTCACGAGGCGCTGTCGTGTGCCTATAAAGCATTCCTTGAGTTAAGAGTGTGTAAGCATGTTTAGCATTGCTCGATTCTTGCAGACACAATACCTTCTCATCATCTGACTTCCTGCTTCTATCTGTCTCTCTATCTATCTATTTATCTATTATGATTTGTAATTATAATATGGAGTCCTGACATATGCTCGGCCGCACAGCTCAAGGTCCTCCAACAGCAATTATCATTGACATATGCAAATCTATTAGTATATAATATTGATTATAATATTGTATACATATAATATTCATAGTAAATTGCAATGATCAAGATATTACATTTTAAACATGTTGTATACATAATTGAACAAATGCAATGGTTGTTGTATGACACTTTGTAAGACGTGCATGTACAACAGACGTACGCATATAATTGTGCAATGGCAATACTGCTAGGTTACACATTACATATTGAGCCATCCCCTTAGTAATGTCCAATATTTCACCTAACTTGTATGATGATTCTGGTAATACAGAATTGTGGTATAATTGTATGACTTTACATAATATTGTTGTAATATTGTGGTAATACATAATTGTAACATTTTATGAATTGTTACATAATATTGTGGTAATGCATAATTGTGTTGGCCTTATAATTGTAGTTACATTTTGTTAATGCAACTGTTACATAATTGTGTTGGCCTTAGAATTGTAGTTAAGGTTACATAAAAGTTACATCTTGTTAATGCAACTGTTACATAATTGTTACATATTGTTTGTAGTTACATAATTGTAAAGTTACATAAAAGTTACATCTTGTTAATGCAACTGTTACATAATTGTTAACATATTGTTTGTAGTTACATAATTGTAGTTAAAGTTACATAAAAGTTACATCTTGTTAATGCAACTGTTACATAATTGTTACATATTGTTTGTAGTTACATAATTGCCACCAAATGTTACATAATTGCCACCAAATGTCATAAACGACTTTGTAGTTACTTGTAGAGAAGTTTTATATATATATATATATATATATATATATATATATATATATATATTGAACTTGTGGACGAGCGGTTGTTATATGTGAGTAACTTTGTAAGTAGATAATCTTGGTTCCCTTTTGTCATGCAATGACAGGAGAGGTAAAAAATAGTATGGGACTATTTTTATTTGTCTTGGAAATATTAACAAAGTCTCTCACACACGAGTGAAGTTTTAAGTAGAGTCCCGCTAGCTACCTCCCTGTCTCTCTCTCTCTCTCTCTCTCTCTCTCTCTCTCTCTCCCATGTTGCTTAGCCCTTCTCCCTACTACCTGCCTGTTCTATGGCTAGCTTCCTTCTGACTCTGCTTCCTAAATTCTGGTGTAGCAGGGGTCGTGTCACGTGTGTTCACTGTGGTTGGAAAGTTCTAGAAGCCTGTGTGTGAGTATGTGTGTGTATGGTCACGAGGCGCTGTCGTGTGCCTATAAAGTATTCCTTGAGTTAAGAGTGTGTAAGCATGTTTAGCATTGCTCGATTCTCGCAGACACAATACTTTCTCATCATCTGACTTCCTGCTTCTATCTGTCTCTCTATCTATCTATTTATCTATTTATCTATTATGATTTGTAATTATAATATGGAGTCCTGACAGAAGGTCACGCAGTTGCCATATACACACACAAACCACACCCTCAAACGGAAGTGATTCTAAATTCTACTCTGGAAGCTGTCGTGTGCAGAGTAAGATTTAATAACATATATCTGTCTATTGCTCTCTGTACTGTCCTCCACATGGTCTTATTGATTGTGATGCTTTAAATTCACTATTTGAACATCTTCCTGGAATTAAGTTAGTGTTGGGTGACTTTAACGCCCATCACTATCAATGGGGTAGCTTGAGGATTGATGGTCATGGTGAGCAAGTAGCCAACCTAATACTACAGTCCAACCTCTGTCTTCTGAACGATGGTAGAGTGACTCGTGTAGATGATCGTACTGGTAACTTTTCAGCCATTGACTTATCTCTGGCCTCCCCTGGTATACATCAAGATTTCTCATGGGACCCTTATGACGACTCCTTGGGAAGTGATCATTTACCCGTCTTTCTTATACACGCGACATCATTTTGGACCCTCCATCCCCAAAATTTAACTATACAAAAGCAGATTGGAGATCCTTCTCAAGGTTAGCCAATTTAGATTGGAGATCCTTCTCAAGGTTAGCCAATTTAGATTGGAGATCCTTCTCAAGGTTAGCCAATTTAGATATATCTGGGGAGACCATAGATGTTAAGGTCGAAAATGTAGCTAATTACATAATACACACGGCTGAGGCTGCTATTCCCAAGACTTCTACAGTTCATGTGAAGCAGAGCACATTGGTGGACGCCGGATTACCGACAAGCATTAAGGAAACGCAATAGGAGATACAGGATTTTTGATAGTCAGCCTACTGAGGAAAATTTTATTGCATACAAACAGGCACAGGCTGAGGCAAGGAGAATAATAAGAAGTGCCAAACGTGATTCCTGGCAGTCCTTTGTGTCCACGGTGACTCGTACTACACCATTAATTAAAGTCTTAAATATTAAATAATAAAGGCCCATACTTCCCTGTGACCACCCAGCAGGATGATAATAACATCTATGATGATACCGTAGACGTTGCTAACATCCTCGCCAGGAGTTTTTCTCATGTAAGTAGCTCAGCCAATTATGACCAACGTTTCCATCATAAATGCACAGCTGAGCTACAGATCATACACTTTGCCACAGAAGACGTAGACTCGCTGTACAACCAAGAGTTTATGCTAGATGAACTGCTCCTTGCCCTTAAATCATGTAAAGACACCAGCCCTGGACCAGACACCATCACGTACGGTATGATCCAGCATCTTATTCAGGACAACCTGATTAAGATGTTAGCATTGTACAATGAGAGTTGGGCATCTCGAACATTCCCAAACTCATGTCACTTCACGCACGCCATAACGATACACAAAGAGGCTGGTCGTCTTATGAATCCCACTTCAATTCGTCCTATTGTGTTGACTTCTTGTCTATGTAAGGTTGTGAAACGTATGGTTAATAATAGGCTTCTTTTTGTTTTAGAGTCGAAGAAATTGTTAAATGATCATCAATGTGGCTTCCGTAAATATAGTTCACTAGACCATTTAATGAATTTAGAGCACTGTATTTCAGAGGCGTTTGCCAATAAAGAGTTCATGATAGGGAAGTTCTTGGACATCTATAAATCCTATGACATGACTTGGCGACACGGTATACTGATGAAGCTCTATGCTTATGGTTTAAGAGGAAATTTGCCTATTTTTATTACAAATTTCTTAAGGGACAGGACTTTCTCTGTCAAATTGCCCCATAACATAACATTAGATATATTTATCCAGGAAAATGGGGTGCCGCAGGGAAGTGTGCTTAGTCCCACTGTATTTAGTACTATGATCAATGATATTCTGTCATCAGCTCCCATCCCCAGGAATCTTAAATACTCTCTCTATGCTGACGATTGTGCAATATGACACTCTTCCCATCATGCACAATTTTCTGCTGGGCAGATTCAAGCAACACTTGACCCCGTCCACCAATGGGCCTTGCAGTGGGGATTTAAGTTCTCCGTCCCAAAGTGTGCTGCTGTAGTTTTTACTACTCGCAATGTCCCTGATTTGCGTTTATTTTTGGATAACCGAGTGATACCTTTACAGAATTCTGTAAAGTTTTTGGGCCTCCACTTTGATCGCAGATTAAATTTTAGACTTCACGGTAATAACTTGCTTGCTCGTTGCAATAAACCATTAAATGTCCTCAAGTACCTATCGGGTACTACATAGGGTGCCAACAGAAAATCTTTATTAATGGTGTATAAGTCCCTTATTCGATCGAAGCTAGACTATGGCGCACAGGTGTATGGCTCAGCATCCGATGCCACATTGAATAAGTTGGATGTGTTGCAGAATAAACGTTTGCAAATGTGTCTTGGAGCCGTCCGGTGTACCCATGTAGCTCGTATGGAAGTGGAGGAGAATGTGCTTCCCCTCCGTATTCGTCGAAACCATCTGGCCTTATCCTATGGCATACAAACAGCAAGGAAAAGTAATATCAGCAATGTGGCCTGTACCCCCCTGTATCAATACCACCATCTTATGCGGGGGGTGCGTCGGCCGATTGCCGTTCGCCTCCACTTACTGACTCAGGAGCTTGGTGTGGACCTCAGTGACTGTGGCAAGTTGGTGTCCAAATATATAGCAACTTGGGAGCTATCCGGCTTTGCTGTAGATGTACCATGGCCCCCGGTACCAAAGGCCAAGGCACCGGAGGTGGAGGTCCACCACTTGTTTCGTAACATCATTGTTCTTCACTTGGGGTCCCACCAATTGTACACCGACGGTTCCAAGTCGAGTGAATGTGTGGGTGCAAGTGTATGGTCGACCGAATGTGCCCTCAGGTATCTGCTGCCGACTCATACATCTGTGTTTACCTCTGAACTTTTTGCTATTGACAAAGCCATAGACTATGCTCTCAATTCTAGGCATGACTCCTTTGTCATATTTTCAGACTCGAAATCAGCCCTTCAGGTGATTGCTTCTTGCACTACGGATTCTAATGAGATTCAGGGCTGCATTGTTAATAAACTGCATTCATGCAACAAGTCGTTCACGCTGATCTGGGTGCCTGGTCATTGTCGTATCTACGGCAATGAGCAGGCTGACTTACTTCCAAAGTCGGCTGTAGAGCTCCAGGAGACTTGGGACGTTCCTCGTGATCTACGGTCGAGTCTTTCTCTTGGAAAGAAATCAATAAATCTTCTGTGGCAAGGTCAGTGGACCAGACTAAGTATTCCAATATGTAAGCCATACCTGGGCGATTGGGACACGGCAAACCGTCCCAGTCGCCTGGAAGGAAAAGTATTGGCTCGTTTGCGGCTCAGTGCCACCATCCTAACGCACATGAAACCTTATATGGGAGGACGATTCCCACCGCACTGTGACATCTGTGATGCGGTGTTATCTATCAGTCATATCATCCTGCGCTGTCGGCGATTTATTCGTGAACGCGCTTCATTTAGAAATTACTGCGGTGCAGCAGACGTTCCCTTCACCCATTCCACCATCTTGTGTGATGGGGACATTGTTATGAATGATAAATTAATGGTTTTCTTGAGAGAGACCGGACTGATCAGAGTGATGTGACTTTTTTACTGTATGGTTATGGTTTTTATCGACTGTAAATATGTATATAATATACTATTAATTAGGGTTGACAGTTGACATATTTGATATAGTTCCGCCTTTCCACTGATCTATTTCTAATATAGACGTCCCCTACATTAAGCCCTGTTCCTCGCCTGACAGTCACCAGTTGATGAGTACAAGCGTGCAATATAGAAGGTATTGGGCACTTGCAGTCGATGGTGGTCTGTTGGGCGAGGTACTTCACTTTTTTGTACAAATTATGTAAATACATTATACCATTTTGTTTAAGTTGTGCTAATTAGGGGCGACAGATGACGTATACGGAAATGTTCCTGATTCGTCTGGTTCCCTTTCATATATTGATGTCCCCTATATTAGGTTGTGCCTCGACTGAGAGTCAGCAGGTGATGAGTGCAAGTATGTAATGTAGAAAGGTATTACATATCTCCAGACGATGGTGTTCTGTTAGTCGATGTAATTTTACCATCAGTGTAGGTCTAGCTATTTGTCTCTGTAGGATTTAGTAAAGGTTAGCGATTTGTCTGTTAGGTGATTAGTTTTAGGGTCTTTAAATTAGGTTTTTCTTTATAAGTAATAAAGGACTAAAAAATATAAAACCAAGAAAAAAATAAAAAAAAATAAAATAAAAATAAAATAAAAAATATATATATATATATATATATATATATATATATATATATATATATATTGTTACATAGCCTATGATTTCATCATCCTTTGTGTAATTTTAACGCACAGTATGCTGCATGTTTGATCACGAGCGTGTTCTGCCTCAGCCCCCCCTTCTACCGTTATAGTAGAGTAAGTCGTTCTTTCTGTTGTTCAGAGCAGGATTGTCAGCTCTTTGTCCCCTATGGCTTCATTTGCGCGTCCTTCTTACAAGTTGTATCAAGCTCTGCTGGCCCCTATATAATGAGCTCAGTCTCTGCATTATTGCCACTTAGATCTACTCCTCATTTTGTTCACATCTCTGTCCTCCCCTGTACAGTTATTATTGTGAGTGCTCAGGAAGTCTCCAACCATCTAGCAGCTGTGTAATTTGAGAAGTGTTATTGCATTTTGTTCTTGTACTGTATAGCATAAGTTGTTAATTCATAGGCCTAGTGATATTTTGTGATTCATGTGAGTGGATATTAGCCATCATTAATAATATTTTGTATCTGTAATAATACATCTGGCATTCACTGAGTATTATCTGGTATCTCATTTTAACAGGGCTGACTTAGATAAATTTACTCATGCTAATTTCGTGTTAATAGAGGCTATTGCAGTTAACCATATATTTAACCTGTTTTTTGCCATTACATTATCCTTATGAGTCCTGAATGTTTTGTTGTTAGTTTGAGCAGTAAACTTTAACTTGTAATTTTACCTAACTCTTTTGTTTTGAACCTGGAACTTTACGGGACAGTAGAGATTTTTAGTATTCTCACTTAAAGTGTACATTATCTTTCTCTGTTCCGTAACATAAATTTGGCAACCTCTTATCAGGATATTCAGGATAATATCATAAGGATATTGCTTGATATTTTGTGACCGTGATTTATTCATGATGTCTACTATTTCTACACTTGATGAAGCCAAAGATTTTTTGTCAAATGTGCAAATAGTGTGTGATGTAGAAAACAGAACAAAGAATGAACTTAAGCTTGTTGCTCAACAATTGGGAATTGCAGTTCACTCTCATCATTCTAAAGATCAAATTGTTGGCATGATTAATAAAAGCTTGTTTAATGTAACTCCTCGAAATGAGCAAACGCAGATTGAATTAGCTAAGTTACAGCTAGCTCTGCAGGAGGCTCGTGTTAAGGAGGCTGAATTTCAAGCACGTGCTAAGGAGGCTGAGTCTTAGGCTAAGGAGGCGGAGTCTCAGGCTCGAATTCAGGAGGCTGAATTTCAGGCAAATGCTCGTATTCAAGAGGCACAGGTACAGGCTCAGGCACAAATTGAACTTGCTAGGATTCAGGCAGACCATGAGTATCGCATGAAACAAGGTGGAACTGGATCATCTAGCTCTGATGATTTTGATGTGGCTAAAAATGTTAAACTTGTCCCTCCTTTTAATGAATCTGATTTAACAAAGTATTTTCAGTTGTTTGAGAGGGTAGCTACAGGTTTTAATTGACCCAAAAAGTATTGGCCAGTACTCCTTCAAACTGTTCTCACCGGTAAAGCTCAAGTAACTTATGCATCTTTGCCTCAGGATCAATCTGATAATTATGATGTAGTTGAGCTTGATTCTTAAGGCCTATGAGCTTGTTCCTGAAGCCTATAGAGTAAAATTTAGGACAACTTATAAGCAAGATAAGCAATCCCATGTTGAGTATGCAAAAATCAAAGAAGATCTGTTAGAGCAGTGGTTAAATTCTAAGAATGTGGATTCTGATTTTGACAAATTTAAGATGATTTTCCTGGAGGACTTCGAGAGGTGTATTTATAAAGATGTAAGCCTATATCTTGATGAGAGAAGAATAGATAATTTGTCTGATGCTGCAGTTTTAGCTGATGAATATGTTCTCACTCACAAGATATATTCTAAAGAAAAAGGGAAAGCTGAGAGTAAGTACGTTGCCTCTACTCAGAGTACAGGTAACAGGAAAGAGAATAAAGATGATGTTTCTCAGGAAGTAAATACCAGCTTCACCTCTAGATTTCAGAAAAGTAAATGTACTTATTGTAGTAAGCTTGGTCATACTACGGAGAAATGTTTCAGGAGACAGCGTGATGTGAACAAAAAGGAGTCTTTAAATATTCAGTCAATTGGTCTAGTGTCCACCCTTGAGAGTTCCCATAATTCTTTAACTGAGTTAACTGAACCTGCTTTGAGGGGTAACTTAAATTCTCATGATGGAGCTCCTCTTTTGAGCAGTAACGTGGGTGACACTCTCAAGAGTTCATGTGCTAATTTCCTGTCTGATGGTTTTGTCAGTCCTCTGGACAGTAATGACAGGAAATCAGTTAAAATATATCGTGATACAGGTGCTTGCCAATCCCTTATGCTGACCAGTGTTCTAGGCTCTAATGTTAATTCCTCTGATGAAACTGTAATCTTACAAGGTGTAGGGAATAATTACTTCTCTGTCCCTCTGAGCAGAGTGAATTTAGAGTCTGGTTTTGTTAATGGTTTCGTTATGGTTGGGTTGGTTGAGACACTCCCAATGTCAGGTGTAACTTTCTTACTTGGAAATGATATTGGTGGAAGTCAAGTGTGTCCAGCTCCTCAGTTGTCTAGTGAGCCAGTGGCTGCGGCCCGGGATTGTGATGTCCCTGATGTGTTCCCTGCATGTGCTGTCACTAAGGCTAAGTCTAAAGTTACTGGTGATTTAGAGGATAATGATGATGATGATGTTATCCTAGCTGACACTTTTCTTGCTAATTTGGACCACTCACCAGATGAGGCAGTACCCCGTAGTGTTGATAATTTGTCTCGTCAAGAGTTGGTTGAGTTGCAGGTTGCTGACCCTGAGTTGAAAGGTCTAGCTAACTCTGCTTGCACTGAGGAAGAGTCAGCTGGTGCTTCTACTTGTTATTATATAGTCAGGAGTACTTATGAGGAAGTGGAGACCCCCAACAGCATCAGCCGACTGTGAATGGGAGGTTGTACATCAAGTTGTCATCCCTCGTGTTTGTAGGCAGGATATCATTAGTGTGGCTCATGATTCCAGTTTGGCAGGACACCTTGGAGTGAGGAAGACTGTGGCACGCATTTTGAAACACTTCTACTGGCCAGGTATCTTCAGGGATGTTTCCTGGTATTGTAAGTCTTGTCACACCTGTCAAGTTGTGGGGAAGTGTAATCAGACCGAAAAGGTTGCACCTCTAGTTCCCATTCCTCCTTTTGAGGCGCCATTCACCCGTGTGTTGGTGGATATTGTGGGCCCTCTTCCTAAGACTTCTTCAGGATTTTCTTATGTGTTCACCCTGATTGATATGGCTACTCGTTATCCTGAAGCCATTCCACTTAAAAATATCTCAGCAAAGAACGTGGTTAAGGAAATGCTAGGGTTCTTCACCAAGTTTGGTCTGCCCAAGGAGGTACAGTCAGACCGGGGAAGTAATTTCATGTCAAATGTTTTCAAGCAGTCTCTGAAAGAGTTGGGCATCTCCCAGATCACGTCTTCAGCTTACCATCCCCAGACCCAAGGAGCGTTAGAGAAATATCATCAAACACTCAAATCGATGCTCAAGAAATACTGTTTGGAACATCAGAAAGACTGGGATAAAGGTCTTCCATTCGTTGTGTTTGCTGCAAGAGAATCTCCAAATGAATCACTGGGCTTCTCACCTTTTGAACTACTGTTTGGCCATGAAGAGGACCCCTTAAGTTACTCAAGGAGTGCTGGCTGTCGGAGGAAGATGACGTCAACCTGCTGGAGTATGTGATGAAGTTCAAAGAACGGCTGTTCACTGCTTTACAGCTGGCGAGAGAGAATTTAGGAGCTGCTCAGGAGAAGATGAAGACTTGGTATAAGAAGTCCAGGTTACGCCACTTTCAGCCAGATCAGGTTTTGATTCTGCTACCAGTTCATGGGCAACCTCTTCAAGCCAAGTTTAGTGGTCCTTATTTCGTGGAGAAGAAACTCAGTGATGTCAACTATGTCATCGCCACACCAGATCGTAGAAAAAACAAGCAACTATGTCACATCAACATGCTAAAGTTATATCACAGGCGGGACGAAAATAATCCAGTCTGCATTGTAGCTGTTCCACCCGAGTCTGCAAGTGAAGTTCTCCCATGCAGTATGAGCCTGAGTGATAGTTTGGGGAAGAATCCTGATATCATGAATGATCTCCAGACTAAGCTTTCTCATCTACCTCCCGAGGAAAGGCAGGAGTTTTCAGCATTACTGCAGGAGTACCCGCAAGTGTTCCGTGCCACTCCAGGAAGAACCACTGTGTTGATGCATGATGTCGATGTTGGAGACGCAAAGCCAATTAAATTGCCTCCTTACCGTGTGAACCCAGTGAAAGTTCCTCTCATCCAGAAGGAGCTTGGCTACCTGTTGGACCACAAGATGATTGAGCCCTGTCAGAGCGAGTGGAGTTCTCCCGCCACTCTGGTCCCTAAGCCGGGTGGGCCACAGCAGCTTTGCATCGACTACAGACGTGTTAATCAGATAACCAAAACAGACACTTACCCTCTCCCTCATGTGGAAGATTGCATAGACAAGATCGGAAAGGCTAGGTACATAAGTAAGTTTGATTTGTTAAAGGGATACTGGCAAGTACCTGTGACTGAACGTGCTAGGGAGATCTCATGTTTTGTAACACTAGGAAAGACTTTTGCATGTTCTGTAATGCCATATGGTATGAAGAATGCACCAGCCACATTTCAGAAGCTCATGAATGTTGTAACGGAGGGTTTGGCAGGGTGTGTTGTTTATATTGATGATGTATTAATCTTCAGTGACAACTGGAAAGATCACTTATGCCATGTCAGTAAATTTCTTGAGCGTTTGGTTCATGCTAATCTTGTAGCTAATTTATCAAAGTGTGAGTTTGGTCAAGCTAAAGTTTTGGGTATGTAATTGGTGATGGACATGTTGCACCACCAGGAGCTAAGGTTCAGGTTATAAGTGATCTTCCCAGACCTAAAAGTAGGAAAGAGCTACAAAGATTTTTGGGAATGGTAGGTTATTACAGGAGATTTGTTCTTAACTTTTCAATTCTTGTATCACCACTTACAGACCTACTGAAAAAGGGAGTTAAATTTGTCTGGACCGATAACTGTGAATCCTCTTTCAACAAACTTAAAGCTATCCTATTAAGTCAGCCAGTGCTCGCTACTCCAAATTTTGCTAAGCCTTTTAAGATGGCTGTTGATGCAAGTGATACAGGAGCTGGGGCTGTTTTGCTGCAAGAGGATGATCAGGGTATTGAACACCCTGTATCTTATTACAGTAAAAAGTTCACTCCACCTCAAAAGAACTACTCAACTATTGAGAAAGAGCTTTTAGCCTTGATTTTGGGTTTACAGCATTTTTCATTTTATTTGTGTTCAGGTGTTGACCCCATAGTCATTTATACCGATCATAACCCACTGAAATTCCTTAGTAAGTTTAAAGATAAAAATCAGAGATTGACAGGATGGAGTCTACTTCTTCAGGAGTATTCATTAGACATACAACATGTCAAGGGAAAAGAAAATGTTATTGCAGATTGCTTATCTAGACTTTAGACAGATTGTTTTAGAGTAATAAGAAATTTCCTTTGTAAATTTCTTTATCTTTGTGGGGAGGTGTTACATAGCCTATGATTTCATCATCCTTTGTGTAATTTTAACACACAGTATGCTGCATGTTTGATCACGAGCGTATTCTGCCTCAGCCCCCCCTTCTACCGTTATAGTAGAGTAAGTCGTTCTTTCTGTTGTTCAGAGCAGGATTGTCAGCTCTTTGTCCCCTATGGCTTCATTTGCGCGTCCTTCTTACAAGTTGTATCAAGCTCTGCTGGCCCCTATATAATGAGCTCAGTCTCTGCATTATTGCCACTTAGATCTACTCCTCATTTCGTTCACATCTCTGTCCTCCCCTGTACAGTAATTATTGTGAGTGCTCAGGAAGTCTCCAACCATCTAGCAGCTGTGTAATTTGAGTATAAGTGTTATTGCATTTTGTTTTTGTACTGTACATATAGCATAAGTTGTTAATTCATAGTCCTAGTGATATTTTGTGATCCATGTGAGTGGATGTTAGCCATCATTAATATTTTGTATCTGTAATAATATATCTGGCATTCACTGAGTATTGTCTGGTATCTCATTTTAACAGGGCTGACTTAGATAAATTTACTCATGCTAATTTCGTGTTAATAGAGGCTATTGCAGTTAACCATATATTTAACCTGTTTTTTTGCCATTACATTATCCTTATGAGTCCTGAATGTTTTGTTAGTTTGAGCATTAAACTTTAACTTGTAATTTTACCTAACTCTTTTGTTTTGAACCTGGAACCTTATGGGACAGTAGAGATTTTTAGTATTCTCACTTAAAGTGTACATTATCTTTTTCTGTTCCGTAACAATATATACACGTGTGCATGAAAGTGTGTCTGTATATATGCATGGAAGTGTATATATATATATATATATATATATATATATATATATATATATATATATATCAGAAGCAGCAGCAGCCGTTTGAGTATCCACTGCAGGACCGGCCTATCCCGACTGAAGTCGGGACGATACAGCCAATGTATCTCTACCAAGTGGCTTAGGCTGTCTAGTAGAGATTGTATGTAGGGTGAGAAGTGCTTGTTAGTGTAATTGTAGCGGCTTTGGATGTGTGTGTAGTCTGTGAACCAAGTGTAATCGGCCCACGCAAGCCGACTGGATGAAAGCATACTTTACAGTAAGCGACACTGGTTCAACGACAGCACCCCTGGTGTCCGCCAATGCAGTACGTGGCCGGGTGAACACTCCCAAAGTTTATTACCCTGGCGGGGTGCGAACCTTGGTCCACCCATGTACGAAACGCACACTCTACCACTGTACCACAGAAGTTCCACAGTATATATATATATTGTTACGGTGGCGCCAGCCCGGGGCTATAACAAAAAAGACAACAAGTCAGCCTTAGATGATCGGCCTCCACTGCGTTGCAAAAATAACGCAGACCCCGGCACTGACACTCCGCAAACTAGAGAAAAACTGCGCAACGGAAAGGTACTTACTTAAGAACGCAACACTCTGTACGCAACACTCTGTACTTTGATAATAAAACGGAACAGCCTACCTATAGATCTAGCCTACTATCGTCACTACCGGAAGTAATACCGCCCGAGACAGTATACAGGAACACCTCCCACTTACTTCCGGTGGCGACGACTTTCTACTTAACCCGTGTCCAAGGGGGAACGCAGTTAATAGCTCACGATGGTTCTCACTAGCCTTGAGCAAAGAGATGGGATTAAACAGTGTAGGGGTTAGGGGTGTGTGTGTGTATGTACGTGTGTTGGGGGAACGTTAACAAAGGCAGCGAGAAACTACGGTGAGCCAGACTGGCCCTCCAAAGACAACAAGGTCACAAAAACAAATAAAATAACTACTTTCCTCAGTCAGCAACAAAAAGAATAAAAATAAACTTAAATGAAAACGCCAGCTCGGCATAAAAATGACTGGGGAGAGAGAGAGTGTGCACACACGCACGATACGGAAGCTAGCTGGGAAGAGACTGACTCTGATCAAGGCTCGCGCACGGCCAAGCGCGAACGCATAAAAAAATTAATTAATAACTTATATTCGTGCCCCTCTCTCTCTCTACAATAAATTGGTACGTCTAATGCAAGCAAAACATTATTAAATATACTTGTAGCTCACACAAGACAATCAAAATAATCAAATGCATTCTCAGCATGGTATGAAATAAAATTGCCCTCAGTGGCAGGAACGAAAGAAACAAAAGAACTTGTAACACTCGCTAATGTAAACTCCGCGAATGACACGGATACATACTGCATAATCCCCTAGCCCAGCTGTAACGGCTGCATCCGTGGGAACGGAAAGGCGGACAACGTACACGCCCTTCCCCAAGGGAAAATTTTGAGCCCTGGATCAAAATTTTCGAATCAAGACCCTGACCCCTCCCTGGATAAACAATCAGCAATTACGTTATCAGTCCCCTTAATATGCCTAACTTCTAAATTGTACTCTTGCAAAAGCAAACTCCAGCGGGTCAAACGCTGGTTCTTAAATTTAAACTTGTTCAAAAACTGCAGGGGATGATGGTCTGAATCTTGATCACAGGGCCAAAAGGGGGCAGGTAGACAGCAAAGTGTTGCAGGGCCAGGATAATCGCTAATAACTCCTGCTTTATGACGGAATAGTTCTTCTGGGCTCTATTAAACTTCTTTGAGAAGTATGATATGGGATGTTCAACCTGGCCCTCATCTGGCTGCATCAACACTGCTCCTACCCCTACTCGGCTAGCATCAACTGCCAGCACAAAAGGTTTGTCAAAATCTGGTGCACGCAATATAGGGTGGTGGCACAGCAGAGACTTAACCGTAATAAAAGCTTGCTCACACTCGGCTGTCCACTGCCACTTCTTATCCTTGCGCAATAAGTCAGTAAGAGGGGCAAGCACTGTGGAGTAATTCCCAATGAATCTTCGGTAATAGCCGATCATGCCCAAAAATCGCTGGAGGGCACGGCGACACTGGGGTGCTGCAAAGTTGGAAATGGCATCCACCTTAGCCCGAGGTGGAGCCACTTGCCCATGTCCCACAACAAATCCAAGGTACTGGACCTTAGCACGTACGAACTCGCACTTGTCTAAGTTGACTACTAAGCCAGCTTCCTCCAACCGCTTAATGAGCATTTCCACATGATCAAGGTGCTCCTCCCACTTGGTGTCATACACAATGACATCATTGATGAAAACGACACAATTGGGTATGCCATCCACCACTTTATCCATAAGCCTCTGGAAAGTGGCTGGAGCATTCTTCAATCCATAAGGCATCACCTGGCACTGATATACTGCACCACTGACAACAAAGCTAGCCACTTGTTTAGCCCGTTCCGTCAGCGGGACCTGCCAGTATCCTTTTACTAAGTCAAGTTTGGTGATATAAGTGGCATTTCCCACCTTGTCCACGGAGTCATCGACCCGAGATAAAGGATAAGCATCGGTCTTAGACAGTGAATTAACTTTCCGGAAGTCCACACACAACCTAACCTTCCCATCTGGCTTCGGCTGCAAGGTAACTGGTGAACTCCACTCACTGAAACTCCTCTTGATCAATCCATGGTCCAACATATACTTGATCTCATTATCGAGAGCTTTCTGTCTGATAGGGTTGATGCGGTAAGGAGCTAATTTTACAGGCTTACTATCCCCAACGTCAATGTCATGAGTAGCCCAAGTTGTCAATCCAGGTGAATCTCCAAAAACTTTAGGATGTTTCCATAATCTGTTGCACAGCTCTTCTCGCTTTACTGGCTCAAGGTGTCGCAATTTCTCCACCAGAGCTGCATAACCATTGCCCTCCCATAGGTCAGCTGGTAACATCTCACCACGACTAAGCACTTCCTCCTGCTCCTCCAACTCACTACCAACCGCCAAAACTACAGGAGCGCTCTTATCCCTGGTTCCCTCAACGTCCACTCCAAAGTCACCTTCCAGGAACTGTGGCTGTAACCCTGGTCCACCACTCACATCACCGGCACCAACAGCTCCCTCCACAGCACGTTCCTTTGATGCCACGTCCTCCTTTCCCCGTCCTTCACATCCCAGGTGAGAGACATCAGCAGTCATCCCACAATGAGAATCAACTGGGCGGTAGTATGGCTTCAACATATTAATGTGGCACAACTGAGTACTCTTCCGCCTATCTGGGGTAACAATTAGATAGTCAAGTTCCCCAACTCTCTTCTTCACAATATAAGGACCACTGAATCTAGCCGCAAGAGGTTTTCCTTGCATGGGCAGCAGTGCCAAAACTTCATCTCCTTGCTTAAACTCACGACTTCTGACCTTATCGTAATGAGCCTTCATTTTCGCTTGAGCCCCGATTAGATGGTCACGGGCAAGCTCTAAAGCGCAATGCAGTCTCTCCCGAGTGCGGCAGACATAGTCAAGCAGGGATTCCTGGTTGCCAGATTTGTTGTTACTCCAGGCCTCTCGCACCACATCCAAGGGACCACGAACTCTGTGCCCAAACACTAACTCATTGGGTGAAAACCCTAACGACTCAGTTGGTACCTCCCTCACTGCAAACATAACAAAGGGTACCGCTAAGTCCCAATCCTTTCCACTATCATAGCAGAAGGTGCGCAGCATGGTCTTTAAGGTCTGATGATGCCTCTCCAGGGCACCTTGTGACTGCGGATGGTAGGCACTGGACAAAATGTGTTTGATGCCCAACTCTGTCATTGTCTGCTTAAACAAATTAGATGTAAAATTCACTCCACGGTCTGACTGCAACTTCTTAGGCAGGCCAAAATGAGTAAAGAACAGAATAAGTTGCTTGACTACTGACTTCGCATGCATGCTTCTGATTGGTATAGCCTCTGGGTATCGCGTTGTAACATTCATTATGGTTAACAAATACTTGTTTCCAGCAGAAGTAGGAGGTAAAGGGCCCACGATATCAATGATTACCCGGGTAAACGAAGGTTCAACTGCAGGAATGGGAATCAAAGGGGCCACAGGAAGAACTTGATTAGGCTTGCCCACTATCTGACACGTGTGACAGCTCTTGATGTACGCAGCAACTTGTCCCGGCATACTTGGCCACCAAAAGTTATATCTTAAGCGCTGCACTGTCTTCCTGTTTCCCAAGTGACCTGCTAAAGGTCCCTCATGTGCTAACTGTATTAACGGCACCCTATACTGCACAGGCACCACCACCTGCACTAACTCACCCACTCCTCCATCCACCGTGGCGCCAGTGGGCGTCCATCGGCGATGTAAAACATTGTCTTTATTCAGGAACTCCTCCTTACCACACTCCATACTTCTTTCTTCCCCTACTCGAGCAAACAAGGGCTTTAATGTTACATCCTCCTGTTGCTTCACCCTCAATTCTGCTGGCCCAACACCCGCCAGCTCTACTGAGGACTGAGATAAGGGACTGGTCGGGACACTGGATTGCGAAGGGCGATCAATCTCAGTGTCACCTCTAGTACACTCGACAGGGGGAGGAATGTCAGACTCCACACTGACATCATCATCACCTCTACCCTCAACAGTGACACTCTGTTCCTCAGGCGCGTTTGACGGTGGTCCTGCATCCCCGCAGTCGACCCCAGCGTCCTGAAATTCTCCTAATTCAGTCGATGGGCTGGGTTCAGTCTCCACACAGACACACTCAACACCACCTCTAGTGTCCTGAGTGGGAAGTGGGGCGGCGCCCATGCACGCATTCCCCACTCTCCTCACCCACTACAGCAACACTCTGCTCACTAGGTTCCTCCATTGGTGGCCCTGCCTCACCACAGTCGACCCCAAGAACCTGTGACTTCACCAGTTCTTCCTCCCGGGCTGCAACCTGTGCCATAGATCTTGTAATTGCACAGACCGGGAACATGGCTTCCACTTCTGCATCAACTTCAATACCAATTTCTGGGGCGTCAAAACACTTCTCTGCCACAACAACTGGTGGGGGAAGAGATGGAAATACTTTCTCCCCAGCCAGGTCGTTCCCCAGCAGAAAATCAACCCCTCTAGTGGCATTACATCAGCAACAGCTACTTGAGCTGCAGCCTGAACAATGGGGCAATCGAGTTCCACATGAACATAATCATAGTATTCATCTGAGTTCATGCCTCTACACAGCACATACTTCCCTGAGTTTACAGGCCCTCCAGTCACGTTTCTGCACACAGACTGTTGTGCACAGGTATCACGAGCCACAGTAACTGGATAACTGATCCCATGAATTTTCACTGTGCCGTGACATATAAAAGGTTTACACCAGTCTAGGGACGATTTCTGAGGCAGTTCATCCGGAGGTGGCGTAGCATGTTGGGTAACCTTTTCAGCCTGAGCTGGCAGCGAGCACAGCCGGCTGCACTCCAGCTTTCCACAGACTTCTCCCTCACCGTTACCACTCTCCCAACTCCTCTCGTTCACCTGACTCGAACCTACAATTAGTGCCACTGGTTTGGCATTTTGGGAGGCCTTCCACTTAGGGCAGTTAGGCTTGATGTGCCCACTCTGCAAAAGTAACAAACTAGCTTCGAACTGGATACAGGGCTCTTTCTCCCTGAATTCTTTTTCTCCTCTGTACTTCCCTTGGACTGATTCACGGGAGATTTATCCCAGGCAGGGCCACTCACAGTCCTCTCCTGGAATACTGAAAATTAGCGTACTTGACCCCCATACTCCGCAAGGCAAACACCCGGTCATCAGCCCACGTCGCTGCTTCCTTCACGGTCTTGAATCTCTTCTCCCTAATTTTAACACCAATTTCTTTGTCAGCCATGTTGGTAAAATGTTCCATCAAAAGCAGTTCACGCACCTCGTTATACGAAGTGGCGCTCTCACTCAGCAACCACTCGTCTAACCTCTCCTCCAGATACCTGGCGTAGGCCATATAGGTGTCAGCAGGCCTTTTCCGAGCACCACGGAACAACAACCGATAAGCCTCTGGTCTAAGTTCATATGCCTTCAAGATGGCTGTTTTAAATTCATCATAAACATCTACATCCTCAGGGCTCAACCTATTATACACTTCCAAGGCTTTTCCCTTCAGCACATTAGATACCAACCCCACCCAGCGCTGCCTTGGCCACTCAAACTCCCTAGCCTTCTTCTCAAATCTAACAATCCATTCTGTCACCTTCAACTCATCAAATGCTGGCACTAATTTTAGACTCCTTGAGAACCAACTCTCCCTATCCTCTGCACGGCCTGAGGTTTGGGAATCTGAAGTTGGTCTATTAGCAGTCACCTCCAAGCGAGTCTTCTCCAGCTCAAATCGCATTTTTTCACGCTGCAACTCCATCTCCTCTCTTGCACGCTGCATCTCCATCTCCCTCTCTTCTTTTGCACGCTGCATCTCCATCTTTTTTAACTCCAACTGCAACTGAGCCTCCGGTGACAAGACTCCAGGGTATATGGGAGTGGAATGAACAGCTCCAGGGAAAACACCAGACATACCCGGGGGAACTGCTCTAAACTGGCTCGGCGGCATCATAGATGGTAATAGTGGGGTAGCGAAACGAGGCAACTCAGCACCATAGTCAAACTCAGGGCTCACACGGGGAGTACCTTTGCTATGTGCCTCTCGTTGTTCCATATTTTCCATATCCACAGGTGACTCAACACGTACGCGATCTGGTGTAGACACGCGTGACTCCATGGCGACAAATCAATGGCAGTACTGAATAATGAAATACTAATGCTGACTGAGAAACTACAAACACATCAACTTCACCTCAAAGCACAGAGAACGCCAAGGTAACGATATCCTAGCAAGAAAAAGGCACTGTTAGGATATCCTGATGCGAGGTCGCCACTGTTACGGTGGCGCCAGCCCGGGACTATTACAAAAAAGACAACAAGTCAGCCTTAGATGATCGGCCTCCACTGCGTTGCAAAAATAACGCAGACCCCGGCACTGACACTCCGCAAACTAGAGAAAAACTGCGCAACGGAAAGGTACTTACTTAAGAACGCAACACTCTGTACTTTGATAATAAAACGGAACAGCCTACCTATAGATCTAGCCTACTATCGTCACTACCGGAAGTAATACCGCCCGAGACAGTATACAGGAACACCTCCCACTTACTTCCGGTGGCGACGACTTTCTACTTAACCCGTGTCCAAGGGGGAACGCAGTTAATAGCTCACGATGGTTCTCACTAGCCTTGAGCAAAAAGATGGGATTAAACAGTGTAGGGGTTAGGGGTGTGTGTGTGTATGTACGTGTGTTGGGGGAACGTTAACAAAGGCAGCGAGAAACTACGGTGAGCCAGACTGACCCTCCAAAGACAACAAGGTCACAAAAACAAATAAAATAACTACTTTCCTCAGTCAGCAACAAAGAGAATAAAAATAAACTTAAATGAAAACGCCAGCTCGGCATAAAAATGACTGGGGAGAGAGAGAGTGCACACACACGCACGATACGGAAGCTAGCTGGGAAGAGACTGACTCTGATCAAGGCTCGCGCACGGCCAAGCGCGAACGCATAATCAAATTAATTAATAAGAACTTATATTCGTGCCCCTCTCTCTCTCTACAATAAATTGGTACGTCTAATGCAAGCAAAACATTATTATACTTGTAGCTCACACAAGACAATCAAAATAATCAAATGCATTCTCAGCATGGTATGAAATAAAATTGCCCTCAGTGGCAGGAACGAAAGAAACAAAAGAACTTGTAACACTCGCTAATGTAAACTCCGCGAATGACACGGATACATACTGCATAATCCCCTAGCCCAGCTGTAACGGCTGCATCCGTGGGAACGGAAAGGCGGACAACGTAACACGCCCTTCCCCAAGGGAAAATTTTGAGCCCTGGATCAAAATTTTCGAATCAAGACCCAGACCCCTCCCTGGATAAACAATCAGCAATTACGTTATCAGTCCCCTTAATATGCCTAACTTCTAAATTGTACTCTTGCAAAAGCAAACTCCAGCGGGTCAAACGCTGGTTCTTAAATTTAAACTTGTTCAAAAACTGCAGGGGATGATGGTCTGAATCTTGATCACAGGGCCAAAAGGGGGCAGGTAGACAGCAAAGTGTTGCAGGGCCAGGATAATCGCTAATAACTCCTGCTCTATGACGGAATAGTTCTTCTGGGCTCTATTAAACTTCTTTGAGAAGTATGATATGGGATGTTCAACCTGGCCCTCATCTGGCTGCATCAACACTGCTCCTACCCCTACTCGGCTAGCATCAACTGCCAGCACAAAAGGTTTGTCAAAATCTGGTGCACGCAATATAGGGTGGTGGCACAGCAGAGACTTAACCGTAATAAAAGCTTGCTCACACTCGGCTGTCCACTGCCACTTCTTATCCTTGCGCAGTAAGTCAGTAAGAGGGGCAAGCACTGTGGAGTAATTCCCAATGAATCTTCGGTAACAGCCGATCATGCCCAAAAATCGCTGGAGGGCACGGCGACACTGGGGTGCTGCAAAGTTGGAAATGGCATCCACCTTAGCCCGAGGTGGAGCCACTTGCCCATGTCCCACAACAAATCCAAGGTACTGGACCTTAGCACGTACGAACTCGCACTTGTCTAAGTTGACTACTAAGCCAGCTTCCTCCAACCGCTTAATGAGCATTTCCACATGATCAAGGTGCTCCTCCCCATTTGTGTCATACACAATGACATCATCGATGTAAACAACACAATTGGGTATGCCATCCACCACTTTATCCATAAGCCTCTGGAAAGTGACTGGAGCATTCTTCAATCCATAAGGCATCACCTGGCACTGATATACTGCACCACTGACAACAAAGCTAGCCACTTGTTTAGCCCGTTCCGTCAGCGGGACCTGCCAGTATCCTTTTACTAAGTCAAGTTTGGTGATATAAGTGGCATTTCCCACCTTGTCCACGGAGTCATCGACCCGAGGTAAAGGATAAGCATCGGTCTTAGACAGTAAATTAACTTTCCGGAAGTCCACACACAACCTAACCTTCCCATCTGGCTTCGGCTGCAAGGTAACTGGTGAACTCCACTCACTGAAACTCCTCTTGATCAATCCATGGTCCAACATATACTTGATCTCATTATCGAGAGCTTTCTGTCTGATAGGGTTGATGCGGTAAGGAGCTAATTTTACAGGCTTACTATCCCCAACGTCAATGTCATGAGTAGCCCAAGTTGTCAATCCAGGTGAATCTCCAAAAACTTTAGGATGTTTCCATAATCTGTTGCACAGCTCTTCTCGCTTTACTGGCTCAAGGTGTCGCAATTTCTCCACCAGAGCTGCATAACCATTGCCCTCCCATAGGTCAGCTGGTAACATCTCACCACGACTAAGCACTTCCTCCTGCTCCTCCAACTCACTACCAACCGCCAAAACTACAGGAGCGCTCTTATCCCTGGTTCCCTCAACGTCCACTCCAAAGTCACCTTCCAGGAACTGTGGCTGTAACCCTGGTCCACCACTCACATCACCGGCACCAATAGCTCCCTCCACAGCACGTTCCTTTGATGCCACGTCCTCCTTTCCCCGTCCTTCACATCCCAGGTGAGAGACATCAGCAGTCATCCCACAATGAGAATCAACTGGGCGGTAGTATGGCTTCAACATATTAATGTGGCACAACTGAGTACTCTTCCGCCTATCTGGGGTAACAATTAGATAGTCAAGTTCCCCAACTCTCTTCTTCACAATATAAGGACCACTGAATCTAGCCGCAAGAGGTTTTCCTTGCATGGGCAGCAGTGCCAAAACTTCATCTCCTTGCTTAAACTCACGACTTCTGACCTTCTTATCGTAATGAGCCTTCATTTTCGCTTGAGCCCCGATTAGATGATCACGGGCAAGCTCTAAAGCGCAATGCAGTCTCTCCCGAGTGCGGCAGACATAGTCAAGCAGGGATTCCTGGTTGCCAGATTTGTTGTTACTCCAGGCCTCTCGCACCACATCCAAGGGACCACGAACTCTGTGCCCAAACACTAACTCATTGGGTGAAAACCCTAACGACTCAGTTGGTACCTCCCTCACTGCAAACATAACAAAGGATACCGCTAAGTCCCAATCCTTTCCACTATCATAGCAGAAGGTGCGCAGCATGGTCTTTAAGGTCTGATGATGCCTCTCCAGGGCACCTTGTGACTGCGGATGGTAGGCACTGGACAAAATGTGTTTGATGCCCAACTCTGTCATTGTCTGCTTAAACAAATTAGATGTAAAATTCACTCCACGGTCTGACTGCAACTTCTTAGGCAGGCCAAAATGAGTAAAGAACAGAATAAGTTGCTTGACTACTGACTTCGCCTGCATGCTTCTGATTGGTATAGCCTCTGGGTATCGCGTTGTAACATTCATTATGGTTAACAAATACTTGTTTCCAGCAGAAGTAGGAGGTAAAGGGCCCACGATATCAATGATTACCCGGGTAAACGAAGGTTCAACTGCAGGAATGGGAATCAAAGGGGCCACAGGAAGAACTTGATTAGGCTTGCCCACTATCTGACACGTGTGACAGCTCTTGATGTACGCAGCAACTTGTCCCGGCATACTTGGCCACCAAAAGTTATATCTTAAGCGCTGCACTGTCTTCCTGTTTCCCAAGTGACCTGCTAAAGGTCCCTCATGTGCTAACTGTATTAACGGCACCCTATACTGCACAGGCACCACCACCTGCACTAACTCACCCACTCCTCCATCCACCGTGGCGCCAGTGGGCGTCCATCGGCGATGTAAAACATTGTCTTTATTCAGGAACTCCTCCTTACCACACTCCATACTTCTTTCTTCCCCTACTCGAGCAAACAAGGGCTTTAATGTTACATACTCCTGTTGCTTCACCCTCAATTCTGCTGGCCCAACACCCGCCAGCTCTACTGAGGACTGAGATAAGAGACTGGTCGGGACACTGGATTGCGAAGGGCGATCAATCTCAGCGTCACCTCTAGTACACTCGACAGGGGAAGGAATGTCAGACTCCACACTGACATCATCATCACCTCTACCCTCAACAGTGACACTGTTCCTCAGGCGCGTTTGACGGTGGTCCTGCATCCCCGCAGTCGACCCCAGCGTCCTGAAATTCTCCTAATTCAGTTGATGGGCTGGGTTCAGTCTCCACACAGACACACTCAACACCACCTCTAGTGTCCTGAGTGGGAAGTGGGGCGGCGCCCATGCACGCATTCCCACTCTCCTCACCCACTACAGCAACACTCTGCTCACTAGGTTCCTCCATTGGTGGCCCTGCCTCACCACAGTCGACCCCAAGAACCTGTGACTTCACCAGTTCTTCCTCCCGGGCTGCAACCTGTGCCATAGATCTTGTAATTGCACAGACCGGGAACATGGCTTCCACTTCTGCATCAACTTCAATACCAATTTCTGGGGCGTCAAAACACTTCTCTGCCACAACAACTGGTGGGGGAAGAGATGGAAATACTTTCTCCCCAGTCAGGTCGTTCCCCAGCAGAAAATCAACCCCCTCTAGTGGCATTACATCAGCAACAGCTACTTGAGCTGCAGCCTGAACAATGGGGCAATCGAGTTCCACATGAACATAATCATAGTATTCATCTGAGTTCATGCCTCTACACAGCACATACTTCCCCTGAGTTTACAGGCCCTCCAGTCACGTTTCTGCACACAGACTGTTGTGCACAGGTATCACGAGCCACAGTAACTGGATAACTGATCCCATGAATTTTCACTGTGCCGTGACATATAAAAGGTTTACACCAGTCTAGGGACGATTTCTGAGGCAGTTCATCCGGAGGTGGCGTAGCATGTTGGGTAACCTTTTCAGCCTGAGCTGGCAGCGAGCACAGCCGGCTGCACTCCAGCTTTCCACAGACTTCTCCCTCACCGTTACCACTCTCCCAACTCCTCTCGTTCACCTGACTCGAACCTACAATTAGTGCCACTGGTTTGGCATTTTGGGAGGCCTTCCACTTAGGGCAGTTAGGCTTGATGTGCCCACTCTGCAAAAGTAACAAACTAGCTTCGAACTGGATACAGGGCTCTTTCTCCCTGAATTCTTTTTCTCCTCTGTACTTCCCTTGGACTGATTCACGGGAGATTTATCCCAGGCAGGGCCACTCACAGTCCTCTCCCTGGAATACTGAAAATTAGCGTACTTGACCCCCATACTCCGCAAGGCAAACACCCGGTCATCAGCCCACGTCGCTGCTTCCTTCACGGTCTTGAATCTCTTCTCCCTAATTTTAACACCAATTTCTTTGTCAGCCATGTTGGTAAAATGTTCCATCAAAAGCAGTTCACGCACCTCGTTATACGAAGTGGCGCTCTCACTCAGCAACCACTCATCTAACCTCTCCTCCAGATACCTGGCGTAGGCCATATAGGTGTCAGCAGGCCTTTTCCGAGCACCACGGAACAACAACCGATAAGCCTCTGGTCTAAGTTCATATGCCTTCAAGATGGCTGTTTTAAATTCATCATAATCATCTACATCCTCAGGGCTCAACCTATTATACACTTCCAAGGCTTTTCCCTTCAGCACATTAGATACCAACCCCACCCAGCGCTGCCTTGGCCACTCAAACTCCCTAGCCTTCTTCTCAAATCTAACAAACCATTCTGTCACCTTCAACTCATCAAATGCTGGCACTAATTTTAGACTCCTTGAGAACCAACTCTCCCTATCCTCTGCACGGCCTGAGGTTTGGGAATCTGAAGTTGGTCTATTAGCAGTCACCTCCAAGCGAGTCTTCTCCAGCTCAAATCGCATTTTTTCACGCTGCAACTCCATCTCCTCTCTTGCACGCTGCATCTCCATCTCCCTCTCTTCTTTTGCACGCTGCATCTCCATCTTTTTAACTCCAACTGCAACTGAGCCTCCGGTGACAAGACTCCAGGGTATATGGGAGTGGAATGAACAGCTCCAGGGAAAGCACCAGACATACCCGGGGGAACTGCTCTAAACTGGCTCGGCGGCATCATAGATGGTAATAGTGGGGTAGCGAAACGAGGCAACTCAGCACCATAGTCAAACTCAGGGCTCACACGGGGAGTACCTTTGCTATGTGCCTCTCGTTGTTCCATATTTTCCATATCCACAGGTGACTCAGCACGTACGCGATCTGGTGTAGACACGCGTGACTCCATGGCGACAAATCAATGGCAGTACTGAATAATGAAATACTAATGCTGACTGAGAAACTACAAACACATCAACTTCACCTCAAAGCACAGAGAACGCCAAGGTAACGATATCCTAGCAAGAAAAAGGCACTGTTAGGATATCCTGATGCGAGGTCGCCACTGTTACGGTGGCGCCAGCCCGGGGCTATTACAAAAAAGACAACAAGTCAGCCTTAGATGATCGGCCTCCACTGCGTTGCAAAAATAACGCAGACCCCGGCACTGACACTCCGCAAACTAGAGAAAAACTGCGCAACGGAAAGGTACTTACTTAAGAACGCAACACTCTGTACTTTGATAATAAAACGGAACAGCCTACCTATAGATCTAGCCTACTATCGTCACTACCGGAAGTAATACCGCCCGAGACAGTATACAGGAACACCTCCCACTTCCGGTGGCGACGACTTTCTACTTAACCCGTGTCCAAGGGGGAACGCAGTTAATAGCTCACGATGGTTCTCACTAGCCTTGAGCAAAGAGATGGGATTAAACAGTGTAGGGGTTAGGGGTGTGTGTGTGTATGTACGTGTGTTGGGGGAACGTTAACAAAGGCAGCGAGAAACTACGGTGAGCCAGACTGGCCCTCCAAAGACAACAAGGTCACAAAAACAAATAAAATAACTACTTTCCTCAGTCAGCAACAAAAAGAATAAAAATAAACTTAAATGAAAACGCCAGCTCGGCATAAAAATGACTGGGGAGAGAGAGAGTGTGCACACACGCACGATACGGAAGCTAGCTGGGAAGAGACTGACTCTGATCAAGGCTCGCGCACGGCCAAGCGCGAACGCATAATCAAATTAATTAATAAGAACTTATATTCGTGCCCCTCTCTCTCTCTCTCTACAATAAATTGGTACGTCTAATGCAAGCAAAACATTATTAAATATACTTGTAGCTCACACAAGACAATCAAAATAATCAAATGCATTCTCAGCATGGTATGAAATAAAATTGCCCTCAGTGGCAGGAACGAAAGAAACAAAAGAACTTGTAACACTCGCTAATGTAAACTCCGCGAATGACACGGATACATACTGCATAATCCCCTAGCCCAGCTGTAACGGCTGCATCCGTGGGAACGGAAAGGCGGACAACGTAACACTATATATATATATATATATATATATATATATATATATATATATATATATATATATATATATATATATATATATATATATTCAAATTGGACAGTAATCAAAAGGACCGTAATCAAATGGACCATCCGATAAGCTCTTTGATTGCATGAACTAAGAAAAAGGGGTGGGTGTGTGATTTAGTGTTAGAGGTTAGGCAGTGGCTTGAACGCACGATCTGTGAACGATGGAAAGAGGAACGGCGATCTCATTATTCAGTACAAGTGGGATTAGGGGAAATATCACCAACTTAACTCACGTATATGAGGACTTATTACACGCGGGAGAAAGGGGAGGGGGAGGATGAAAGTTCGGCACTAACCTGTGAACGATGAAGAGACGAGCGGCGATTTCATTATTTTATTTTATTTTTATTTTTTTGGCCTATCGATCATTGGGGCCAAAGCCCCTGGTCATTAAGGCCGTATATATATATATATATATATATATATATATATATATATATATATATATATATATATATATATATATACAGGTTAGTGCCGAACTCTCATCCTCCCCCCCCCTTTCTCCCGCGTGTAATAAGTCCTCATATACGTGAGTTAAGTTGGTGATATTTCCCCTAATCCTATTTGTACTGAATAATGAAATCGCCGTTCCTCTCTCCATCGTTCACAGATCGTGCGTTCAAGCCACTGCCTAACCTCTAACACTAAATCACACACCCACCCCTTTTTGTTAGTTTATGCAATCAAAGAGCTTATCGGATGGTCCATTTGATTACGGTCCTTTTGATTACTGTCCATTTGAATACTGTATTCAGTTGTATATGATTCTTGAGTTGTATCTATTTAGTCTTAAGAGAATATCTTTGGCAGTAATATATAGGTTTCTTCCCGACGAGTCCAAATGAGACCACGGGAGTAATAGGCCTATATCCAGGTGTATCAGTATTCTTTGAATATTAATTTAGGTTGTAAAGATTCATAATTCTGGAGTTACAGACCCTAATTATATTTTGTCTGCTTTGTTTCATCCATAGTTCGAAGAGTAATCTGTCTTTCAGTTCTTATTGTTTTGAAAATCTTAGGTTAATTTATTTCGAGTTTCAGTTTTGCTATCCTCTAAGGAGTGGTACAGACGAGATTGAGTGGCTCGCAAGGGGTACTAATATCTATCCTGCTCACGCACCCTCAAGGAAGATAGTGCTACCCTATTTCCCATAATCTCTCAAATTCTGATCATTACACAGGTGGTCTAAAATTTTTCTAGCATTTCACAGTTGGCATTGGCGGTGTTATCCTAATTTTTCATCATTACGGTGGTGAAAATTTGTCAGTCTTACACTGGTGGCATAAGCGGTGGTATCTAAATTTTCCCGTATTACACACACACACACACACACACACACACACGGACAAACATACATTTCTTGGGTACAAAATAAATACCTAATCATATCCACACTTATGCAACGATGCTTGGAAAATATAAATATACACATTATTACACAAATACTTCGACATTGCATATATACCCTGAAACATATGCCTTAAAACACTGTTAATACTTCCCAAAACATATTCATCGGAAGATAAACGTGTATCCAGAGAGAGAGAGAGAGAGAGTTGCCTTATGAAATGTCACCTGATTATAAACAAATGGAAAAAGAGTGAATAATATAATTAGCCTGAACCTTAGGTGCAGTACTTTTGTCTCTGGCACACGTTCAGTCTCCACAATAGCTTCATAACACTGTCCGTCTGTCCGCAACCCTCATACATAGCCTTCTCTCCACGTCCACCTCCTCTGTTTTTCACTTGGACCTCCTTATCCTCCACTACCTCTCGTACCTAACTCCTCCCCCGCTGTGCACCTCTATCTCTTCTTCCACCTCTCATTCCCACCTCGACCTCTACCTTTCACTTCCATCTTCGCCACCTTAAACTTGCATCTCTGTCTACATTTCACTTTCACGTACTCCATCTTCTCTCCACACCAGTGACGTCTCTTATCAGCTTAGAAAGAATTGCTTGGTATTATTCAGATTGTGTGTGTGTGTGTGTGTGTGTGTGTGTGTGTGTGTGTACCAGGCATTTTATTTATATATATATATATATATATATATATATATATATATATATATATATATATATATATATATACACACACACAGAGAGAGAGAAAGAGAGAGAGAAAGATAGATAGATAGATAGATAGATAAATAGATATGCACAGTACACACTACACTCCCTTTTCAAAATTAATAAAAATGGCACGGAATAACCAGGCCTCGGAATCCCCGGGAGGGGGGACCATTAATGCCCCCATCTGCCCCCCTCACGGTGACGACTCAGCGAGATGCCTAGAACCATCGTCTGACTCACTTCATTTCTGCACCATTCGCGGCCTTTCCTCTAACTTTCTTTCTGTCGAACTCCTCCTCTCATCCCCTAAACCTCACCTTCTCTTCCTGACACAGACTCAGCTGTCTGAGGCAACTGGCAGCAAACCCTTTTGTGCTTCCTCCTATTTTCTCTATACTCATTTCAAAGCCAAAGGTGGCTGTTGTGTATATGTACGCAACGACTTATCTTGCTCTCGTATTCCTGAACTTTATTCTTCTGAATTCTCTACTCTCTGGCTTTGGCTTTCCTGTCATTCTCTGACTAAATTTATCTGCGCTATTTACCTATCTCCTAATTCTACAGTGAAAAATTCTTCGACTATCTTTCTTCTACGATGGAACACATTCTACCCATTTCTCCTTTCTCTGAAATCTCCATTCTAGGAGATTTCAACGTTCACCACCACCTTTGGCTCTCCTCCCCTTTCACTGATCCACCTGGTGAACAAGCCTACATCTTTTCTATCCTTAATGACCTAGGGCAGCTTGTACACCACCCTACCCGTATCCCTGACCGCCTTGGAGAGAGCTCCAACAAACTTGATCTCTTCCTTGCAACCAATCCTTCTGCTTACACTGTTAATCTTTCCTCTCCGTTGAGCTCCTCCAATCACAACCTTATTACCTTGACCTGTAATATCGCTCCAGTGTGGCCTGAGGACCCCCCCCCCCAAAGAAACGTCGACTGTGGCACTTTGGAGCTGTGGATTGGGGGGTCCTCAGGCAGTACTTCTTTGATTTTCCCTGGAATGATTATTGCTTCCATGGCCGGGAGCCATCTGAGTGTGCTTTGCGCATTATGGAGGTTTTTCTCTCAGACATGGAAGCATACATTCCCTTCTCATATCCCCTGACTAATGCAAGAAAGTCATGGTTTAATCACGCTTGTTCAAATGCTGTCTACAACAAGGAGAGGGCCTATAAAAGGTACCAGAGCCAACCCACCCCTGAATCACGTTTTGTTTATGTTTCTGCCCGAAATCGTGCAAAGTCTGTACTTTGCTTGGCTAAAAATAATTTCATCTGTACTAAATGTTCTCAACTCTATAACTCAAACTCTTCCTGCTCCTTCTGGCACCTTACCAAAAACCTTCCTAAAAATATTACCTCATCATCCTTCCCTCCTTTTTTCTACCCTGATGGCTCTGTAGCTATTTCTTCTACTGCTAAAGCAGATCTCTTCGCTCAGACTTGCTCCTCCACTTCCACCTTAGACAATTCCAGTGCTGTTCCTCCATCATTTCCCCCCTCTGACTTCCTCACGGCTGACATTAAAATTTCATCAGCTGATGTATTTTCTGCCATCACTGGCATTAACACTAACAGGGCATATGGGCCTGATGGAGTCCCTCCTTTTGTCGTCAAGAACTGTCCTTCTGTGCTTATTGCTCTCACTCAGCCAGTCCCAAAGAAGAGTGACCATTCCCAACCCTCTAACTATCACCCAAGTGCTTTAACATCTGTCTCTAAAGTTTTCGATTCAATTCTTAACAGAAAAATTTTAAAGCATCATTCCTTAACAGCCCTCTTTCTGATCGTCAGAATGAGTTCCGTCAGGGACATTCCACTGGCGATCTTCTCACCTACCTTTCAAACTCCTGGTCATCCTCCTTACGAAACTTTGGCGAAAGCTTTGCCATTGCACTTGACATCTGAAAGGCTATCGATCAAGTCTGGCATAAATCTTTAATTTCCAAACTGCCCTCTTACGGTTTCTATCCGTCTATCTGTGCCTTTATCTACAGCATCCTATCTGGTCGTTCTATAGCCACTGTTGTAGACGGCCATCGTTCATCTCCTAGATCTATCAACAGTGGTGTTCGTCAGGGCTCTGTCCTATCACCAAGTCTCTTCCTTTTGTTCATCAATGACCTTCTAAGCTGTACATCTAACCCTATCCACTCGTACGCTGATGATTCCACCCTCACCCTTCCATTTGGTTCCCGCAAAGTTCATCTCAGAAGTAATGTCAACAAGCAAGGTATGAGGCTATGGCACACCTAATGTCTGACTTGGCTTGTATGTTAGGCTGGGGTAAAATTAATCTTGTTGTTTTTGATGCATCAAAAACTCAGTTTTTACACCTATCTACTTGACAAAATCTTCCACAGGAGTACCCCCTAATGTTTTAACAATGCTCAGCTCAATCCTGCATCATCCTTGAACATGCTTGGGATTTCATTCACTCGGGATTTATCTTGGAAAGAATATATTGCATCTCTTGTAAAATCTGCTTCCAAGGGATTAGATGTGCTAAGCCAACTCTGTACCTTCTTTACCCCTGCACAGTTATTGATTTTATACACGGGTTTTATTCACTTGTGTGTAGAGTACAACTCTCATGTGTGGGGAGGCTTCCTACATACAGCTCTTCTCAATTGAGTAAAGTCAAAGGCTTTTCGTCTCATTAACTCTCCTCCTCTTACTGGCTCCCTTCAACCTCTGTCTCTTCGCCGCACTGTTGCATCTTTATCTCTTTTCTATCGCTACTTCCATGGTCACTGCTCATCTGAACTGTCTGCTTGCATCCCTCCACCTCTACGAAGGACGCATAGCACCCGTCTAGCAACAAACTCTCATCCCTTTTCTGTCCAACTCTCTAATGCAAGAGTTAACCTTTACTCCCAATCCTTCCTTTTTGCAACAGGTCAACTCTGGAACTGTCTCCTTCTGTCTGTATATCCTACTTTCTATGATCTCCAATCTTTCAAACATAGTGTGTCCAGGCATCTCGAAATTAACGGATCTTGAATTTGGCTCTCTTTTGTATTGTTTTTGCTTTTTTCTTGGAAGGAATGATTTGCGGGTCCTGGCCGTTTCTTCCTTCTTTGTGTGTGTGTGTGTGTGTGTGTGTGTGTACCAGGCCTAAGATTGTGCGGAGTGAGTGAAACAGAGGAGATGCTGGATCGGATACTGACACACTTCATTCTGCTGTTATATATTACGTAGGATATGGTTCAGTTGTTTTATGCTGTGCTTAAGAATACAGTGTACGGCACTCCGAGTTCTTACGGTATTCCAATGATGGTGAACGTGCATGTAAATTGTGTGTTATATATTACTGTGTCTGAACCCGTGGTGGAATGCAAGTATGTGAATGTGGCCTAGGCTGGCTACACCACCAACACAGTTTCCCCTTCCTTCGCAACATTCTTCCTCCATTATTTCCCTCTTATATTTTTTTCGTTATTAGTCCTTCCTTCTCATAATTTATTTGTGCTCTTAGGCTAAAACAAAGATCAAATAATAATTCTTGCTGTAACCACAGCTTCATAATATGAATGTCCACTCTGCAGACTGCAGGCTGAAGCTGCCTGAGGCCAGGCTGCAATCCACATCCTCATTTCAAGGGATAGGAAGGGAATTGTGGGGCGTTTGCATAACCAAGCAGTGGAGCAGCCCAGCCGTATCAGTGCCAGCTCGCGAAGTGTCCCTGTCCAGCACTTAAGATTAAAACACTTTTATGCCTGCCCATTTCAGAAAGTCATCAGTTGTGTTCTTTGATAATTTTTTCACAAGCCACAAACTACTGACAATTGACTTGAAATGATATTCGAGGATGTGGAACTATCCTTGAAAACAGAACAGGGCGCTCTCCTCACATAACAAAGAATGAATTTGAAACACATGTGCAAGGGTATTTTGAATACAAGTCAGATTGTATTGTACTGTGTGTCAGTGGAATGACAACTCTGCTGTGACTGTTGCTACAGTAGTAACAGTTATGGTGTAAATCGCTTCAGACAGCAGAAAAGCGCGTGAAGAAAGAAAACAACAAGTTCGTCTCCCAGCCGTATCTCATCAAGATGTACAATACGGGAATCAGAGGTTTTGATGTCTGTGACAGACTGTTGGCATCCTACAGACCAAGACTACTGTACTTTCAAGGAAGAAGTGGTGGAACATTTTTTTCAAACATACTGAACATGGCAGTAGTAGCTGTCTCCAGGTTCAACCAGGATATTGATCTATCTGTACTACTACACACCTTCATTTCAGGAGAGAAATTGCACAAGGCGTCATAAGGGTTGAGGACATAAAGAGACTTGGAGGGCTATCTTCACCTCCAGCCAAAGCAGTGAAATATGATGGAGTCAGTCACGTTCTGGTGACATGTTCTCAAGGCAGATGCACTCTATGTATGAAGAACACACGCCTGAAATGCACGAAATGTGAAAGAGACTACATAGGAGGTGAAATGAGTGTTTCACCAAAAGAAAAATGCGTGATGAAATGAGTGGCAAATAGGAATGTGGTGAATTGTAATTTTGTTATTTCAAGGGTGTTCAATGTTCATTATACAGAATTTAGTGAAAAAAAAAAGGAGTTTAATGTTATCATGAGAGCATAATTCAGTTCCAACCCTGTAAATAGAAATAAATTCAAATAGGGCGACAATTGTTTCTAAATCCCTTTTGTGGCAATATTTGGAACACGACAATGCCAACGTTCCCAATTTGGGAACATATCAAAATATATAAAAATAAAATTTATTACCTGTAAGTTCTGCTTATAATTTAATAATACTATCAATATGAGTTTACATTCCAGAACAGAAGAAATTTGGATCATTTCATCATATGTCAGCCAATAAAGGGTTAATACTAACTTTATCAATGGGGAATACTGTTTTGCAGCACTTAGTGATTCTCTCTTTCTCCCCCCTCCTCTCTCTCTCTCTCTCTCTCTCTCTCTCTCTCTCTCTCACAGACACACACACACACATATTCCAGCTTTCTCTATTTCCTCGTCATTCTCTCGTTCCACATTCTTCCTATTTCATTCTCTTGTTATCTCCCTTACACCCGTCCGCCTAATTCTTATCACATGTGTGTAAAGGGATGACAGTTAATTTTTTTGGGTGAAAATGAAATTATGCGTCAATCTACATGAAACTTTACTGGATAATAGCTATGTTCCTCTCTCCTACTGTGGTAAATGGAATCGCCCACCATCTACATACTCAATGTAGTACTGCTTTCAATGTGACTCTGCACTGAGATACAAGCCTAACTGTTTCCTGCTGACCAGGAAACCGTCTGCTATGTTGAGTGGTAACCTTGTAACCAAATTACGCTAAATGGTTTAGTGTCTTAAGGCACTTCAACCGAACTGAACCTCTATGGGTTTACTTCCTTGGGGCGCTTCTGGTAAACTGCTCTCAGAGTACTACTTAGGGGCGAGCAAGTCTGGTTAGCCTTGCCTTAAATGTCGGAACTAAGTTACCTGGTCCTGGGCCCCAACGCTAAAGATGGAGGAATTGAGCGCTGCTGCTGCTGTTGCTGCTGCTGCTGATGATGATGATGAGTATCCTCTCTGCAACCTTACCCCTCATTCGCTTCCTCTCACCCATTAGTTACGGAAGTTTTCGGTTTCTTATATCTATCTCCCACGTCTTTTTTTCTTTTTTTTTTTTTTTTGTTCCAAACTATCTGTCCCAGTCTTTTCCACCGACTTATTGTCCCTACTCCCATCCCCCTCCTTCCTCTCTTCTCCTGTACTCGCCCATCCCTTCCCAGAACACAACTGCAACAATTTCTTACGTCCCATTCCGACTCGTATCATCTTCTAACATTTGTATCACAGAATTTTTTTTCTGGATCTTGTTGCTGCGTCTGGTGGTGGCTGCAGCCATTCTTACGTTATCTAATGGTGTACTTTATTGCTCTTCTTCCTCCTCTTCCAAAGCTGTTGCGTTTGTGTCGTTAACTCGTGGCTTTTGTTGGGTTATTTTTGTTGCTGTTGTATATGTCCCAAGCTCATTTGGACGTAAAACCAGTGGACTGCTGGTTGAAGTTGTCCTTCACTGCAATTCAACATCCCTTTTTTGGGTGATAAGGAGGAGCTGAGGGACGTTCGTATAGGGGGCAGCTCCGTTGACTGAAAATATCGGTGCTCCAACACCCGACGTGCGGCAAAAGTACGCTCTCCAACAGTCAACAGCTCTTTTTAAAGGATAGTATCACAACTCCTCTATTATATTCAAAGTGGTATGGCAGAGTGGCTTGTGATGTGGCCTCGTGTTCTGCGAAAATGAGTTCGAGTGAATCTAGGTGCGGAGTAGATGACTAAATAAAAGTCTAGGCGCAGTGTGTTGAGGTGCTTCAAACGCTAAAAGGCGCTGACATACACCTGGATGGGATGGACAGGTCCTCAGCAATACAAAAAAAGTTCAGTATATCAGTCGTGATATTGTGTTCTTTTGATTTGTTTTTGTTTTCATTCCCTTACGAACAGGCACGACGAACATCCAACATACCCGAATTTTGGCCTGAGCTTTCAAAATAATTCAGCACGTATGTAGAAAATTCTCTACGTCTGAAAATTGCCATTCATGGCAGTTATATGTGCTTTTCATCTCTTGCAGTCAAAGGAAATTAATATATCATCCATATATTGTTTCTTTTGTTGTAGCTGTGCAGTAAATGCTGCTATAAACCTGTCATGAAGGTTGTCTTTAACCGAACTACCGAGAAACCCCAAGTGTGATAACGATGTTTGTCGCCCAGTTGTTGAACATGAATTCTGGTCTCTTAGTTATTTTTTGTGCCTAGCCAATTATCGCTTCTCTGTCTCCCTGGTTATGTAGCCAGTAATCACCCCTCTGTTTTCCTGGTTCTTTGGCCAGTTATCCTCCTTCTTTCTGCCTGGTTCATTGTCATGTTACTATCCCTCTTTCTGCCTGTTTTCTTGGTCGGTTATCTCCCTTCACTCAGCTTGGTTATTTGGCCTAATCTTTCTCTTTCTGCCTGGTTATGTAGCCGGTTATCTTCCTTTTGTCTGCCTGGATATTTGGCCAGCTATCATCTTTTTCTCTCTGCCATCCCCCCTCTTTCTGCCTGGTTATTTGACCGGATATCACCCCTTTTTCTCTTTCGTTGTCATTCGACACTTCGCTCTCCATTTTTCTCCTTTCTTGCACCTCCCTGTGTCTAAACTGTATGATTTTTACAACACTCTCTCTCTCTCTCTCTCTCTCTCTCTCCTTTCTTGCACCTCCCTGTGTCTAAACTGTATGATTTTTACAACACTCTCTCTCTCTCTCTCTCTCTCTCTCTCTCTCTCTCTCTCTCTTTCCTTTCTTGCACCTCCCTGTGTCTAAACTGTATGATTTTTACAACACTCTCTCTCTCTCTCTCTCTCTCTCTCTCTCCTTTCTTGCACCTCCCTGTGTCTAAACTGTATGATTTTTACAACTCTCTCTCTCTCTCTCTCTCTCTCTCTCTCTCTCTCTCCTTTCTTGCACCTCCCTGTGTCTAAACTTTATGATTTTTAAAACTCTCTCTCTCTCTCTCTCTCTCTCTCTCTCTCTCTCTCTCTCTCTCTCCTTTCTTGCACCTCCCTGTGTCTAAACTGTATGATTTTACAATACTCTCTCTCTCTCTCTCTCTCTCTCTCTCTCTCTCACACACACACACACACACAGAAGCGCACACACACACACACACACACACACACACACACACACACACACACACACACACACCATCGTGCCTTTAATTTTTTTCTTCCTCTGTCGCCTTGTTCCCTTCCCCAGCCTCCAAATAAAATCAAATAGGATAATAGGTAGGATAATACTGTGTTTCCAGTCCCTCTACCTACCGCCTTCCCCTCCATCTTCCTCTTCTTCTCTTCCTTCCTTCGTTTTCTCTCCCTTCCTCGTTTCTTTCCCCTCCTCTCTTGTCTTCCCTTGTCCGTCTCCATTTCTTTTTTCTGTTCTCTCTGACCTTCCTTTCTACTCTCGCTTGCTCTTCCCTCTCCTCTCCCTTTCACTGTATCTTCTAATTCTTTTTCCCGTTGCTATTCCTCACTGTCCTTTACCACCCTTTTTCCACTGCTCGTTCTTCTTCTTCCCTCTACGCTTCCCCACTTTACTCCCACTTCCTGCGTCCTCTGCTCTATCTCCCTTTGCCCTCCCCTCCTATTTCTTCTCTCCCTCTCTCGGCTTTCCCTTCCTCTTCCCTACGCATTTCCTCTCTCCATTCTCCCGTCAACTTCTCTCACACCTCCCTCCCTTTTCCCTTTTCCCTCTGCTCTCACCGTAATTGTGTTGTGCTGGACCACCTGCCTCCTCACCAGACCACTACACCAGAGCCACACACGCAGTCACTCCAACACATGAGATTAACTCACCCGGGCCTCCCTCCCTCTCATACCTATCTTTCTCTCCCAAATCTGGTTATGTGGCTACAGAATTTAAACCGAACTAGAAAGACCAAAGATTCATAATTAAAAATCACTGCAACGATATGACTGAGTATTTTTACACATGCTCTTCATAACCACGTCCTGAAGTGATGAATATATGAAGCCAGAGTAAATCAACTTGTAAGGCAATCGTAAATTGACTAAAAATACTCCCGAACTGATCCAATCTTCGATCTGATCGTGGATTGAGAAGAGCTCTAATGACCTGAACAGATCTATGCTGACCTTTGTTAAAGAATGAGCTTATGCTACCATGTGGAGCCAGTTGGGCATGTTTTTGTTGTTGTTTTCTTTGTTGTGGTTCTTTACTAACTGTGGACGTCAAATCATTGAGATAGAGCTTAAGTTGTCCTTCTGCAGCCCCACAATTCTTCTTTTCGGGAGACAGGGAGGGAGCTGAGCGGCGTGAGTACATAACTGGGCAATTCCACCCGCAGGATTTAAACCTGTGCACATTGCGAGAAGGTTTCTTTATCCATAACCCAACGCAATAGCATGTAAAGGCACTGGACGGACCTATATGGACCTGAATACCCTGAACAGATACCCTAACTAAGCCTGGGTGGAGTTGCAAGACCAGAATACACATACATGCCCTCAATGATCCTATAGGCGGTTTCACGGAGTCTGACGCACTGATTTTGCCAGCTGAGGACAAGTGGATTTGGTAACACTGCGCGATGCTTTCGGGAAGTGATTGGTCAATTTCCGCTGTGTTTGAATGTGCACCAAACTGACTTTGTATTCCAACCAAGGCCCTCATTTATTTGTAAGATACCGAATTATAGAGAAACAAAGCAATGATGTTTTTGATGATTAATATGTGCCTTTTAATTTACTAGAGATAAACCTGAACGACACTGATAACGAAACTAAGTCAAGTTGCAACTGGACGCATACGAATACAGTTAGCGACTGGCGGGAATTAGAACGTTCATAGCAAGGTGGTTCCGAGGTCCTTTGAAGTCTCGAATGTTTTTCCTGCCACTACTACACACTATCACAGTCTACAGCCTACACCATGCCCTTCATTACCTCATCTACTGATATACAACCATACCCTAGATACGCTTAGCATATCTTCTAGTAACTATAACATAGGATTTGTGTGAAAGCACACACACACACACACACACACACACACACACACACACACACACATACATGCACATGCACACATACACACATACACGCTTTCACACACACACACACACACACACACACACCTCACTGGGGCCAATAGCCATGCTGTTCTCAATATATTTGAGTCGTATTTTTGCGACATTTTCAAGTGAAGATCATCTGTTGATATCCCATTTTGACTGTTACTGAGTTTCAAGCGAGTGTCACGAAAACGGTTCAACAAGTGTGATCTGCATTGCCTCTTACATCAGAGCAATCTATAAACTTTGTATTAGTTTGTGTGGTCCATTATGGTTGCCTTAGGAGATTTGTTATGCAAGTAGAGGAATTAAATGCTGTTAACATTCATCATTTGCGACTGAGAAGACAGGAGGCTTTTGCTTGAAATTTTGGAGTCAGATGAAAGGGCAGCTGTACCTGCCACTGGTTGTTAGACACAAGGTAAAATTGCCAAAATCCTCAAGACCCTAACGTTGTTGTTTATGGCATCAGGGAAAAACAAGAGTAAAACTGCTCTGGGACTTTTAGCAATGCTCTTCCCTTTCAGCCAGATTTGATGCCATCAATTGTAAACATGTTAAGTAACCTTATATGTCGGGCCAATTTTTTATGTTCTCTGATGGACTTAAATGAAAAACTTTACAAAGCGTTGCTGCATAGATGGGGCCACCACAGGTATCAGCTGACAGCAAATTTGGATTCTTCATTTCAAAGAGACATATGGGACCACATTTACGTCTCAATTGGCCACAAGCTCTTCCGATATTCTCTATCCGAGTTTGGCTCGACTTCAGTAGAGCTGGGTTTGTTCTAAAATGGAAAGTCAATAATAATCAAAATACCTCGGGAGGGACACTGACTAATCCTGAATAGTCATGCTCAAAATTCAGTAAAATCGTGCTTGATTTTACGGTTCTGCGAAAACGGGTGACATCAGCACGATGGTCAATATGCG
>NC_137020.1:6326383-6632476 GCF_032717465.1 Coenobita brevimanus | reverse complement strand
GTGGCTGGAGCATTCTTCAATCCATAAGGCATCACCTGGCACTGATATACTGCACCACTGACAACAAAGCTAGCCACTTGATTAGCCCGTTCCGTCAGCGGGACCTGCCAGTATCCTTTTACTAAGTCAAGTTTGCGTGATATAAGTGGCATTTCCACCTTGTCCACGGAGTCATCGACCCGAGATAAAGTGATAAGCATCGGTCTTAGACAGTGAATTAACTTTCCGGAAGTCCACACACAACCTAACCTTCCCATCTGGCTTCGGCTGCAAGGTAACTGGTGAACTCCACTCACTGAAACTCCTCTTGATCAATCCATGGTCCAACATATACTTGATCTCATTATCGAGAGCTTTCTGTCTGATAGGGTTGATGTGGTAAGGAGCTAATTTTACAGGTTTACTATCCCCAACGTCAATGTCATGAGTAGCCCAAGTTGTCAATCCAGGTGAATCTCCAAAACTTTTTAGGATGTTTCCATAATCTGTTGCACAGCTCTTCTCGCTTTACTGGCTCAAGGTGTCGCAATTTCTCCACCAGAGCTGCAGATAACCATTGCCTCTCCCATAGGTCAGCTGGTAAAACATCCTCACCACTGACTAAGCACTTCCTTCCTGCTCCTCCAACTCACTACCAACCGCCAAAACTACAGGAGCGCTCTCATCCCTGGTTCCCTCAACGTCCACTCCAAAGTCACCTTCCAGGAACTGTGGCTGTAACCCTGGTCCACCACTCACATCACCGGCACCAACAGCTCCCTCCACAGCACGTTCCTTTGATGCCACGTCCTCCTTTCCCTGTCCTTCACATCCCAGGTGAGAGACATCAGGAAACAGTCATCCCACAATGAGAATCAACTGGGCGGTGCGGTATGGCTTCAACATATTAATGTGGCACAACTGAGTACTCTTCCGCCTCTATCTGGGGTAACAATTAGATAGTCAAGTTCCCCAACTCTCTTCTTCACAATATAAGGACCACTGAATCTAGCCGCAAGAGGTTTTCCTTGCATGGGCAGCAGTGCCAAAACTTCATCTCCTTGCTTAAACTCACGACTTCTGACCTTTATCGTAATGAGCCTTCATTTTCGCTTGAGCCCCGATTAGATGGTCACGGGCAAGCTCTAAAGCGCAATGCAGTCTCTCCCGGAGTGCGGCAGACATAGTCAAAGCAGGGATTCCTGGTTGCCAGATTTGTTGTTACTCCAGGCCTCTCGCACCACATCCAAGGGACCACGAACTCTGTGCCCAAACACTAACTCATTGGGTGAAAACCCTAACGACTCAGTTGGTACCTCCTCACTGCAAACATAACAAAGGGTACCGGCTAAGTCCCAATCCTTTCCACTATCATAGCAGAAGGTGCGCAAGCATGGTCTTTAAGGTCTGATGATGCCTCTCCAGGGCACCTTGTGACTGCGGATGGTAGTGGCACTGGACAAAATGTGTTTGATGCCCAACTCTGTCATTGTCTGCTTAAACAAATTAGATGTAAAATTCACTCCACGGTCTGACTGCAACTCCTTAGGCAGGCCAAAATGAGTAAAGAACAGAATAAGTTGCTTGACTACTGACTTCGCATGCATGCTTCTGATTGGGTATAGCTTCTGGGTATCACGTTGTAACATCTATTATGGTTAACAAAAATACTTGTTTCCAGCAGAAGTAGGAGGGTAAAGGGCCCACGATATCAATGATTACCTGGTAAACGAAGGTTCAACTGCAGGAATGGGAATCAAAGGGGCCACAGGAAGAACTTGATTAGGTTTGCCCACTATCTGACACGTGTGACAGTCTCTTGATGTACGCAGCAACTTGTCCCGGCATACTTGGCACACCAAAAGTTATATCTGTAAGCGCTCGCACTGTCTTCCTGTTTCCCAAGTGACTCTGCTAAAGGTCCCTCATGTGTGCTAACTGTATTAACAGGCACCCTATACTGCACAGGCATAAATTCACCACCTGCACTAACTCACCCACTTCCTCCATCCACCGTGGCGCCAGTGGGCGTCCATCGGCGATGTAAAACATTGTCTTTATTCAGGAACTCCTCCTTACCACACTCCATACTTCTTTCTTCCCCTACTCGAGCAAACAAGGGCTTTAATGTTACATCCTCCTGTTGCTTCACCCTCAATTCTGCTGGGCCCAACACCCGCCAGCTCTACTGAGGACTGAGATAAGGGACTGGTCAATGGGACACTGGATTGCGAAGGGCGATCAATCTCAGTGTCACCTCTAGTACACTCGACAGGGGGAGGAATGTCAGACTCCACACTGACATCATCATCACCTCTACCCTCAACAGTGACACTCTGTTCCTCAGGCGTCGCTTTGACGGTGGTCCTGCATCCCCGGCAGTCGACCCCAGCGTCCTGAAATTCCTTCCTAATTCAGCCGATGGGCTGGGTTCAGTCCTCCCACACAGACACACTCAACACCACCTCTAGTGTCCTGAGTGGGAAGTGGGCGGCGCCCATGCATCGCATTCCCACTCCCTCCCTCACCCACTACAGCAACACTCTGCTCACTAGGGTTCCTCCTCCATTGGTGGCCCTGCCTCACTCACAGTCGACCCCAAGAACCTGTGACTTCACCCAGGTTCTTTCCTCCCGGGCTGCAACCTGTGCCATAGATCTTGTAATTGCACAGACCGGGAACATGGCTTCCACTTCTGCATCAACTTCAATACCAATTTCTGGGCGCGTCAAAACACTTCTCTGCCACAACAACTGGTGGGGGAAGAGATGGAAATACTTTCTCCCCAGCCAGGTCGTTCCCCAGCAGAAAATCAACCCCTCTAGTGGCATTACATCAGCAACAGCTACTTGAGCTGCAGCCTGAACAATGGGGCAATCGAGTTCCACATGAACATAATCATAGTATTCATCTGAGTTCATGCCTCTACACAGCACATACTTCCCTGAGTTTACAGGCCCTCCAGTCACGTTTCTGCACACAGACTGTTGTGCACAGGTATCACGAGCCACAGTAACTGGATAACTGATCCCATGAATTTTCACTGTGCCGTGACATATAAAAGGTTTACACCAGTCTAGGGACGATTTCTGAGGCAGTTCATCCGGAGGTGGCGTAGCATGTTGGGTAACCTTTTCAGCCTGAGCTGGCAGCGAGCACAGCCGGCTGCACTCCAGCTTTCCACAGACTTCTCCCTCACCGTTACCACTCTCCCAACTCCTCTCGTTCACCTGACTCGAACCTACAATTAGTGCCACTGGTTTGGCATTTTGGGAGGCCTTCCACTTAGGGCAGTTAGGCTTGATGTGCCCACTCTGCAAAAGTAACAAACTAGCTTCGAACTGATACAGGGCTCTTTCTCCCTGAATTCTTTTTCTCCTCTGTACTTCCCTTGGACTGATTCACGGGAGATTTATCCCAGGCAGGGCCACTCACAGTCCTCTCCCTGGAATACTGAAAATTAGCGTACTTGACCCCCATACTCCGCAAGGCAAACACCCGGTCATCAGCCCACGTCGCTGCTTCCTTCACGGTCTTGAATCTCTTCTCCCTAATTTTAACACCAATTTCTTTGTCAGCCATGTTGGTAAAATGTTCCATCAAAAGCAGTTCACGCACCTCGTTATACTAAGTGGCGCTCTCACCAGCAACCACTCGTCTAACCTCTCCTCCAGATACCTGGCGTAGGCCATATAGGTGTCAGCAGGCCTTTTCCGAGCACCACGGAACAACAACCGATAAGCCTCTGGTCTAAGTTCATATGCCTTCAAGATGGCTGTTTTAAATTCATCATAAACATCTACATCCTCAGGGCTCAACCTATTATACACTTCCAAGGCTTTTCCCTTCAGCACATTAGATACCAACCCCACCCAGCGCTGCCTTGGCCACTCAAACTCCCTAGCCTTCTTCTCAAATCTAACAATCCATTCTGTCACCTTCAACTCATCAAATGCTGGCACTAATTTTAGACTCCTTGAGAACCAACTCTCCCTATCCTCTGCACGGCCTGAGGTTTGGGAATCTGAAGTTGGTCTATTAGCAGTCACCTCAAATCTAGTCATCTCCAGATCAAATCGCATTTTTTCACGCTGCAACTCCATCTCCTCTCTTGCACGCTGCATCTCCATCTCCCTCTCTTCTTTTGCACGCTGCATCTCCATCTTTTTTAACTCCAACTGCAACTGAGCCTCCGGTGACAAGACTCCAGGGTATATGGGAGTGGAATGAACAGCTCCAGGGAAAACACCAGACATACCCGGGGGAACTGCTCTAAACTGGCTCTCGGCGGCATCATAGATGGTAATAGTGGGGTAGCGAAACGAGGCAACTCAGCACCATAGTCAAACTCAGGGCTCACACGGGGAGTACCTTTGCTATGTGCCTCTCGTTGTTCCATATTTTCCATATCCACAGGTGACTCAACACGTACGCGATCTGGTGTAGACACGCGTGACTCCATGGCGACAAATCAATGGCAGTACTGAATAATGAAATACTAATGCTGACTGAGAAACTACAAACACATCAACTTCACCTCAAAGCACAGAGAACGCCAAGGTAACGATATCCTAGCAAGAAAAAGGCACTGTTAGGATATCCTGATGCGAGGTCGCCACTGTTACGGTGGCGCCAGCCCGGGACTATTACAAAAAAGACAACAAGTCAGCCTTAGATGATCGGCCTCCACTGCGTTGCAAAAATAACGCAGACCCCGGCACTGACACTCCGCAAACTAGAGAAAAACTGCGCAACGGAAAGGTACTTACTTAAGAACGCAACACTCTGTACTTTGATAATAAAACGGAACAGCCTACCTATAGATCTAGCCTACTATCGTCACTACCGGAAGTAATACCGCCCGAGACAGTATACAGGAACACCTCCCACTTACTTCCGTGGCGACGACTTTCTACTTAACCCGTGTCCAAGGGGGAACGCAGTTAATAGCTCACGATGGTTCTCACTAGCCTTGAGCAAAAAGATGGGATTAAACAGTGTAGGGGTTAGGGTGTGTGTGTGTATGTACGTGTGTTGGGGAACGTTAATAAAGGCAGCGAGAAACTACGGTGAGCCAGACTGACCCTCCAAAGACAACAAGGTCACAAAAACAAATAAAATAACTACTTTCCTCAGTCAGCAACAAAGAGAATAAAAATAAACTTAAATGAAAACGCCAGCTCGGCATAAAAATGACTGGGGAGAGAGAGAGTGCACACACACGCACGATACGGAAGCTAGCTGGGAAGAGACTGACTCTGATCAAGGCTCGCGCACGGCCAAGCGCGAACGCATAATCAAATTAATTAATAAGAACTTATATTCGTGCCCCTCTCTCTCTCTACAATAAATTGGTACGTCTAATGCAAGCAAAACATTATTATACTTGTAGCTCACACAAGACAATCAAAATAATCAAATGCATTCTCAGCATGGTATGAAATAAAATTGCCCTCAGTGGCAGGAACGAAAGAAACAAAAGAACTTGTAACACTCGCTAATGTAAACTCCGCGAATGACACGGATACATACTGCATAATCCTCAGCCCAGCTGTAACGGCTGCATCCGTGGGAACGGAAAGGCGGACAACGTAACACGCCCTTCTTTCAAGGGAAAATTTTGAGCCCTGGATCAAAATTTTCGAATCAAGACCCAGACCCTCCCTGGATAAACAATCAGCAATTACGTTATCAGTCCCCTTAATATGCCTAACTTCTAAATTGTACTCTTGCAAAGCAAACTCCAGCGGTCAAACGCTGGTTCTTAAATTTAAACTTGTTCAAAAACTGCAGGGATGATGGTCTGAATCTAGATCACAGGGCCAAAAGGGGGCAGGTAGACAGCAAAGTGTTGCAGGGCCAGGATAATCGCTAATAACTCCTGCTCTATGACGGAATAGTTCTTCTGGGCTCTATTAAACTTCTTTGAGAAGTATGATATGGGATGTTCAACCTGGCCCTCATCTGGCTGCATCAACACTGCTCCTACCCCTACTCGGCTAGCATCAACTGCCAGCACAAAAGGTTTGTCAAAATCTGGTGCACGCAATATAGGGTGGTGGCACAGCAGAGACTTAACCGTAATAAAAGCTTGCTCACACTCGGCTGTCCACTGCCACTTCTTATCCTTGCGCAGTAAGTCAGTAAGAGGGGCAAGCACTGTGGAGTAATTCCCAATGAATCTTCGGTAACAGCCGATCATGCCCAAAAATCGCTGGAGGGCACGGCGACACTGGGGTGCTGCAAAGTTGGAAATGGCATCCACCTTAGCCCGAGGTGGAGCCACTTGCCCATGTCCCACAACAAATCCAAGGTACTGGACCTTAGCACGTACGAACTCGCACTTGTCTAAGTTGACTACTAAGCCAGCTTCCTCCAACCGCTTAATGAGCATTTCCACATGATCAAGGTGCTCCTCCCACTTGGTGTCATACACAATGACATCATCGATGTAAACAACACAATTGGGTATGCCATCCACCACTTTATCCATAAGCCTCTGGAAAGTGACTGGAGCATTCTTCAATCCATAAGGCATCACCTGGCACTGATATACTGCACCACTGACAACAAAGCTAGCCACTTGTTTAGCCCGTTCCGTCAGCGGGACCTGCCAGTATCCTTTTACTAAGTCAAGTTTGGTGATATAAGTGGCATTTCCCACCTTGTCCACGGAGTCATCGACCCGAGGTAAAGGATAAGCATCGGTCTTAGACAGTAAATTAACTTTCCGGAAGTCCACACACAACCTAACCTTCCCATCTGGCTTCGGCTGCAAGGTAACTGGTGAACTCCACTCACTGAAACTCCTCTTGATCAATCCATGGTCCAACATATACTTGATCTCATTATCGAGAGCTTTCTGTCTGATAGGGTTGATGCGGTAAGGAGCTAATTTTACAGGCTTACTATCCCCAACGTCAATGTCATGAGTAGCCCAAGTTGTCAATCCAGGTGAATCTCCAAAAACTTTAGGATGTTTCCATAATCTGTTGCACAGCTCTTCTCGCTTTACTGGCTCAAGGTGTCGCAATTTCTCCACCAGAGCTGCATAACCATTGCCCTCCCATAGGTCAGCTGGTAACATCTCACCACGACTAAGCACTTCCTCCTGCTCCTCCAACTCACTACCAACCGCCAAAACTACAGGAGCGCTCTTATCCCTGGTTCCCTCAACGTCCACTCCAAAGTCACCTTCCAGGAACTGTGGCTGTAACCCTGGTCCACCACTCACATCACCGGCACCAATAGCTCCCTCCACAGCACGTTCCTTTGATGCCACGTCCTCCTTTCCTGTCCTTCACATCCCAGGTGAGAGACATCAGCAGTCATCCCACAATGAGAATCAACTGGGCGGTAGTATGGCTTCAACATATTAATGTGGCACAACTGAGTACTCTTCCGCCTATCTGGGGTAACAATTAGATAGTCAAGTTCCCCAACTCTCTTCTTCACAATATAAGGACCACTGAATCTAGCCGCAAGAGGTTTTCCTTGCATGGGCAGCAGTGCCAAAACTTCATCTCCTTGCTTAAACTCACGACTTCTGACCTTCTTATCGTAATGAGCCTTCATTTTCGCTTGAGCCCAGATTAGATGATCACGGGCAAGCTCTAAAGCGCAATGCAGTCTCTCCCGAGTGCGGCAGACATAGTCAAGCAGGGATTCCTGGTTGCCAGATTTGTTGTTACTCCAGGCCTCTCGCACCACATCCAAGGGACCACGAACTCTGTGCCCAAACACTAACTCATTGGGTGAAAACCCTAACGACTCAGTTGGTACCTCCTCACTGCAAACATAACAAAGGATACCGCTAAGTCCCAATCCTTTCCACTATCATAGCAGAAGGTGCGCAGCATGGTCTTTAAGGTCTGATGATGCCTCTCCAGGGCACCTTGTGACTGCGGATGGTAGGCACTGGACAAAATGTGTTTGATGCCCAACTCTGTCATTGTCTGCTTAAACAAATTAGATGTAAAATTCACTCCACGGTCTGACTGCAACTTCTTAGGCAGGCCAAAATGAGTAAAGAACAGAATAAGTTGCTTGACTACTGACTTCGCCTGCATGCTTCTGATTGGTATAGCCTCTGGGTATCGCGTTGTAACATTCATTATGGTTAACAAATACTTGTTTCCAGCAGAAGTAGGAGGTAAAGGGCCCACGATATCAATGATTACCCGGGTAAACGAAGGTTCAACTGCAGGAATGGGAATCAAAGGGGCCACAGGAAGAACTTGATTAGGCTTGCCCACTATCTGACACGTGTGACAGCTCTTGATGTACGCAGCAACTTGTCCCGGCATACTTGGCCACCAAAAGTTATATCTTAAGCGCTGCACTGTCTTCCCTGTTTCCCAAGTGACCTGCTAAAGGTCCCTCATGTGCTAACTGTATTAACGGCACCCTATACTGCACAGGCACCACCACCTGCACTAACTCACCCACTCCTCCATCCACCGTGGCGCCAGTGGGCGTCCATCGGCGATGTAAAACATTGTCTTTATTCAGGAACTCCTCCTTACCACACTCCATACTTCTTTCTTCCCTACTCGAGCAAACAAGGGCTTTAATGTTACATACTCCTGTTGCTTCACCCTCAATTCTGCTGGCCCAACACCCGCCAGCTCTACTGAGGACTGAGATAAGAGACTGGTCGGGACACTGGATTGCGAAGGGCGATCAATCTCAGCGCCACCTCTAGTACACTCGACAGGGAAAGGAATGTCAGACTCTACACTGACATCATCATCACCTCTACCCTCAACAGTGACACTGTTCCTCAGGCGCGTTTGACGGTGGTCCTGCATCCCCGCAGTCGACCCCAGCGTCCTGAAATTCTCCTAATTCAGTTGATGGGCTGGGTTCAGTCTCCACACAGACACACTCAACACCACCTCTAGTGTCCTGAGTGGGAAGTGGGGCGGCGCCCATGCACGCATTCCCACTCTCCTCACCCACTACAGCAACACTCTGCTCACTAGGTTCCTCCATTGGTGGCCCTGCCTCACCACAGTCGACCCCAAGAACCTGTGACTTCACCAGTTCTTCCTCCCGGGCTGCAACCTGTGCCATAGATCTTGTAATTGCACAGACCGGGAACATGGCTTCCACTTCTGCATCAACTTCAATACCAATTTCTGGGGCGTCAAAACACTTCTCTGCCACAACAACTGGTGGGGGAAGAGATGGAAATACTTTCTCCCCAGTCAGGTCGTTCCCCAGCAGAAAATCAACCCCCTCTAGTGGCATTACATCAGCAACAGCTACTTGAGCTGCAGCCTGAACAATGGGGCAATCGAGTTCCACATGAACATAATCATAGTATTCATCTGAGTTCATGCCTCTACACAGCACATACTTCCCTGAGTTTACAGGCCCTCCAGTCACGTTTCTGCACACAGACTGTTGTGCACAGGTATCACGAGCCACAGTAACTGGATAACTGATCCCATGAATTTTCACTGTGCCGTGACATATAAAAGGTTTACACCAGTCTAGGGACGATTTCTGAGGCAGTTCATCCGGAGGTGGCGTAGCATGTTGGGTAACCTTTTCAGCCTGAGCTGGCAGCGAGCACAGCCGGCTGCACTCCAGCTTTCCACAGACTTCTCCCTCACCGTTACCACTCTCCCAACTCCTCTCGTTCACCTGACTCGAACCTACAATTAGTGCCACTGGTTTGGCATTTTGGGAGGCCTTCCACTTAGGGCAGTTAGGCTTGATGTGCCCACTCTGCAAAAGTAACAAACTAGCTTCGATATTGATACAGGGCTCTTTCTCCCTGAATTCTTTTTCTCCTCTGTACTTCCCTTGGACTGATTCACGGGAGATTTATCTCAGGCAGGGCCACTCACAGTCCTCTCCCTGGAATACTGAAAATTAGCGATACTTGACCCCCATACTCCGCAAGGCAAACACCCGGTCATCAGCCCACGTCGCTGCTTCCTTCACGGTCTTGAATCTCTTCTCCCTAATTTTAACACCAATTTCTTTGTCAGCCATGTTGGTAAAATGTTCCATCAAAAGCAGTTCACGCACCTCGTTATACGAAGTGGCGCTCTCACTCAGCAACCACTCATCTAACCTCTCCTCCAGATACCTGGCGAGGCCATATAGGTGTCAGCAGGCCTTTTCCGAGCACCACGGAACAACAACCGATAAGCCTCTGGTCTAAGTTCATATGCCTTCAAGATGGCTGTTTTAAATTCATCATAATCATCTACATCCCTCAGGGCTCAACCTATTATACACTTCCAAGGCTTTTCCCTTCAGCACATTAGATACCAACCCCACCCAGCGCTGCCTTGGCCACTCAAACTCCCTAGCCTTCTTCTCAAATCTAACAAACCATTCTGTCACCTTCAACTCATCAAATGCTGGCACTAATTTTAGACTCCTTGAGAACCAACTCTCCCTATCCTCTGCACGGCCTGAGGTTTGGGTATCTGAAGTTGGTCTATTAGCAGTCAGCTCCAAGCGAGTCTTCTCCAGCTCAAATCGCATTTTTTCACGCTGCAACTCCAGCTGCATCTCCCTCTCTTCCTTCTCTCTTGCACGCTGCATCTCCATCTCCCTCTCTTCTTTTGCACGCTGCATCTCCATCTTTTTTAACTCCAACTGCAACTGAGCCTCCGGTGACAAGACTCCAGGGTATATGGGAGTGGAATGAACAGCTCCAGGGAAAGCACCAGACATACCCGGGGGAACTGCTCTAAACTGGCTCGGCGGCATCATAGATGGTAATAGTGGGGTAGCGAAACGAGGCAACTCAGCACCATAGTCAAACTCAGGGCTCACACGGGGAGTACCTTTGCTATGTGCCTCTCGTTGTTCCATATTTTCCATATCCACAGGTGACTCAGCACGTACGCGATCTGGTGTAGACACGCGTGACTCCATGGCGACAAATCAATGGCAGTACTGAATAATGAAATACTAATGCTGACTGAGAAACTACAAACACATCAACTTCACCTCAAAGCACAGAGAACGCCAAGGTAACGATATCCTAGCAAGAAAAAGGCACTGTTAGGATATCCTGATGCGAGGTCGCCACTGTTACGGTGGCGCCAGCCCGGGGCTATTACAAAAAAGACAACAAGTCAGCCTTAGATGATCGGCCTCCACCACGCTGCAAAAACAACGCAGACCCCGGCACTGACACTCCGCAAACTAGAGAAAAACTGCGCAACGGAAAGGTACTTACTTAAGAACGCAACACTCTGTACTTTGATAATAAAACGGAACAGCCTACCTATAGATCTAGCCTACTATCGTCACTACCGGAAGTAATACCGCCCGAGACAGTATACAGGAACACCTCCCACTTCCGGTGGCGACGACTTTCTACTTAACCCGTGTCCAAGGGGGAACGCAGTTAATAGCTCACGATGGTTCTCACTAGCCTTGAGCAAAGAGATGGGATTAAACAGTGTAGGGGTTAGGGGTGTGTGTGTATGTACGTGTGTTGGGGAACGTTAACAAAGGCAGCGAGAAACTACGGTGAGCCAGACTGGCCCTCCAAAGACAACAAGGTCACAAAAACAAATAAAATAACTACTTTCCTCAGTCAGCAACAAAAAGAATAAAAATAAACTTAAATGAAAACGCCAGCTCGGCATAAAAATGACTGGGGAGAGAGAGAGTGTGCACACACGCACGATACGGAAGCTAGCTGGGAAGAGACTGACTCTGATCAAGGCTCGCGCACGGCCAAGCGCGAACGCATAATCAAATTAATTAATAAGAACTTATATTCGTGCCCCTCTCTCTCTCTCTACAATAAATTGGTACGTCTAATGCAAGCAAAACATTATTAAATATACTTGTAGCTCACACAAGACAATCAAAATAATCAAATGCATTCTCAGCATGGTATGAAATAAAATTGCCCTCAGTGGCAGGAACGAAAGAAACAAAAGAACTTGTAACACTCGCTAATGTAAACTCCGCGAATGACACGGATACATACTGCATAATCTCCTAGCCCAGCTGTAACGGCCGCATCCGTGGGAACGGAAAGGCGGACAACGTAATAATATATATATATATATATATATATATATATATATATATATATATATATATATATATATATATATATATATAAATATATATATATTCAAATGTACAATAATAAAAAGGACCGTAATCAAATGGACCATCCGATAAGCTCTTTGATTGCATAAACTAACAAAAAGGAGTGGGTGTGTGATTTAGTGTTAGAGGTTAGGCAGTGGCTTGAACGCACGATCTGTGAACGATGGAAAGAGGAACGGCGATCTCATTATTCAGTACAAGTGGGATTAGGGGAAATATCACCAACTTAACTCACGTATATGAGGACTTATTACACGCGGGAGAGAGAGTGGGGGGGGGGGGGGGAGGATGAGAGGTCGGCACTAACCTGTGAACGATGAAGAGAGGAACGGCGATTTCATTATTTTCTTTATTTATTTTTTCTTTTGGCCTATCGATCATTGGGGCCAAAGCCCCTGGTCATTAAGGCCGTATATATATATATATATATATATATATATATATATATATATATATATATATATATATATATATATATACAGGTTAGTGCCGAACTCTCATCCTCCCCCCTTTCTCCCGCGTGTAATAAGTCCTCATATACGTGAGTTAAGTTGGTGATATTTCCCCTAATCCCACTTGTACTGAATAATGAGATCGCCGTTCCTCTTTCCATCGTTCACAGATCGTGCGTTCAAGCCACTGCCTAACCTCTAACACTAAATCACACACCCACCCCTTTTTCTTAGTTCATGCAATCAAAGAGCTTATCGGATGGTCCATTTGATTACGGTCCTTTTGATTACTGTCCAATTTGAATACTGTATTCAGTTGTATATGATTCTTGAGTTGTATCTATTTAGTCTTAAGAGAATATCTTTGGCAGTAATATATAGGTTTCTTCCCGACGAGTCCAAATGAGACCACGGGAGTAATAGGCCTATATCCAGGTGTATCAGTATTCTTTGAATATTAATTTAGGTTGTAAATATTCATAATTCTGGAGTTACAGACCCTAATTATATTTTGTCTGCTTTGTTTCATTCACAGTTCGAAGAGTAATCTGTCTTTCAGTTCTTAACGTTTTGTAAATCTTAGGTTGAGTTATTTCGAGTTTCAATTTTGCTATCCTCTAAGGAGTGGTACAGACGAGATTGAGTGGCCCGCAAGGGGTACTAATATCTATCCTGCTCACGCACCCTCAAGGAAGATCGCGCTACCCTATTTCCCATAATCTCTCAAATTCTGATCATTAGACAGGTAGTCTAAAATTTTTCTAGCATTTCACAGTTGGCATTGGCGGTGTTATCGAACTTTTTCATCATTACGGTGGTGAAAATTTCTCAGTCTTACACTGGTGGCATTAGCGGTGGTATCTAAATTTTCCCGTATTACACACACACACACACACACACACACACACACACACACGGACAAGCATACATTTCTTGGGTACAAAATAAATACCTAATCATATCCACACTTATGCAACGATGCTTGGAAAATATAAATATACACATTATTACACAAATACTTCGACATTGCATATATACCCTGAAACATATGCCTTAAAACACTGTTAATACTTCCCAAAACATATTCACCGGAAGATACACGTGTATCCAGAGAGAGAGAGAGAGAGAGAGAGAGAGAGAGAGAGAGAGTTGCCTTATGAAATGTCACCTGATTATAAACAAATGGAAAAAGAGTGAATAATATAATTAGCCTGAACCTTAGGTGCAGTACTTTTGTCTCTGGCACACGTTCAGTCTCCACAACAGCTTCATAACACTGTCCGTCTGTCCGCAGCCCTCATACATAGCCTTCCCTCCACGTCCACCTCCTCTGTTTTTCACTTGGACCTCCTTATTCTCTACTACCTCTCGTACCTAACTCCTCCCCCACTGTGCACCTCTATCTCGTCTTCCACCTCTCATTCCCACCTCGACCTCCACCTTTCACTTCCATCTTCGCCACCTTAAACTTGCATCTCTGTCTACATTTCACTTTCACGTACTCCATCTTCTGCTCCACACCAGTGACGTCTCTTATCAGCTTAGAAAGAATTGCTTGGTATTATTCAGATTGTGTGTGTGTGTGTGTGTGTGTGTGTGTGTGTGTGTACTCAGGCATTTTATTTATATATATATATATATATATATATATATATATATATATATATATATATATATATATATATATACACACACACACAGAAAGAGAGAGAGAGAGAGAAAGATATATATATATATATATAGATAGATAGATAGATAGATATGCACAGTACACACTACACTTCCTTTTCAAAATTAATAAAAATGGCACGGAATAACCAGGCCTCGGAATCCCCGGGAGGGGGGACCATAAATGCCCCCACCTGCCCCCCTCCCGGTGACGACTCAGCGAGTTGCCTAGAACCACCGTCTGACTCACTTCATTTCTGCAACATTCGCGGCCTTTCCTCTAACTTTCTTTCTGTCGAACTCCTCCTCTCATCCCCTAAACCTCACCTTCTCTTCCTGACACAGACTCAGCTGTCTGAGGCAACTGGCAGCAAACCCTTTTGTGCTTCCTCCTATTTTCTCTATACTCATTTCAAAGCCAAAGGTGGCTGTTGTGTATATGTACGCAACGACTTATCCTGCTTTCGTATTCCTGAACTTGATTCTTCTGAATTCTCTACTCTCTGGCTTTGGCTTTCCTGTCATTCTCTGACTAAATTTATCTGCGCTATTTCCTTATCTCCTAATTCTACAGTGAAAAATTCTTCGACTATCTTTCTTCTACGATGGAACACATTCTACCCATTTCTCCTTTCTCTGAAATCTCCATTCTAGGAGATTTCAACATTCACCACCACCTTTGGCTCTCCTCCCCTTTCACTGATCCACCTGGTGAACAAGCCTACATCTTTTCTATCCTTAATGACCTAGGGCAGCTTGTACACCACCCTACCCGTATCCCAGACCGCCTTGGAGAGAGCTCCAACAAACTTGATCTCTTCCTTGCAACCAATCCTTCTGCTTACACTGTTAATCTTTCCTCTCCGTTGAGCTCCTCCAATCACAACCTTATTACCTTGACCTGTAATATCGCTCCAGTGTGGCCTGAGGATCCCCCCCCCCAAAGAAACGTCGACTGTGGCACTTTGGAGCTGTGGATTGGGGGGTCCTCAGGCAGTACTTCTTTGATTTTCCCTGGAATGATTATTGCTTCCATGGCCGGGAGCCATCTGAGTGTGCTTTGCGCATTATGGAGGTTTTTCTCTCAGACATGGAAGCATACATTCCCTTCTCATATCCCTTGACTAATGCAAGAAAGCCTTGGTTTAATCACGCTTGTTCAAATGCTGTCTACAACAAGGAGAGGGCCTATAAAAGGTACCAGAGCCAACCCACCCCTGAATCACGTTTTGTTTATGATTCTGCCAGAAATCGTGCAAAGTCTGTACTTTGCTTGGCTAAAAATAATTTCATCTGTACTAAATGTTCTCAACTCTATAACTCAAACACTTCCTGCTCCTTCTGGCACCTTACCAAAAACCTTCCTAAAAATTTTACCTGATCATCCTTCCCTCCTTTTTTCTACCCTGATGGCTCTGTAGCTATTTCTTCTACTGCTAAAGCAGATCTCTTCGCTCAGACTTGCTCCTCCACTTCCACCTTAGACAATTCCAGTGCTGTTCCTCCATCATTTCCCCCCTCTGACTTCCTCACGGCTGACATTAAAATTTCATCAGCTGATGTATTTTCTGCATCACTGGCATTAACACTAACAGGGCATATGGGCCGGATGAAGTCCCTCCTTTTGTCGTCAAGAACTGTCCTTCTGTGCTTATTGCTCTCATTCAGCCAGTCCCAAAGAAGAGTGACCATTCCCAACCCTCTAACTATCACCCAAGTGCTTTAACATCTGTCTCTAAAGTTTTCGATTCAATTCTTAACAGAAAAATTTTAAAGCATCTTTCCTTAACAGCCCTCTTTCTGATCGTCAGAATGAGTTCCGTCAGGGACATTCCACTGGCGATCTTCTCACCTACCTTTCAAACTCCTGGTCATCCTCCTTACGAAACTTTGGCGAAAGCTTTGCCATTGCACTTGACATCTGAAAGGCTATCAATCAAGTCTGGCATAAATCTTTAATTTCCAAACTGCCCTCTTACGGTTTCTATCCGTCTATCTGTGCCTTTATCTACAGCTTCCTATCTGGTCGTTCTATAGCCGCTGTTGTAGACGGCCATCGTTCATCTCCTAGATCTGTCAACAGTGGTGTTCGTCAGGGCTCTGTCCTATCACCAAGTCTCTTCCTTTTGTTCATCAATGACCTTCTAAGCTGTACATCTAACCCTATCCACTCGTACGCTGATGATTCCACCCTCACCTGTCCATTTGGTTCCCGCAAAGTTCATCTCAGAAGTTATGTCAACAAGCAAGGTATGAGGCTATGGCACACCTAATGTCTGACTTGGCTTGTATGTTAGGCTGGGGTAAAATTAATCTTGTTGTTTTTGATGCATCAAATACTCAGTTTTTACACCTATCTACTTGACAAAATCTTCCACAGGAGTACCCCCTAATGTTTTAACAATGCTCAGCTCAATCCTGCATCATCCTTGAACATGCTTGGGGTTTCATTCACTCGGGATTTATCTTGGAAAATATATTGCATCTCTTGTAAAATCTGCTTCCAAGGGATTAGATGTGCTAAGCCAACTCTGTACCTTCTTTACCCCTGCACAGTTATTGATTTTATACACGGGTTTTATTCACTTGTGTGTAGAGTACAACTCTCACGTGTGGGGAGGCTTCCTACATACAGCTCTTCTCAATTGAGTAAAGTCAAAGGCTTTTCATCTCATTAACTCTCCTCCTCTTACTGGCTCCCTTCAACCTCTGTCCCTTCGCCGCATTGTTGCATCTTTATCTCTTTTCTATCGCTACTTCCATGGTCACTGCTCATCTGAACTGTCTGCTTGCATCCCTCCACCTCTACGAAGGACGCATAGCACCCGTCTAGCAACAAACTCTCATCCCTTTTCTGTCCAACTCTCTAATGCAAGAGTTAACCTTTACTCCCAATCCTTCCTTTTTGCAACAGGTCAACTCTGGAACTGTCTCCTTCTGTCTGTATATCCTACTTTCTATGATCTCCAATCTTTCAAACATAGTGTGTCCAGGCATCTCGAAATTAACGGATCTTGAATTTGGCTCTCTTTTGTATTGTTTTTGCTTTTTTCTTGGAAGGAATGATTTGCGGGTCCTGGCCGTTTCTTCCTTCTTTGTGTGTGTGTGTGTGTGTGTGTGTGTGTACCAGGCCTAAGATTGTGCGGAGTGAGTGAAACAGAGGAGATGCTGGATCGGATACTGACACACTTCATTCTGCTGTTATATATTACGTAGGATATGGTTCAGTTGTTTTATGTTGTGCTTAAGAATACAGTGTACGGCACTCCGAGTTCTTACGGTATTGCAATGATGGTGAACGTGCATGTAAATTGTGTGTTATATATTACTGTGTCTGAACCCGTGGTGGAATGCAAGTATGTGAATGTGGCCTAGGCTGGCTACACCACCAACACAGTTTCCCCTTCCTTCGCAACATTCTTCCTCCATTATTTCCCTCTTATATTTTTTTCGTTATTAGTCCTTCCTTCTCATAATTCATTTGTGCTCTTAGGCTAAAACAAAGATCAAATAATAATTCTTGCTGTAACCACAGCTTCATAATATGAATGTCCACTCTGCAGACTGCAGGCTGAAGCTGCCCGAGACCAGGCTGCAATCCACATCCTCATTTCAAGGGATAGGAGGGGAATTGTGGGGCGTTTGCATAATCAAGCAGTGGAGCAGCCCAGCCGTATCAGTGCCAGCTCGCGAAGTGTCCCTGTCCAGCACTTAAGATTAAAACACTTTTATGCCTGCCCATTTCAGAAAGTCATCAGTTGTGTTCTTTGATAATTTTTTCACAAGCCACAAACTACTGACAATTGACTTGAAATGATATTCGAGGATGTGGAACTATCCTTGAAAACAGAACAGGACGCTCTCCTCACATAACAAAGAATGAATTTGAAGCACATGTGCAAGGGTATTTTGAATACAAGTCAGATTGTATTGTACTGTGTGTCAAGTGGAATGACAACTCTGCTGTGACTGTTGCTACTGTAGTAACAGTTATGGTGTAAATCGCTTCAGACAGCAGAAAAGCGCGTGAAGAAAGAGAACAACAAGTTCGTCTCCCAGCCGTATCTCATCAAGATGTACAATACGGGAATCAGAGGTTTTGATGTCTGTGACAGACTGTTGGCATCCTACAGACCAAGACTACTGTACTTTCAAGGAAGAAGTGGTGGAACATTTTTTTCAAACATACTGAACATGGCAGTAGTAGCTGTCTCCAAGTTCCACCAACATATTGATCTATCTGTAACTACTACACACCTTCATTTCAGGAGAGAAATTGCACAAGGCGTGATAAGGGTTGAGGACATAAAGAGACTTGGAGGGCTATCTTCACCCCCAGCCAAAGCAGTGAAATATGATGGAGTCAGTCACGTTCTGGTGACATGTTCTCAAGGCAGATGCACTCTATGTATGAAGAACACACGCCTGAAATGCACGAAATGTGAAAGAGACTACATAGGAGGTGAAATGAGTGTTCCACCAAAAGAAAAATGCGTGATGAAATGAGTGGCAAATAGGAATGTGGTGAATTGTAATTTTGTTATTTCAAGGGTGTTCAATGTTCATTATACAGAATTTAGTGAAAAAAAAAAAAGGAGTTTAATGTTATCATGACAGCATAATTCAGTTCCAACCCTGTAAATAGAAATTAATTCAAATAGGGCGACAATTGTTTCTAAATCCCTTTTGTGGCAATATTTGGAACACGACAATGCCAACGTTCCCAATTTGGGAACATATCAAAATATATAAAAATAAAATTTATTACCTGTAAGTTCTGCTTATAATTTAATAATACTATCAATATGAGTTTACATTCCAGAACAGAAGAAATTTGGATCATTTCATCATATGTCAGCCAATAAAGGGTTAATACTAACTTTATCAATGGGGAATACTGTTTTGCAGCACTTAATGATTCTCTCTTTCTCCTCTCTCTCTCTCTCTCTCTCTCTCTCTCTCTCTCTCTCTCTCACACAGACACACACACACACATATTCCAGCTTTCTCTATTTCCTCGTCATTCTCTCGTTCCACATTCTTCCTATTTCATTCTCTTGTTATCTCACTTACACCCGTCCGCCTAATTCTTATCACATGCTGTGTGTAAAGGGATGACAGTTAATTTTTTTGGGTGAAAATGAAATTATGCGTCAGTCTATATGAAACTTTATTGGATAATAGCTATGTTCCTCTCTCCTACTGTGGTAAATGGAATCGCCCACCATCTACATACTCAATGTAGTACTGCTTTCAATGTGACGCTGCACTGAGATACAAGCCTAACTGTTTCCTGCTGACCAGGAAACCGTCTGCTATGTTGACTGGTAACCTTGTAACCAAATTACGCTAAATGGTTTAGTGTCTTAAGGCACTTCAACCGAACTGAACCTCTATGGGTTTACTTCCTTGGGGCGCTTCTGGTAAACTGCTCTCAGAGTACTACTTAGGGGCGAGCAAGTCTGGTTAGCCTTGCCTTAAATGTCGGAACTAAGTTGCCTGGTCCTGGGCCCCAACGCTAAAGATGGAGGAATTGAGCGCTGCTGCTGCTGTTGCTGCTGCTGATGATGATGATGATGAGTATCCTCTCTGCAACCTTACCCCTCATTCGCTTCCTCTCACCCATTAGTTACGGAAGTTTTCGGTTTCTTATATCTATCTCCCACGTCTTTTTTTTTTTTTTTTTTGTTCCAAACTATCTGTCCCAGTCTTTTCCACCGACTTATTGTCCCTACTCCCATCCCCCTCCTTCCTCTCTTCTCCTGTACTCGCCCATCCCTTCCCAGAACACAACTGCAACAATTTCTTACGTCCCATTCCGACTCGTATCATCTAACATTTGTATCACAGAATTTTTTTTTCTGGATCTTGTTGCTGCGTCTGGTGGTGGTTTCAGCCATTCTTACGTTATCTAATGGTGTACTTTATTGCTCTTCTTCCTCCTCTTCCAAAGCTGTTGCGTTTGTGTCGTTAACTCGTGGCTTTTGTTGGGTTATTTTTGTTGCTGTTGTATATGTCCCAAGCTCATTTGGACGTAAAACCAGTGGACTGCTGGTTGAAGTTGTCCTTCACTGCAATTCAACATCCCTTTTTTGGGTGATAAGGAGGAGCTGAGGGACGTTCGTATAGGGGGCAGCTCCGTTGACTGAAAATATCGGTGCTCCAACACCCGACGTGCGGCAAAAGTACGCTCTCCAACAGTCAACAGCTCTTTTTAAAGGATAGTATCACAACTCCTCAATTATATTCAAAGTGGTATGGCAGAGTGGCTTGTGATGTGGCCTCGTGTTCTGCGAAAATGAGTTCGAGTGAATCTAGGTACGGAGTAGATGACTAAATAAAAGTCTAGGCGCAGTGTGTTGAGGTGCTTCAAACGCTAAAAGGCGCTGACATACACCTGGATGGGATGGACAGGTCCTCAGCAATACAAAAAAAGTTCAGTATATCATTCGTGATGTTGTGTTCTTTTGATTTGTTTTTGTTTTCATTCCCTTACGAACAGGCACGACGAACATCCAACATACCCGTATTTTGGCCTGAGCTTTCAAAATAATTCAGCACGTATGTAGAAAATTCTCTACGTCTGAAAATTGCCATTCATGGCAGTTATATGTACTTTTCATCTCTTGCAGTCAAAGGAAATTAATATATCATCCATATATTGTTTCTTTTGTTGTAGCTGTGCAGTAAATGCTGCTATAAACCTGTCATGAAGGTTGTCTTTAACCGAACCACCGAGAAACCCCAAGTGTGATAACGATGCTTGTGGCCCAGTTGTTGAACATGAATTCTGGTCTCTTAGTTATTTTCTGTGCCTAGCCAATTATCGCTTCTCTGTCTCCCTGGTTATGTAGCCAGTAATCACCCCTCTGTTTTCCTGGTTCTTTGGCCAGTTATCCTCCTTCTTTCTGCCTGGTTCATTGTCATGTTACTATCCCTCTTTCTGCCTGTTTTCTTGGTCGGTTATCTCCCTTCACTCAGCTTGGTTATTTGGCCTAATCTTTCCTCTTTCTGCCTGGTTATGTAGCCGGTTATCTTCCTTCTGTCTGCCTGGATATTTGGCCAGCTATCATCTTTTTCTCTCTGCCATCCCCCCTCTTTCTGCCTGGTTATTTGACCGGATATCACCCCTTTTTCTCTTTGGTTGTCATTCGACACTTCGCTCTCCATTTTTCTCCTTTCTTGCACCTCCCTGTGTCTAAACTGTATGATTTTTACAACACTCTCTCTCTCTCTCTCTCTCTCTCTCTCTCTCTCTCTCTCTCTTGCACCTCCCTGTGTCTAAACTGTATGATTTTTACAACACTCTCTCTCTCTCTCTCTCTCTCTCTCTCTCTCTCTCTCTCTCTCTCTCTCTCTCTCTCCTTTCTTGCACCTCCCTGTGTCTAAACTGTATGATTTTTACAACACTCTCTCTCTCTCTCTCTCTCTCTCTCTCCTTTCTTGCACCTCCCTGTGTCTAAACTGTATGATTTTTACAACTCTCTCTCTCTCTCTCTCTCTCTCTCACACACACACACACACACACACACACACACACACACACACACACACACACACACACACACACACACACACACACACACACACACACACACACACACACACACACACACACACACACACACCATCGTGCCTTTAATTTTTTTCTTCCTCTGTCGCCTTGTTCCCTTCCCCAGCCTCCAAATAAAATCAAATAGGATAATAGGTAGGATAATACTGTGGCTCCAGTCCCTCTACCTACCGCCTTCCCCTCCATCTTCCTCTTCTTCTCTTCCTTCCTTCGTTTTCTCTCCCTCTCTCGTTTCTTTCCCCTCCTCTCTTGTCTTCCCTTGTCCGTCTCCATTCCTTTTTTCTGTTCTCTCTCCCCATCCTTTCTACTCTCGCTTGCTCTTCCCTCTCCTCTCCCTTTCACTGTATCTTCTGCTAATTCTTTTTCCCGTTGCTATTCCTCACTGTCCTTTACCACCCTTTTTCCACTGCTCGTTCTTCTTCTTCCCTCTACGCTTCCCCACTTTGCTCCCACTTCCTGCGTCCTCTGCTCTATCTCCCTTTGCCCTCCCCTCCTATTTCTTCTCTCCCTCTCTCGGCTTTCCCTTCCTCTTCCCTACACACTTCCTCTCTCCATTCTCCCGTCAACTTCTCTCACACCTCCCTCCCTTTTCCCTTTTCCCTCTGCTCTCACCGTAATTGTGTTGTGCTGGACCACCTGCCTCCTCACCAGACCACTACACCAGAGCCACACACGCAGTCACTCCAACACATGAGATTAACTCACCCGGGCCTCCCCTCCCCTCTCACCTATCTTTCTCTCCCAAATCTGGTTATGTGGTTACAGAATTTAAACCGAACTGAAAGACCAAAGATTCATAATTAAAAATCACTGCAACGATATGACTGATATTTTTACACATGCTCTTCATAACCACGTCCTGAAGTGATGAATATATGAAGCCAGAGTAAATAACTTGTAAGAACGTAAATTGACTAAAATACTCCCGAACTGATCCAATTCGATCTGATCGTGATTGAGAAGAGCAATAATAACCTGAACAGATCTATGGTGACCTTTGTTAAAGAATGAGCTTATTACCATTGGAGCCAGTTGCATGTTTTTGTTGTTGTTTTCTTTGTTGTGGTTCTTTACTAACTTGGACGTCAAATCATTGAGATAGAGCTTATGTTGTCCTTCTGCAGCCCACAATTCTTCTTTCGGGAGACAGGGAGGGAGCTGAGCGGCGTGAGTATAACTGGGCAATTCCACCGCAGGATGAACCTGTGCCATTGCGAGAAGGTTTCTTTATCCATAACCCAACGCAATAGCATGTAAAGGCACTGGACGGACCTATATGGACCTGAATACCCTGAACAGATACCCTAACTAAGCCTGGGTGGAGGTGTAAGACCAGAATACACATACATGCCCTCAATGATCCTATAGGCGGTTTCACGGAGTCTGACGCACTGATTTTCCCAGCTGAGGACAAGTGGATTTGGTAACACCGCGATGCTTTCGGGAAGTGATTGGTCAATTTCCGTTGTGTTTGAATGTGCTCCAAACTGACTTTGTATTCCAACCAAGGCCCTCATTTATTTGTAAGATACCGAATTATAGAGAAACAAAGCAATGATATCTTTGATGATTAATATGTGCCTTTTAATTTACTAGAGATAAACCTGAACGACACTGATAACGAAACTAAGTCAAGTTGCAACTGGACGCATACGAATACAGTTAGCGACTGGCGGAATTAGAACGTTCATACCAAGGTGGTTCCGAGGTCCTTTGAAGGCTCGAATGTTTTTCTTGCCACTACTACACACTATCACAGTCTACAGCCTAGACCATGCCCTTCATTACCTCATCTACTGATATACAACCATACCCTAGATACGCTTAGCATATCTTATAGTAACTATGATTTGTGTAAGCACACACACACACACACACACACACACACACACACACACACACACACGCACATGCACACATACACACACACACACACACACACACACACACACACACCTCACTGGGGCCAATACATGCTGTTCTCAATATATTTGAGTCGTATTTTTGCGACATTTTCAAGTGAAGATCATCTTGATATCCATTTTGACTGATACTGAGTTTCAAGCGAGTGTCGCGAAAACGGTGCGGCAAGATTGCATTGCTTTTACATCAGAGCAGTCTATAAACATTAGTTCGTGGGTCATTTGGTTGCCTTAGGAGATTTTATGCAAGTAGAGGAATTAAATGATGTTATTCATCATGCGACTGAGAAGACGGGGGCTTTTGCTTGAAATTTTGGAGTCAGATGAAAGGGCAGCTGTACCACTGTTGTTGGACACAAGGTAAAATTGCCAAAATCCTCAAGACCCTGACGTTGTTGTGGCATCAGGGAAAAACGAGTAAAACTGCTCTGGGACTTGCGACAATGCTCTTCTTTCAGCCAGTTTGCTGTAAATGTAGCCATGTCAAGTAACCTTATATGGGGCCACTTTTATATCTCGATGGACTTAAATGAAAAACTTTTACAAAGGTTGCTGCTAGATGGGGCCACCACAGGTATCAGCTGACAGCAAGTTTGGGTTCTTCATTTCAAAGAGACATATGGGACCACATTTACGTCTCAATTGGCCACAAGCTCTTCGATATTCTCTATCGAGTTTGGCTCGACTTCGGTAGTGCTGGGTTTGTTTACAAAATGGAAAGTCAATATCAATCAAAATACCTCGGGAGGGACACTGACTAATCCTGAATAGCCATGCTCAAAATTCAAAATCGTCTTGATTTACGGTTCTCGCGAAAACGGGTATCAGCACGATGGTCAATATGCGATATCAAGATTAGTCAAAATATCTTGACTTTTAAGGTCGCGAAAACGCGGCTTTGGTGTACATACACATTTTCATTTCCTTCATACGTAACAATAGCTTGAAAAATATGCATTTGTTTGTATTCATAGTCAGAATTAGTTAAATTATATCTTACATTAGTAAGTTTAGTGTTTGATTTTCCTGAACATTTTCATAAGTATCATAACAGACAGACGCACAGACAGACAGATGGTCACCCTATCCTTGGCCACTTTGCACCCTATCCTCAAGCATGATGTACCGTATCTCTGTCCCCTCGACCGGGAGGAGCCGGGAAAGTAATGGGTTACATCACTAGAATGAACTGATTTTTTGTTAATGGTGGAAAAACGGAAAGTAAGATAAAAGCAAACCCCATGAGAAAATAATTGTTAAACTATGCAGCTCTAATAAAACCATGTGCAGTGTGAACGAAATCAAACATAATGAATTTCAACAAATAAATCAGTTGCTGACTGTTGTCCGTATGCGTCCAGTCGCGACTTTACTTAGTTTTGTTATCAATGTCTTTCAGGTTTATCTCTAGTAATTTAAAAGGCACATATTTATTATTAAAGATATAATTGTTTTAATTTGCATCTGTATAATCCGGTATCTTACACATAAATGAGGGCCTTAGTTGGAGTAACAAACTCAGTTTGGTGCACGTTCAGACACAACGGAAGTTGACCAATCACCGCCCGAAAGCATCGCGCAGTGATACCAAAATCCACCTGTCCTCAGCTGGCAAAATCTGTGCGTCAGACTCCATGAAACCGATTATAGTTCTCTCCGACAAGCAGATGCTTTCACTCCCGTTTGTTTATTAGTTTGTTGGTCTGTTGGTATATTTACTCAAAAACTAAAAGAGAGATCTGGACCAAATTTGGTGGGTAGATAGCCCATATCCCAGAGACCAATTGATTAACTTTTGAGACCGATGTTTATTAGTTTGTTTGTCGCGTAGCAGGATTACTCAAAAACTAGAAGAGAGATTTGGACCAAATTTGGAAAGTAGATAGCCCATGTCCCAGGGAACAATTGTTTGACGTTTGGGATCGATCCGGATCGTATTACTGATTCTGGATCCGGGATACACTTTTGGGGAAACCCAAATCAATGATAAGAAAACCTAACCCACTATGAAGTGTAGTTTGAAAATTACTTAGCTTTTGTCGGAGAGATGCGCTCCACTGAGTGCCCCTATAGTTGAAGATGAATTCCCCTTAACTGACCTGCAATGACCTGACCGGGTTAAAACAAATGTTATGGGACTGACTGGACCTGAAGTGTTAGTGATGAACCTGAATCGACGTAATGGACTGCGAAAGGACTTTGATAGTTCTTAATGGTCCTGGCACAATCATTATTCATCTAAGTGAAAAGGACCGAATGTGAAAGACATGAATGAGCATTCAGTAGCTTGAATGAGCCTAAAGGGACCTGAAAACAGCGAAACTACGTTGATAAAGAATTACTTGATGGATGGAAAAGTGAATTTACATTATTTGTTTAACACGGATGGCTGACACAATCCAAAGAAATCTATCTATCAATCTATATACCTAGGCTGCTTCCCCCAAGGAAAGGGAGGTAGCCGAGACAGGACGACACACTCCCCATTTACTCATCCATTCAAACACATTCATTCGCATCTTAGCCCCAAAGGAGAGAAGGGACAGATCCTCACTGCACCACACCGCACAAGGGTCAACTGCGCAGTGCAATCAATGACATCCGCAGCAGGGCCCGACAACAGATTGGTTTACCCCTGCCAAATCATAATAGACCCAGCCCCTTACCTGCACCTGACCTGACTAGCTGATCAGACCGAATGCGGGAGAATATCCACTCAGGGCTGCGTCATTATTTATTCATTCACAATTTCTCTCCATTTATTTCTGTCACGAACAGCCACTCTTCCTTGCTCAACAGATATCCCTCTCGCATCCAGCGCTCTCTTCACGCTGTCCATCTATCCTATTCGTGGTCTCCCTCTCAGCCTTACACCTCTCACATCAGATCTAGTTATCTTTTTCACCAATCGTTCATTATCAATTCTCTCCTTATGCCTAAACCATCGCAACACCCTCTGCTCACCTCTACCAGCCATCTCCCGAACAACTCTAGTTCTCCTTCGCACTTCATTTCGCACTCGATCCATACTCGTCACTTCACACATACACCTCAGACACCTCATCTCCATTACATTCAAACTTTTCCTCTCTGCTACACCCATATTCCATGTTTCAGCCCCGTATAACGCAGTCGGTACCACAACACCCTCATACAGCCTTCTCTATACATCCATTCTAAGCAAACGACATCTAAACACTTTTTTCATTTCTCCCAGCACCTTACCTACTTCATTTATTCTAAACTTCACTTCTGCATCTATTCTTCCATCCACAGCAACATGTGACCCTAAATATTTAAAACATTCTACCTCCTCAAGCAACTCACCATTCAAAACTATATTCATCCCCATACCATCTGCCAACCTTGTACACTTCATCACTTTACTCTTATTCTCATTTACTTTCAATTTCCTCCTTTCACACATCCTTCCAAACTCCTCTACCAACTGTCTCAATCTCGCCTCTGAATCAGCCACCAGTGCAGTATCATCTGCAAACAGCAGCTGCTTCAGATTCCACTCTCCACCATCAACATTCACCAGACTCAGACCTCCACCTAAAACACTTGCATTCACCTCCCTTACAACACCATCCATAAAAACAGTAAACAACGAAGGTGACATCACACATCCCTGTCGCGCCCACTCTCACGGGAAACCAATTACTCACAGCATTTCCCACTCTTATACACGTAGTACTATTTACATACAAACTTTTCACCCCTTTTAGTAACCTACCATCAAGTCCATACAATCTTAAAACAGTCCTCAAAACCTCCCTATCAATTCTATCGTATGCTTTCTCTAACTCCATGAATGCCCAAAACACATCCTTGCCTTTCGCTAAATACTTTTCACACACTTGTCTCACAACGAACACCTGATCCACGCATCCCCTCCCTCTCCTAAAGCCACACTGCTCATCACCAATCACTCCCTCTGTACTCTCTCTAACTCTCATAATTAACACTCTACCATACAGTTCACCTTACCTACAACACTCAACACACTTATACCCCTAAAGCTAGTACATTCATACTTATCACCCTTGCCTTTATACAATGGGACCACACAAGCACTTGCCCAGTCAATTGGCATCATATCTTTCATTAAGCACACATTCAACAATCTTATTAACCAGTCAACAATAGTCACTCCACCACCCTTCAGGCATTCCACAGCACACCCATCCATACCTGCAGCTTTCCCTGTTTTCATCTCCTTTACTGCCTTCTCCACTTCCTCCATCGTGATCAAAGAATCATTCAACTCTCCCAACACATTTATTCCTTGCACACTTCCATCCGCCACAATCTCAGCCACCCTTTCCCCATCTAGATTTAACAATCTTTCAAAATAGTCTGCCCATATCTTACTGCATCCATCTCAATTAACATCCTTCCATCCTCTGCTTTTACTCGCTCTTCCTTCCCAGACTCTCCCTTTCACACCCTTTTAACCTCCGTTCAGAACATTTTCTTATTCTGTTGAAAATTTTCAGTCAGCCGCCTATCCCACCTCTCATCTGCTGCCACTTTAGAATCACGCACAGCCCTTCTCGCCCTATTCCTCTTTTCCTTATACCTCTCATGTGACACCTCATCGTTCCTCTGCAGCCACACTTCATATGCACGTCTCTTCTCAGTCACAGCCATACTTACTTCCTCGCACCACCATTCACTTCCTTTTCTCACACCACACACCTCTTCTGCATGCCCCACCACAGCACTCTTAAACACCTGCCATTCCTCCTCCACATTGCCATTTTCCCGATCTTTCACTGTTCTCCACTCATCTTTCAATTTCCCCTGATACTCTATAATTTTCTCTCTTTTATCCAACTCACTCACTTTCACAACCTCCCTGTCACACCTAACCCTCCTAGCTTTCACCCATCTCTTACCTACTCTTAACTTTCCCTCCGCCAGGTAGTGGTCAGACATACCTCCGCCCTCCCCTCTCAGAACTCTCACATCCAACAATCATCCTATCACATTCTTAGACACAACCACATAGTCCATCAATGCTTTATCTACAACCATTCCACCCTCCTGTCTCACCCATGTATACTTATAAATATCTTTCTTCTCGAACAGCGTATTTCCAATCACCATCTCTCGCTCAACACACATCCCTATCATTCGTTCTCCATTTTCATTTCTTCCAGGCACACCATGCATGCCAACTACGCCTTCAACTGCTACATTTCCCACTTTAGCATTCAGATCTCCCATCATTACCACATTCACATTCGCTCCAAAACTCTGCAGACACTCATCAACATCATTCAAGAAAGACTCCCTCTCTTCTTCATCCCTTTCACTACCAGGCCCATATGCACTCACAAACACCCACAGCTCATGTTCAGATTTCGCTTTCACCCACATCAGTCTCGATGACACCTCCTTCCATTGAATCACACACTGCTGTACTTCCGGACTCACTAACAAGGCCACGCCTTCTCTTGCCCTTCCTCTATCAACACCTGACAATCTTCCATTCACACTTCCAAACATAGACTCACCCTTCCCCTTCATCTTCGTTTTTACTCAAAGCTAACACATCCAACTTTCTTCTCACAAACATTCTCCCAATCTCCTTGCTTTTAGCCTCAATCGTACTACATCCTCGCACATTCATAGACCTTGTCTTCAGGGTACGGGGATAACTCAATCCCCCATCCCTTTCTCTGGCCTGTCTCTTTTTAGGAACTAAGAAACGGAGGAGGGAGTCCCTAGTCCCCTCACCCCGCCCCTTTTGGTCACCTTTTACGACACGCAGGGAATACGGTGGCAGTATTCTTCCTAACACAACCTGGCCGCAGAAATAATGTAACAATAACTGAAGTCGCCTGGACTGATTACTGGATTACTTCCCAATTACAACACGCCAGTTAAAACACACACGTTATTTGAACTATTGTTCTTTTGCCGGTTTTGATGGATGACAGTTATGTGGGCATGACACAGAGGTGCAACTGGCAAACCCACTTGCCTATGCTAAATAATTTTCCTTGCTAATCTTTAAATCTCTTTAACTTCAATCACTTACAGTGCAGCTTCATGAGCTTATCCTGTAATGCCAATGTCTTCCAACCCACACCACACCACACCACTCCCTCATTCCCTCCCGGTCCACCTCCTTGCATGCCATGCCACCGTTTTCCCCTTCCCTAATTTTAATTCCGCCACACCACCTTCTTAATTAACATTCTTCCATAATTGCATGCCCCTCCTTCTCTCCCCCCTCTCCCTCCCTACCTACCTATAGCAATTTCTTCTCCATCCTCCCTCTATTGTGGGCATCACCACTTACTCCAGCTGTCAAGGGGACGGAATACCAGTTGCCACTTCTCATGGATGAAAAAGGATAGTCGCCACTTGTCACAATTGGGATCGACTGTGACGAAATTAAAGTCTTTAGTTTCTGCTTTATTCTAGCTTACATCGCCAATCTTAGAAAACGAGATATGTATAAACTTTCTCTTCAAACAGTAGTAGATTGCTGGGAATAACCACTCACGAATGTTGACTTATTAGTACTGTCGGCCTCTGACAGAACGACCCTTGGCCTCAGACAATCAATAATTAACCCCGGAACTTAGTAATAATAAACCAGATTCTTGCTTCGGCCACTTCTAGCTTGAGCAAACGGATCTACTGTATTGTGAATTAATGTGAAAGAACTAGCTAACTACCAGTTGTCCTTAATATCAGGAAAGTTTGTGCAAACTGAGAGCCAAGTGAATTATAAATAATTTGAGAAGTAGAACACGATTTTCCATTTAATCGAGTTCAGAAGAGAACTGTAAATCTATTAATTACAGTAAAATGAATTCTTACAGTACAAGAATCTCAAGCAAGTACGTTTACTCACTCATGCAGTCAAGCTAGCTAGTACTTTTAAACTTACAGTAGAATACACAGGAAGAAAATACTGGTAGTTGGAGATATGGAGCTGCACAGCTGCAAGGAGACTGCAGTCTCATGATCTTGCACTGCTCTGTCCTGAACTGCCATCTCTCGGGCTGCCAACGTCGAGGATGGGGTCAAGAACTACAAGGAACCTAGATGATTCACTGGTCACGGTTCTCTCTCACAGATTTTGATGTTCGTTCTTGGGACTGCCCATCACTAACTAACTACAGTGAGTGGAGAGGTGTAAGCTAAGATGACTCATAGATCGAGAAGTGATGGATCTCCGGGAATCACTTCTGCACTGTCCGGCCGTCCGTCCTTCCATGGAAGCTCTCCATCTCCAACTAAATACCGAGTGAAGAGGTATGGCGTCGCAAAACTGCAATGATCCGCAGATCGAGACACGAGGTGCCTGTGGCAATCCTCACACTGTTCTGCTGTATGTCTGTCTCTGGCTACTGTCCTTGTCCATCTGACTGCAGTGCTGCCAGATCGAGCTGCCAGAAGTTCCCTAGATTAGCCTACAAATTTCCCTGTTTAGCCCTATACTTCCCTGTCACCTTTACATATATATATATATATATATATATATATATATATATATATATATATATATATATATATATATATATATACACACACACTATTATAATCTTGTCATCAATGTAAACTCTAATTGTTCCTTACATATCTTAAAAAGCCAGCTATTCTTGCGAAAATCACTCGTTTTATACATGTCAGCTGTCATAAGCCCCAAGTGGAAAAGTGTCATTTCGAAGTTGTAAGCAGATGAAGTTTCAAAAGTTTTCTTGGGATGAAGCATTCCATTTAATGCTTCAGTGTTCAGTGAATTTCAAACTTTAGTTTTCATTAGGTTCACTTTAAAAAACACACTTTCAACACTTGCACTTGAATGAGGCAAACACGACAATTTTTCCATCAAATTTCCAACAAGTGGAAATAATGGTGTATCATCACCTATTTTCAAGTCACCAATTCTTTGCCAGAATTTGTAAGCACTAGTATATCATGTAATACATTCAGTTCTGTGTTTTTGAGTAAACGCCCCTCACTGTCTATCTTGTTTATGTCATTTTCAGGCACCAGGTTTGGGAAATGAGCCGCTAATGAGGCAATAGATGGGACAGTCTTCATCAGTACATTTTGTGGGTCTAAAACTTTGAGGTTTGTGAATACTGGGTCCTTCACACACACACACACACACACACACACACACACACACACACACACACACACACACACACACACACCTGTGCTGGGATCGGCAATCCCTTTACCCTTGTGACCTGTATTTCCTTACCCAACATTCCTTCCCTCTCCCTAAGGACTTCCCACTTCACCTGTCCCTTGTTTCTCTCCGTCCTTGTGCCGTGATCTGTAATCCCTTTCCCCTGGACTTCACCTTCCTTACCCTACCTGCCCCGCCCTATCAATACCTCACCCCCTCTTATACCTCCACTGCCTTCTGCTCTCTCTCTCTCTCTCTGTCTCTCAAATATCAGTATCTTTCGAATTTCCCTAGATTTTGGTGTATTTTGAATTTTCTTCCGTGTTTCTCTGTAGCGACCTGAATTTCCCCAAAACAGGGAAATTTCCCTGTATCTGGCAGCACTGTCTGACTGAATCTGTTCCTCACCATTGGTACAGAGCATATTCACTGGATGTGGGAGGAGCTTCCTCTCCTCAACGGTTACAGAGGGCAGGAATGAACGTTATTTACTAATAATATCGCTGAGTGATGCACTACGTCAGTACATAAAGTAACTCAGCTGAGCGAATTGCACTGGATTCTCTCTAATGCTTCGTGAGTTCCCATGGTAATAGTGTCATGAAATGGCATAATAAACAATGTCGAGAATTACTGACATTACATCCCATCAAAATGAAATTTTACTCTGGAAAATTTGACAGATGTATATCCAGTATATATATATATATATATATATATATATATATATATATATATATATATATATATATATATATATATATATATAATCATCCGGACCTCCTTTCCCACCAAAGGGCAGGGTGAGGAATAGCAATGTCCAGACAACCCAAAATTGCCCAGTCCAATGGGCCACGCTTCCATTCACTCATCATTCAAGCCCCTGGAATCCTGGCTCTATCGGATACGCCAAAAACATTCATCACGTTCTGTAGCTCCACATACCGTATCCGACAGAGTCAATCCAGACGCTGCCACGTTAAAAAGGGGTGCCAAAAATCCCTGATCACGTACATCTCACAAAATTCATCCAGCCAACTCGATCTCCTGTCAGTTCCCTAGCCTCACCGACTTCCAAACCTCTCTTCCTCAAACATTCATCCACCATATCTCTCCACCTTCTCCTTGGCCTACTTCGCCTCCTCCCTCCTTCGAATTCGCTCAGATATGCCTTCCTCACCACTCTATTGTTATACATTCTCTCCACATGACCATACCATCTCAGTACACTCTCTTCAGTTCTGGTGTCCACCGACTTCCTCACTCCGCATCTTTCACGAATCACATTATTTCGTATCCTATCCACCGTCTGTACTCCACATACATTCATCAGCACTAACACTCCTTCATGTAAGCCCTGTGCAGCTGCAACACTCAAGCCTCAGTTTCTTATCAAGGCCTTCATTGCAGCTGCAACACTCAAGCCTCTGTTTCTTATCAAGGCCTTCATTGCACCAGCTACTTTTCTTCCTTGTGTCACTCTACTTTCAACTTCTTTTGCACATTTTCCTCTCTTTTCTAGCACTGTACCCAGGTATTTGAACTCTCTCACCAATTCCAGTCTCTCTCCATTCACTGTTACATTGCACTGGGAGTCACCTTCTCTCTCAGTAACCATCCCTTTGCTCTTTTCTACATTTACTCTCAAGGAACGACGCTTACAGACATCAGCAAAACTCTGCACTAGCCTACCAAGTTCTTGTCCGGTACTTGCAAGCAGTACTGCATCATCAACATACAACAAATCTGAGATATTCCATCCATCACCATTCTTTACTAATGCTATCCCTCTCTCCATTACTCGTGTTTTCACTTCTCTCATCACCCCATCCATATATACATTGAACAACCATGGGGACATCACACAACCTTGTCGCACGCCCACACTGATTGTGAACCATTCACTTAGATGCCCCTTAACCCTGACACATGCTTCACTACCATCATAAAAACTCTTGACGGCACCTAACAACTTACCCTCTACATCGTACATGCGCAAAACTTTCCACAATCCTTCTCTGTCCACTTTGTCATATGCTTTTTCCAGATCCATGAATGCCATAAACACCTTATGGTCCTTCTCACAAGCCTTCTCTACTATCTGTCTCACTGCAAATATTTGGTCCACACATCCTCTGCCATTCCTAAAGCCACCCTGTTCATCACTCACTAGGACTTTACACATCCTCTGCCATTCCTAAAGCCACCCTGTTCATCACTCACTAGGACTTCTGATATCTCTCTTACTTTCTCTATAATAATTCTTCCATATACCTTCCCTACCACACTCAGTAAGCTTATGCCACGATAATTCTTGCACTCACTTCGTTCACCTTTATTTTTGTACAGGGGTACAATCACAGCCATTTTCCACTCTGCGGGCACAGTTTCACTCATCCATGCCTTCTTACATATCTCCAACAAGCACTTCATTCCATTCTCTCCACTACATTTAAGCATCTCTGCATGCACCTCATCAACCCCAGTTGCTTTCCCATTTTTCAGCCACTTCACAGCACTCTTCACCTGTGCGAGTGTCACGTCTCCTGGCACTGCATTCCTTCTCTGCACACCCCCAATACCAATCATGTTTACAGCTGCTCTGCTCTCTCTATCCCCATTCATCAGGTTTTCAAAATATTCTTTCCATCTGGTCCTTACTTCATCTCCATGGGTTAATAATCTACCACCTGCATCCTTCACACCATCCCATTTCTTACCGCTTTCACTTCTATATTTTCGCACCTCTTTCCAGAATAACTTTCTATTTTCAGAGTAGTTCGCATTAATTTTTTTTTTCCTAGATCCTCATTTACCTCCTTCTTCTTCCTCTTCACTAGTCTCTTTACGTGCTTCTTGCTCTCAACATATTCAGTTCTTATTTCAACTGAACCCCTATCCTGTAACCACTTTAGCCACTTCTTCCTCTTTTCCTCCACCGCTCTCTTTACCTCCTCATCCCACCATGCCGTACCTTTCTTCTTTGTTGTTACCCTTGCCACACCACATACCGCTTTAGCATTCCTAACTAAGCAATCCCTATATGCATTCCACAGTCTGTCCAGATCCATTTCATTCCAATTCAGTAATTCTAACTCGTCCTCTACTTTGGTCCTGTATTCATCTACCATTTCTTTGATCCTCAGCTTCCCAACTTTCAGTCTTTCTGTACACGGGTTTTATCTCTCCTGATCCCCCTCACTCCTTTCAGCTTGATGTTGCATACCACAATCATATGATCTGACAGACCTCCACATCGTCCTCTCACAGCCCTAGTATCAGAACCATTCCCATCATGGACCTCTCTACGAGCACGTAATCAATCAGGCTTCTTTCAACACGATCCCCATTCCCTCTATACCATGTATATTTATGTGCATCTCTGTGTTTGAAATACGAGTTACAAATGCACAACCTCCTCTCCTGACACATATCCTTTAGTCTCTTCCCATTATCATTTTCTCCTGGTACTGCATAGCAATCCATTATGTCATCCTCAGGACCAGTGCCTACTCTTCCATTCGTATCCCCCTTCACAATCATTTTATAGCTCCTGGGCATTTCTCCCACTACTTCACCCAGCTCATCCCAAAACCTGTCTTTCTCTCTCTCACTCCTGTCCTCACATGGTGCATATGCTACAATCACTGGCACTTTCACCTTCTCAGACTTGAACTTGACATACATACATCTCGAGCTAACACATTTGTAGTCTCTCATTCCACTCTGCCACACCTCATTCATCAACAAAGCAACTCCTTCCTTGCATCTTCCTCGCCCATTCATTCCCGATCTTACACATTTCACACCCTCCCACTCCTCCACTTCGCAGCCTTTCATCTTCGTTTCACACAATGCCATCACAGCATATCTCGCACTCTTGAACACATTTACCGCTTCCACCCTCTTGCTCTCCTCATTCACACCTCACACATTCCACATGGCCACGTGAGTCTGCCCATTTGGTTGGGGCCCTGGGAAGGTATTGGGCCCTCCGAGGCTCTCTGAAACAACTGCCATGATTAAGTGATTTTGGATAGGGGAATCTGGGGGACACTTAACCCTACCAGAAACTCGGTTATATGGTTACCACCCAGTGTAGCAAATGGTTTCCTAGGTACAGGAAACCATTTGGCTTGTCACTCAGTGTAGAGATCATATGGTACCTAAACATTGAGTGAGTGGATGATTGGTGCCCCCACCTACAACATATATATATATCTATCTATCTATCTATATCTATCTATATATATATATATATATATATATATATATATATATATATATATATATATATATATATATATATATATATATAACTAGTCGAGCAGGGCAGTATTCCCAAGGTGGATGGAAAGCTGATGACAGGGAGAGCTGGAGCTCCCGTTTCATCAGCCCTCGGGACTAGTTCCTGATTATCTTTGCGGAACTTTTTCAGTGTCTCAGTAACACAGAGAGTAGGCCAGCATGCTCTCTAATACAAATTTCTCTATCAGCACCAAACAACATGCACAGTCCACACTACACTTCTTTATCCAAAATTTAAAAAAAAAAAAAATCATGCCTTTGCAAAACTTAGCCTCGGAGTCCCCGGGGGGGGGACCATAAATGCTCCCACCTTCCGCCCCTCTCCCGGTGATGACTTGAGCTGCCTGGTACCACTGTCTGACTCACTTCTTCATTTCGGCAACATTCACGTCCTTTCTCCTAACTTTTGCTCTGTTGAGCACCACCTCTCCTCTAAACCTCACCTTCTTTTCCTAACTGAGACTCAGTTATCTGAGGCAACTGATAGCAAACCCTTTTCTGTATCCTCCTACTTTCTCTATACTCGTTTCAAAGCCAAAGGAGGCTGTTGTGTATATATACGCAACGACTTATCTTACTCTCGTGTTCCTGAACACCATTTTTCTTAATTCTCTACTATCTGGCTTTGGTTTTCCTGTCATTCTCTGACTATTTATTTCTGTGGTGTTTACTTATCCCCTAATTTTGCTGACTATCAAAAATTCTTTGACTATCTTACTTCTACGAATGAACACATTCTATCCATTTCTCCTTCCTCTGAAATCGGCATTCTAGGAGATTTCAATGTTCACCACCACCTTTGGCTCTCCTCACCTTTCACTGATCCACCTGGTAAACAGCCTACATCTTTTCTATCCTTAATGACCTAGAGCAGCTTGTACAGCACCCTTCCCGTATCCCAGACCGCCTTGGAGAGAGCTCCAACATATTTGACCTCTTCCTTACAACTAATCCTTTTGCTTACACTGTTAAACTTGTCTCCTCGTTGGGCTCCTCCGATCACAACCTTATTACCTTCACCTGTCCTATTGCTCCAGTACGGCCTGTGAACCCTCAAAAGAAACGTCGTCTGTGGCACTCTGGAGCTGCAGATTGGGAGGCCCTCAGGCAGTACTTCTTTGATTTTCCCTGGAATGATTATTGCTTCCATGGCTGGGAGCCGTCTGAGTGTGCCTTGTGCATTACGGAGGTTATTCTCTCGGGCATGGAAGCATACATTCCTTTCTCATATCCTTTGACTAATGCAAGAAAGCCTTGGATTAATGACGCTTGTTCTAATGCTGTCCGCAACAAGGAGAAGGCTTATTTAAGGTACTGGAGCCAACCCACCCCTGAATCACATCTTTGTTATGTTTCTGCACGGAATCGTGCTAAGTCTGTTCTTCGCTATGTTAAAAATAATTTCATCTATACTAAATGCTCTCAACTCTCCAACTCGAATTCTTCCTGCTCCTTCTGGCACTTTGACAAAAACCTTTCTAACAACTTTACCTCATCATCCTTCCCTCCTCTTTTTATGGTTCTGTAGCTGTTTCTTCTACTGATAAAGCAGGTCTCTTCGCTCAGACTTTCTCCTCCAATTCCACCTTAGACGATTCTGGTGCTGTTCCTCCATCACTTCCCCCTCTGACTTCCTTATGTCTGACATTAAAATTTCTTCAGCTGATGGATTTTCTGTCATCACAGGCCTCAATACTAACAAGGCATATGGGCCTGATGGAGTCCCTCCTTTTGTTCTCGGGAATTGTGCTTCTGTGCTTACACCCTGTTTAAGCAAACTCTTTTGCCATCATCTATTAACTTGTATGTTTCCTTCTGGCTGGAAGTTTGCTCTCATTCAGCCAGTCCCAAAGAAGGGTGACCATTCCCAACCTTCTAACTATCATCCAATTGCTTTAACATCCTGTCTCAAAAGTTTTCGAGTCAATTCTTAATAGAAAAATTTTAAAGCCTATTTCCTATCACAACCTTCTTTCTGATCGTCAGTATGGGTTCCGTCAGGGATGCTCCACTGGCGATCTTCTCACCTACCTTTTAGACTCCTGGTCATCCTCTCTTTCGGGACTTATATATATATATATATATATATATATATATATATATATATATATATATATATATATATATATAATCTCATCTCATCAGCCATTTTGAGGGTCCAGTGCATGGCCAGCCTATCCCGACAGAAGTGTGGACGATACAGCCAGTGTATCTGCCAAGTGGCTCAGCTGTCTAGTAGAGATTGTATGTAGGGAGAGAAGTGCTTGTACTGTAAGTGTAACTGTATTGTTGGAGTGGCTTTGGATGTGTGTGTAGTCCATGAACTAAGAGTAATCAGCCCGCGCAAGCCGAATGTGTGCAAGCATACTGTTATAGTATGCGACACTGATTCAACCGCAGGACCTCTTGTGTCTGCCAATGCAGTACGTGGCCGAAAGAACGCTGCCAAGGTTTATTATCCTGGCGGGGCACGAACCCTCGTTCTTCAGTGTACAAAAAAGCACACTTTACCACTGCACCACAGAGGCTCCTGTATATATATATATATATATATATATATATCATACTAGGAAGAAGGAGCCAAAGGCCTTGACCCCGCAATGACTGTTCCCCCCAAGAGAAAAACAAAATACAAGAGAGAGCCAAATTCAAGCTCTAATCATTTCGAGATGCCTGGACACACTGCGTTTGAAAAACTGGAGATCATAAGAAGCAGTAAATACAGACAGAGGGAGACAATCCCAGAGTTGACCTGCTGCACAAATGAAGGACTGGGAGTAACGGTTAACTCTTGGATTAGGGAGTTGAACAGAAAAGGGATGAGAGTTTGTTGCTAGATGGGTACTACGCACCCGTCGTAGAGGTGGATGAATGCAAGCAAACAGTTCAGAGGAGCAGCGACCATTGAAGTAGCGAGAGAAAAGAGATAAAGATCCAACAGTGCGGTGAAGAGACACAGGTTGAAGGGAGCCAGAAAGAGGAGGAGAGTTAATGAGACGAGAAGCCACTGACTCCACCCTATTGAGAAGAACTCTATGTGGAGAACCTCCCCACACATGCGAATTGTACTCCAAACAGGGGCGGATAAAACCAGATTATAGAGTCAACAATTGTGCAGGGGTAAAGAAGGTACAGAGTCGGCTTAGCACACGTAATCTCTTGGAAGGAGATTTTACAAGAGATGTAGTATGATCTTTGCAAGATAAGTCCCGAGTAAATGAAACCCCAAGCATGTTCAAGGATGATGCAGGATTAAGCTGAATATTATTAAATATTAGTGGGTACACCTGTGGAAGATTTTGTCAGGTTGATAGGTGTAAGAACTGAGTCTTTGATGCATTGAAAACAACAAGATTATTTTTACCCCTGTCAGAGATACGAGCCAAGTCAGACATTAGGTGTGCCATAGCCTCATCCCTTGTTTGCTGAAGTAACTGCTGAGATGGATGCTGTGTAAACCGAATGGAAAGATGAAGGGTGGACTCATCAGCGTACGAGTGGATAGAGTTAGATGTACAGGTTAGAAGGTCATTGATGAATAAAAAGAAGAGAGTTGGTAATAAGACAGAGCCCTGAGGAACATCACTGTTGATAGATCTAGGAGAAGAACGATGACCGTCTACGACAGCGGCTATAGAACGACCAGAAAGGAAGCTATAGATGAAGGCACAGATAGAAGGATAGAAACTGTAAGAGGGCAGTTTGGAAATTAAACATTTATGCCAGACTCGATCGAAAGCCTTTGAGATGTCAAGTGCAATGGCAAAGCTTTTGCCAAAGTCCCGAAAGGAGGATGACCAGGAATCTAAAAGGTAGGTGAGAAGATCGCCAGTGGAGCTTCCCTGACCGAACCCATACTGACGATCAGATAGAAGGTTGTGATAGGAAATAGGCTTTAAAATTTTTATATTAAGAATTGACTTGAAAACTTTTGAGATACAGGATGTTAAAGCAATTGGACGATAGTTAGAGGGTTGGGAATGGTCACCCTTCTTTGGGACTGGCTGAATGAGAGCAAACTTCCAGCAAGATGGAAAGGTAGAAGTTGATAGACAAAGGCGAAAGAGTTTGCCTAGGCAGGGTGTAAGTACAGAAGCACACTTCTTGAGAACAACAGGAGCGACTCATCAGGCCCATACGCCTTGCTAGTATTGAGGCCTGTGATGACAGAAAATCCATCAGCTGAAGAAATTTTAATGTCAGCCATGAGGAAGTCAGAGGGAGAAGTGATGGAGGAACAGCACCAGAATCGTCTGACGTGGAATTGGAGGAGAAAGTCTGAGTGAAGTGATCTACTTTATCAGTAGAAGAAACAGCTACAGAACCATCAGAGTAGAAAAGAGGAGGGAAGGATGATGAAATAAAGTTGTTAGAAAGGATTTTGGTAAGGTGCCAGAAGGAGCGGGAAAAATTCGAGTTGGAGAGTTAAGAGCATTTAGTATGGATGAAATTATTCTTAGCAGAACGAAGAGCAGAATTAGCACGATTCCGGGCAGAAACATAAAGATGATGTCATTCAGGGGTGGGTTGGCTCCGGTACCTTTTATAGGCCCTCTCCTTGTTGCAGACAACATTAGAACAAGTGTGATTAAACCAAGACTTTCTTGTATTAGTCAAATGATATGAGAGAGGAATGTATGCTTCCATGCCCGAGAAAATAAACTCCGTAATGTGCAAGGCACATTCAGATGGCTCCCGGCCATGGAAGCAATAATCATTCCAGGGAAAATCAAAGAAGTACTGCCTGAGGGCCTCCCAATCTGCAGCTCCAGAGTGCCACAGATGACGTTTCTTTGGAGGGTTCACAGGCTGTACTGAAGCGATAGGACAGGTTAAAGTAATAAGGTTGTGATCGGAGGAGCCCAACAGTGAGAAAAGATTAACAGTGTAAGCATAGGGATTAGTAGAAAGGAAGAGGTCAAGTATGTTGGAGCTCTCTACAAGGCGGTCTGGGATACGGGAAGGGTGCTGTACAAGCTGCTCTAGGTCATTAAAAATAGAAAAATGTAGGCTTGTTCACCAGGTAGATCAGTGAAAGGAGAAGAGAGCCAAAGGTGGTGGTGAACATTGAAATCTCCTAGAATGGAGATTTCAGAGAAAGGAGAAATGGATAGAATGTGTTCCATCGTAGAAGTAAGATAGTCAAAGAATTTTTGACATTCAGTAGAATTAGGGGATAAGTAAACAGCGCAGATATATTTCAGCAGAGAATGATTGGAAAGCCGAAGCCAGAGTGTAGAGAATTCAGAAGAATGGAGTTCAGGAACAAGAGAGCAAGATAAGTCATTGCGTATACATACACAACAGCCATTTTTGGCTTTGAAATGGGTATAGAGAAAGTAGGAGGATACAGAAAAGGGTTTGCTGTCAGTTGCCTCAGAAAGCTGAGTCTCAGTTAGAAAGAGAAGGTGAGGTTTAGAGGAGAGGTGGTGCTCAACAGAGCGAAAGTTAGAGGAAAGGCCTCGAATGTTGCAGCCATGAAGAAGAAGTAAGTCAGACAGTGGTTCCAGGCAGCTCAAGTCGTCACCGGGAGAGGGGCGGAAGGTGGGGGCATTTATGTTCCCCCCCCTGGGGATACCAAGGTTGAGAGTTGAGTTGCCATGATATTTTTTTTTTTTAAGAAATGGAAGTGTAGAGTGTACTGTGCATGTAGTTTCGTTTAGATAGAGAAACTTGTATTGGAAAGGATATATATATACGAGTACATATATATATATATATATATATATACAGAGAGAGAGAGAGAGAGAGAGAGAGAGAGAGAGAGAGAAAAAAAACCGTGGTACTCCCGAGGGGAATGGGAATGGTGGTGATAGAGAGAGCTGGAGCTCCTGTTTCACTAGCTATCTAACCATCCCCCTTCGCTGACCTTTTCAGTGTGACAGTAACATGGAGCGCAGACCAGCAAACTCTCCCAGATATTTCCTCTATCTTATGCACTACACCACATGCACTTTACATTTCACACAATGTATCCCACTACGTTACAGGGGTCGGCACCAGCAATGGCATGCGGCCAGAAAACTTTGCCAAAACTACCTAGTGGCGGACTTCTGAGAGGAGGCATGACGGGGGTTCCACCAGCATAGATCATGGGTCCAGGGCGAGATGGGGCTCGGGCCCGTGCTAGAGGGTACAGGGCATTTTGGTTCCCAGGCTGCCGCTTTCGCCCAATAGAGAGGGGCCCAAACCTGGGAGTAGCGCCCCAGGAGGCTGCCCTATCAGTGGTGTATAATGGCAGGATAGTTGCAGTGCCAAGGAGTGCTTGGAGGGTGTCCCTGCAGCTGTCCTGGCAGGGTGCCCTGAGGCCACTACCACAGCCACTGGTAAGCTGGTGGGCTAAGGGTCCCAGATCCATTGCCTGGACCTGGGACTGTGCAGTGAGTGGGGTCTTTGGTATGTCTATCCCCCTTTATTAATCCTGACTATGACAGAACACAAGAATAAGTTTCAAAGCAAGCCTGAGGACAGTAAATCACCCAGGGGGATGAGGGTGGGTTCTTGGAATGACGGAAGTTTGAGGGGAAGAGCGGGAGAAGTCGTTGAGGCATTCAGTAGGAGGTGGGCGGATGTGGTGTGTTTGCAGGAAGTCCGGTACAGGGGTGGATCAGCCAGAAAGATTGTTGGGAAGGACTGTTGCTATAAGTTGTTTTGGCAGGGGGGGGCAGATGGATATAGGGGTGTTGGTGTAATGGTTGCGGAGAAATAGGTGGAATATGTTATGAATGTTATAAGAGTAAGCAATAGGATATTGGTAGTGAAAATTCTATTTGGAAGAAAGAAAGCTGCAGTTATTAATCGGCATATGCTCCACAGGCAAGATTGGGTGAAGCAGAGAAAGATAGATTTTGGGATGATTTAATACCTGTAGTAGGTGGTATGCGGGATGATGAGATAGTGGTTTTGGGAGGGGACTTAAATGGTCATGTAGGTGAAGCAGCACAAGGTTATGAAGGAGTACATGAGGGATGTGCGTATGGTATAAGGAATGCAGAAGGGGAAAGGATACTCGAGTTTGGGGAAGCAACGGACATGATTGTGTGCAACATATACTTTAGGAAAAGAGAGAGTAGGTTAATTACGTATGTGTCTGGGGGAAATAGCAGTCAGATAGATTATTTTCTGGTTAGGATGGCTGATAGGAGGTTATTGAGGGATGTTAGAGTTATAGGAAGTGAGGAGTGTGTGCTGCAGCACAAACTATTGATTTGTGATATGGTGCTTAAAGAACAAGTGATGAAAAAGAGGACTTAAGTACCTAGGAGGAAAATATGGAAGCAGAAAAAACAAGTAGTAAGGGATGCCTTCTATATTGAGATGAGGAGAGTGATGGCTGAACAGGGAGCTGTAGACAGAGGCGTTAATGAACAGTACAGAGCCCTCAAGAACAATCTCTTGAGAGGTACTGATGTAACATGCGGTTGGACAAGAGGACCACCAAGACATAAAATAACTTGGTGGTAGGATGAGGGTGTAGAAGCTGCAGTTAAGGAAAAAGGAAGGTTTTTCCGGGAATGGAAGAATGGTGATAGCAAGGAAGAATACTTGGCTCCCAAGCGTAGGGCTAGAAGAGAGGTATACAGGGCCAAGTCTGAGTCACAGAGACTTTTACTTGATAACATAAATCATGGGGAAAGGAAAAATATGATATTTAAGGTGGCAAATCAGATGAAGAGGGATAATCGGGATATTATAGGTTAGCAGTGTGTGAAGAATGATGAAGGAAGGGTAGTGGTGAACAATGAGGATATTAAAGATGCATGGAGAGAGCATTATAGCCAGTTGTTGAATGAGAAGTTTGACTGGGACAGGGAAGGTTTGGAGCCAGCAGATCCAGTGTCTGGCCCTTGGCCTTTGATTGATGCTGCTACTGTGAGTGAGGCAATAGGCAGGATGAAGGTGGGGATGGCAGCAGGTGTGTCTGGGTTGACTGCCGAAATGTTGAAGGGCTCAGGATATATAAGGGTGAGGTTAGTCACTGACCTGATAAATATGATTATTTATGAGTGTGTTGTCCCAGATGATTGGCTGAAGCGTATAATTGTAAATGTGTATAAAGGGAAGGGTGATGCCCTGGAAAGAAGAAGTTATAAAGGTAAAAAGCTTTTAGATCAGATAATGAAGGTAATGGAGAGAGTTTTAGAAGGTATGATTAGAGAAAGAGTGGATATTGATGAGATGCAGTTTGGGTTTATGCCAAGTAGGGGGACCTCTGATGCCATATTCATTGTTAGACAGCTTCAGGAAAAATATATTGGTAGGGGAAGGGATCTTTATTTTGTTTTTGTTGATTTGGAAAAGGCCTTTGACAGATTCCCTGGAGAGGTGGTGAAGTGGGCAATGAGAAAGCTTGGCTTGGAGGAGTGGCTGGTTAGGGTGGTTATGGCTATGAATGTGGGTGCTCGCACCCAGGTAAGAGTGAATGGAGATTTGATTGATTAGTTTTCCGTGAATGTTGGTGTGCATCAGGGGTCAGTTTTGAGTCCCATGTTGTTTATCATGGTACTTGAAGCCCTCTCACGTGACTTTAGAAATGGACTCCCATGGGAAATGTTGTATGCTGTTGATTTGGTGTTGACTGCTGAAAACGAAAGGGAGGTGGAGGAAAGGTTTAGGAAGTGGAGAGATGGTATGGGGCACAAGGGCTTAAAGGTAAATGCAGATAAAAGTGATGATATCTAGAGTTGGTGGCGATACTGTCAAAGACAAGGGAGAGTGGCCACGTGCAGTTTGCCACAAGGGCGTGGGAAGTAATTCTATCTTGTGCGGTGTTTGTGATAAATGGGTGCACAAGAGATGTAGTGGTATCAGAGGTAGACTGCGAGATAATGCTGATTTTATGTGTACGGCGTGTCGGGCGAGCATGTGGAGATTGTCAAGCGTGAAAGGATTGAACTTGCTGGTGAATCTCTTGAGTGTGTGGAAGAGTTTTGTTATTTGGGAGACATGTTGTGTGCTGGAGGTGTGGCTGGTGCTAGCTCTGTGGCTAGAGTGAGAAGTGGTTGGAAGAAGTTCAGAGAGCTCTTGCCTCTTCTGACATTAAGAGGACTCTACCTACGTGCTAAGGCGTCTTTGTATGCAGCATGTGTTAGGAGTGTAACGCTATATGGTAGTGAGACCTGGCAGTAAAGGAGGAGGATATTCGCCGGCTCAGACGTACAGAAATGACAATGATTAGGTGGATGTGTAGTGCGTACCTGCGTGCAAGGTCCGAGGGGGGCTGGGTTTACATTGGAAAAGTTGAGAGGTAGGATGGGACTGGAGTGTATTGATGTGATGAGGAGAGGTAGATTGAGATGGTTTGGACGTGTGGAGAGGATGGGGGATGATAATTTGGTGAGGAAGGTGAGAAGTGTTAATATTGGTGGTGGGGTTATGAGGGGTAGACCGAGAAAGACATGGGACGAGGTCATTAACTGTGACCTCAGGATTAAGGGACTAAACAGGGAGGCTGCAGTGGATCGTGCAGCGTGGAAAGCCGCCATTAGGTGACCAAGGCCAACACATGCAAGCATGTTGGAGCCTTTAAAAACGAAACGAACGAACGAACGAACCGATATATACGTATGTATATATATATATATATATATATATATATATATATATATATATATATATATATATATATATATATATATTGTTAAATAGCCTATGATTTCATCATCCTTTGTGTAATTTTTTACGCACAGTATACTGCATGTTTGATCACGAGCGTGTTCTGCCTCAGTCCCCCCCTTCTACCGTTATAGTAGAGTGAGTCGTCCTTTCTGTTGTTCAGAGCGGGATTGTCAACCCTTTGTCCCCATAGCTTCATTTGTGCGTTCTTCTTACAAGTTGTATCAAGCTCTGCTGGCCCCTATATAATGAGCTCAGTCTCTGCATCATTGCCACTTAGATCTACTCCTCATTTTGTTCACATCTCTGTCCTCCCCTGTACAGTTATTGTTGTGAGTGCTCAGGAAGTCTCCAACCATCTAGCAGCTGTGTACTTTGAGTATAACTGTTGTTGCATTTTTTCTTGTGCTGTGTAGCATAGGGTTAATTCTTTGGCCTAGTGAGGTTTTTGTAATTTGTGTAAGGGTTCTTTGTCAGTCATCATTAATAATATTTTGTATCTGTAATAATTTATCTTGCATTAACTGAGCATTACCCAGTGTATTTTCATTTTATCAGGGCTGACTTAGGTAAATTTACTCTTGCTAATTTCATGTTAATAGAGGCTATTGCAGTTAACCATATATTTAACCTGTTTTTTGCCATTACGTTATCCTTATGAGTCCTGAATGTTTTGTTGTTAGTTTGAGCATTAAACTTTAACTTGTAATTTTACCTAACTCTTTTGTTTTGAACCTGGAACTTTACGGGACAGTAGTGACTCTTAGTATTCTCACTTAATGTGTACATTATCTTTCTCTGTTCCGTAACATAAATTTGGCGACCTCTTATCAGGATATTCAGGATATTATCATAAGGATATTGTTTGATATTTTGTGACTGTGATTTATTCATGATGTCTACTATTTCTACACTTGATGAAGCCAAAGATTTTTTGTCAAATGTGCAAACAGTGTGTGATGTAGAAAACAGAACAAAGAATGAACTTAAGCTTGTTGCTCAACAATTGGGAATTGCAGTTCATTCTCATCATTCTAAAGATCAAATTGTTGGCATGATTAATAAAAGCTTGTTTAATGTAACTCCTCCAAATGAGCAAACGCAGATTGAATTAGCTAAGTTACAGCTAGCCCTGCAGGAGGCTCGTGTTAAGGAGGCTGAATTTCAAGCACGTGTTAAGGAGGCTGAGTCTCAGGCTAAGGAGGCGGAGTCTCAGGCTAAGCAGGCGGAGTCTCAGGCTCGTATTCAGGAGGCTGAATTTCAAGCAAATGCTAAGGAGGCTGAGTTTCAGGCTCGTGCTAAGGAGGCTGAGGCACAAGTTGAAATTGCTAGGATTCAGGCAGACCATGAGTATCGCATGAAACAAGGTGGAACTGGATCATCTAGCTCTGATGATTTTGATGTGGCTAAAAATGTTAAACTTGTCCCTCCTTTTAATGAATCTGATTTAACCAAGTATTTTCAGTTGTTTGAGAGGGTAGCTACAGGTTTTAATTGGCCCAAAAAGTATTGGCCAGTACTCCTTCAAACTGTTCTCACCGGTAAAGCTCAAGTAACTTATGCATCTTTGCCTCAGGATCAATGTGATAATTATGATGTAGTTAAGAGCTTGATTCTTAAGGCCTATGAGCTTGTTCCTGAAGCTTATAGAGTAAAATTTAGGACAACTTACAAGCAATATAAGCAATCCCATGTTGAGTATGCAAAAATCAAAGAAGATCTGTTAGAGCAGTGGTTAAATTCTAAGAATGTGGATTCTGATTTTGGTAAATTTAAGCAGTTGATTTTGCTGGAGGACTTCAAAAGGTGCATTAGTAAAGATGTAAGCCTATATCTTGATGAGAAAAGAATAGATAATTTGTCTGATGCTGCAGTTTTAGCTGATGAATATGTTCTCACTCACAAGAGATATTCTAGAGAAAAAGGGAAAGCTGAGAGTAAGTACGTTGCCTCTACTCAGAGCACAGGTAACAGGAAAGAGAATAAAGATGATGTTTCTCAGGAAGTAAATACCAGCTTCACCTCTAGATTTCAGAAAAGTAAATGTACTTATTGTAGTAAGCTTGGTCATACTACGGAGAAATGTTTCAGGAGACAGCTTGATGTGAACAAAAAGGAGTCTTTAAATATTCAGTCAATTGGTCTAGTGTCCACTCTTGAGAGTTCCCAGAATTCTTTAACTGAGTTAACTGAACCTGCTTTGAGGGGTAACTTAAATTCTCATGATGGAGCTCCTCTTTTGAGCAGTAACGTGGGTGATACTCTCAAGAGTTCATGTGCTAATTTCCTGTCTGATGGTTTTGTCAGTCCTCTGGACAGTAATGACAGGAAATCAGTTAAAATATATCGTGATACAGGTGCTTGCCAATCCCTTATGCTGACCAGTGTTCTAGGCTCTAATGTTAATTCCACTGATGAAACTGTAATCTTACAAGGTGTAGGGAATAATTACTTCTCTGTCCCTCTGTGCAGAGTGAATTTAGAGTCTGGTTTTGTTAATGGTTCCGTTATGGTTGGGTTGGTTGAGACACTCCCAATGTCAGGTGTAACTTTCTTACTTGGAAATGATATTGGTGGAAGTCAAGTGTGTCCAGCTCCTCAGTTGTCTAGTGAGCCAGTGGCTGCGACCCGGGATTGTGATGTCCCTGATGTGTTCCCTGCATGTGCTGTCACTAGGGCTAAGTCTAAAGTTACTGGTGACTTAGAGGATAATGATGATGATGATGTTATCCTAGCTGACACTTTTCTTGCTAATTTGGACCACTCACCAGTTGAGGCAGTACCCTGTAGTGTTGATAATTTGTCTCGTCAAGAGTTGGTTGAGTTGCAGGTTGCTGACCCTGAGTTGAAAGGTCTAGCTAACTCTGCTTGCAGTGAGGAAGAGTCAGCTGGTGCTTCTACTTGTTATTATATAAAGTCAGGAGTACTTATGAGGAAGTGGAGACCCCCAACAGTATCAGCCGACTGTGAATGGGAGGTTGTACATCAAGTTGTCATCCCTCGTGTTTGTAGGCAGGATATCATTAGAGTGGCTCATGATTCCAGTTTGGCAGGACACCTTGCAGTGAGGAAGACTGTGGCACGCATTTTGAAACACTTCTACTGGCTAGGTATCTTCAGGGATGTTTCCTGGTATTGTAAGTCTTGTCACACCTGTCAAGTTGTGGGGAAGTGTAATCAGACCGAAAAGGTTGCACCTCTAGTTCCCATTCCTCCTTTTGAGGCGCCTTTCACCTGTGTGTTGGTGGATATTGTGGGCCCTCTTCCTAAGACTTCTTCAGGATTTTCTTATGTGTTGACCCTGATTGATATGGCTACTCGTTATCCTGAAGCCATTCCACTTAGAAATATCTCAGCAAAGAACGTGGTTAAGGAAATGCTAGGGTTCTTCACAAAGTTTGGTCTGCCCAAGGAGGTACAGTCAGACCGGGGAAGTAATTTCATGTCGAATGTTTTCAAGCAGTCTCTGAAAGAGTTGGGCATCACCCAGATCACGTCTTCAGCTTATCATCCCCAGACCCAAGGAGCGTTGGAGAGATATCATCAAACACTCAAATCGATGCTCAAGAAATACTGTTTGGAACATCAGAAAGACTGGGATAAAGCTCTTCCATTCGTTGTGTTTGCCGCAAGAGAATCTCCAAATGAATCACTGGGCTTCTCACCTTTTGAACTACTGTTTGGCCATGAAGTAAGAGGACCCCTTAAGCTACTCAAGGAATGCTGGCTGTCGGAGGAAGATGACGTCAACCTGCTGGAGTATGTGATGAAGTTCAAAGAACGGCTGTCCACTGCTTTACAGCTGGCGAGAGAGAATTTAGGAGCTGCTCAGGAGAAGATGAAAACTTGGTATGATAAGAAGTCCAGGTTACGCCACTTTCAGCCAGGAGATCAGGTTTTGATTCTGCTACCGGTTCATGGGCAACCTCTTCAAGCCAAGTTTAGTGGCCCTTATTTCGTGGAGAAGAAACTTAGTGATGTCAACTATGTCATCGCCACACCAGATCGTAGAAAGAACAAGCAAGTATGTCACATCAACATGCTAAAGTTATATCACAGGCGGGACGAAAATAATCCAGTCTGCACTGTAGCTGCTCCACCCGAGTCTGCAAGTGAAGCTCTCCCATGCAGTATGAGCCTGAGTGATAGTTTGGGGAAGAATCCTGATATCATGAATGATCTCCAGACTAAGCTTTCTCATCTACCTCCCAAGGAAAGGCAGGAGTCTTCGGCATTACTGCAGGAGTACCCACAAGTGTTGCGTGCCACTCCAGGAAGAACCACTGTGTTGATGCATGATGTCGATGTTGGAGACGCAAAGCCAATTAAATTGCCTCCTTACCGTGTGAACCCAGTGAAAGTTCCTCTCATTCAGAAGGAGCTTGGCTACCTGTTGGACCACAAGATGATTGAGCCCTGTCAGAGCGAGTGGAGTTCTCCTGTCACTCTAGTCCCTAAGCCAGGTGGGTCACAGCGGCTTTGCATTGACTACAGACGTGTTAATCAGATAACTAAAACAGACACTTACCCTCTCCCTCGTGTGGAAGATTGCATAGACAAGATCGGAAAGGCTAGGTACATAAGTAAGTTTGATTTGTCAAAGGAATACTGGCAAGTACCTATGACTGAACGTGCTAGGGAGATCTCATGTTTTGTAACACTAGGAAAGACTTTTGCATGTTCTGTAATGCCATATGGCATGAAGAATGCACCAGCCACATTTCAGAAGCTCATGAATGTTGTAACAGAGGGTTTCGCAGGGTGTGTTGTTTATATTGATGATGTATTAATCTTCAGTGACAACTGGAAAGATCACCTATGCCATGTCAGTAAATTTCTTGAGCGTTTGGTTCATGCTAATCTTGTAGCTAATTTATCAAAGTGTGAGTTTGGTCAAGCTAAAGTTCAGTACCTTGGGTATGTAATTGGTGATGGACATGTTGCACCACCAGGAGCTAAGGTTCAGGTTATAAGTGATCTTCCCAGACCTAAAAGCAGGAAAGAGCTACAAAGATTTTTGGGAATCGTAGGTTATTACCGGAGGTTTGTTCTTAACTTTTCTATTCTTGTATCACCACTTACAGACCTACTGAAAAAGGGAGTTAAATTTGTCTGGACCGATAACTGTGAATTCTCTTTCAACAAACTTAAAGCCATCCTATTAAGTCAGCCAGTGCTCGCTACTCCAAATTTTGCTAAGCCTTTTAAGATGGCTGTTGATGCAAGTGATACAGGAGCTCGGGCTGTTTTGCTGCAAGAGGATGATCAGGGTATTGAACACCCTGTATCTTACTACAGTAAGAAGTTCACTCCACCTCAAAAGAACTACTCCACTATTGAGAAAGAGCTTTTGCCCTTGATTTTGGGTTTAGAGCATTTTTCATTTTATTTGTGTTCTGGTTTTGACCCCATAGTCATTTATACCGATCATAACCCACTGAAATTCCTTAGTAAGTTTAAAGATAAAAATCAGAGATTGACAAGATGGAGTCTACTTCTTCAGGAGTATTCATTAGACATACAACATGTCAAGGGGAAAGAAAATGTCATTGCAGATTGCTTATCTAGACTTTAGACAGATTGTTTTAGAGTAATAAGAAATTTCCTTTGTAAATTTCTTTTTCTTTGTGGGGAGGTGTTACATAGCCTATGATTTCATCATCCTTTGTGTAATTTTTAACGCACAGTATGCTGCATGTTTGATCACGAGCGTGTCCTGCCTCAGTCCCCCCCTTCTACCGTTATAGTAGAGTAAGTCGTCCTTTCTGTTGTTCAGAGCGGGATTGTCAACCCTTTGTCCCCATGGCTTCATTTGTGCGTTCTTCTTACAAGTTGTATCAAGCTCTGCTGGCCCCTATATAATGAGCTCAGTCTCTGCATCATTGCCACTTAGATCCACTCCTCATTTTGTTCACATCTCTGTCCTCCCCTGTACAGTTATTGTTGTGAGTGCTCAGGAAGTCTCCAACCATCTAGCAGCTGTGTACTTTGAGTATAACTGTTGTTGCATTTTTTCTTGAGCTGTGTAGCATAGGGTTAATTCTTAGGCCTAGTGAGGTTTTTGTAACTTGTGTAAGGGTTCTTTGTCAGTCATCATTAATAATATTTTGTATCTGTAATAATTTATCTTGCATTAACTGAGCATTACCCAGTGTATTTTCATTTTATCAGGGCTGACTTAGGTAAATTTACTCTTGCTAATTTCATGTTAATAGAGGCTATTGCAGTTAACCATATATTTAACCTGTTTTTTGCCATTACGTTATCCTTATGAGTCCTGAATGTTTTGTTGTTAGTTTGAGCATTAAACTTTAACTTGTAATTTTACCTAACTCTTTTGTTTTGAACCTGGAACTTTACGGGACAGTAGTGACTCTTAGTATTCTCACTTAATGTGTACATTATCTTTCTCTGTTCCGTAACAATATATATATATATCCTAACTCAGTCACAAACGATTCACACCGTGGCGTGTGTACTACCCAGCTACAGGAGAAAATCACTGTCATCACTGACCGTAAATTCTTTGTGTTTAAATTAATGATTGCAAGCCTGGGGAGAAAACTCATGACAGTGATGAAAAATCCTGTACTCAGGTCAACTGAGTGATAGTTCGCTACATTTACTTTAACACAACTAATTGTTATGTAGCAGTGTGCAGTGTAGGTGTGGCAGTTGTAATGTAGCTGTACCTACATGTTATATGGTACAATGCAAGCAGCAGCAATATGCTGACGATGAGGGTGGAGAAGAAAAGGTGGCAGCGCTCAAGTGGCAATGTTGTATATACTTGGTGAAGACCAACATGGTGGCACTGCAACGCCACACCTGAAGAATTCAAAGGTGGAGCATCAATAGTCTCAGTGTGACACTTACAGTCTGAATTAGATTACGATTACCCTCTCCCCAGCGGTCAGCACATACTACGAAAGGTATGCACTGGCTGAAAATTTCAGGTGCCTAACGGGTAGGCTATTAACCAGGAAAAGTAGTTTTGTTCTTGGGTTGACAAGCCAATTAGAACAAGTGTTCCCTGATTAAACCCTATATTTCCATTAACTGGAGAACAAGGTGTTCCCTGGTAAATGTATAGGCACAGTGTGGATATGAGGCATTGTGGACCAGAGCATTGCCTGGCGCATTAAAGGGAGACAGTAGTCAACCAGGCCCCAGCTCCTCTCCCCTCTGGGACCATGCTTCAGTTCAGCTAATCCACCCCCTGCAGTATCGACCCCCAGTACATTAACACCTGTGATCCGACCCTGCAGCCAGCAGAACCCTCCTACTACCCCCCCACCATTCTCCCTCCCCTTTTCCCTGTCATACGGTCGAGTTTTTTCTTTCCGATCATTTGGATTAGCAGATTTTTTTTTTTACATTGTTAGAAACCTGAGACTTTGCAGAATAAGATGAATGAAATAAGAAAGTGATTTTGCATAAAGTATAATAGTTATGACGAGTACAAGTTGAAAGGGTGCATAAGAATTTTTTTACCAAATCCGTGCACTCGTGTTTCTTCTATTCCGATCATTTCTTCATCCCTAAATACTGTATTTGGATTAGCAGATTTGTTTTTATACGGTTAGATAGCTGAGACTTTGTAGAACAGGAAGAAATAAAAAGTAAGCTATATTTCAAAAATTATATAGTTATGTTGAATATAAGCTGAAACAGCACTTTGTAGAATAGGATGAAATAAAAAGTAAGCTCTATTTCAAAAAGTTATATAGATATGGTGAATATAAGCTGAAAAAGCACTTTGTAGAATAAGATGAAATAAAAAGTAAGCAATATTTCAAAAAGTTATATAGTTATGGCAAATATAAGCTGAAAGAGCACATCAGAATGTATAGACCATTTTTTATTCTAAGCATTTTCAATCACGTTTTCGAATATTCACATGAATGAAAAATAGTATCACCGAAGTGGAAATTCAGTCAGGCTAATATAAGGCTAAATTTCACGGCGCTAGATGCAATTCCTGATTAATGATGAATATTTCTTTGTTTGCACGTTTATATGCATCCAAAGAACTGGTTGGTCACTTTCAGTTTGGAAGCGGATCCATTTCCAAAGACCGCAGAAGTGTTAGAAAGATTCTGAAAGGTGCCAGTTAATTAACAGGGCCCTCAGTAACCCACAGTCCATCACAGGTCGAAAGTGAGAATAGTGACCATTAACTCAGGGCTATTCGTCCATTTGCTCCTAGTTTATGTAGGCTACTGTCCAGCGGTACTTGCCTTTGCACTCGAACATCCATATTATTCTACACTTACTACTAATATAGGAAAGCTGGAGAATCCCCATGCAGACTCAGGCAGGTCACATTTTAACACCCAGTGCAGGTGTGAATACTCATGTAAATAAACTGACCTTAACAATACTACCAATAGGTAATTGAAACACAGCATCGGTATGCCTCTGTGAGGTTCTCAAACTTCCCACTTAACCTACTATATATTTGTATATACACGTCTGGGACGAAACGTGTCCCGCAGAACAAGCAGGCAGGACATCAGGTCTGCGCCCACACAGTCACTGTTCTCTCTCTCCAGTGGCTCAAAGATTAGGGGCATGGATTTCAGTGTAGGGCAGACACATCCCCAATCAGTGGTACATTTTCACACATCACAGGAACGTAAGAGCCTATTTATTTCATGTCCCATTCTTGGCCAGAAAAAGCCAGCATGGATATGGTTAAAGGTTTTCACTCTGCCCATGTGAACTCCCAGCACCGAACACTGACCCATTTCAAACACTACTCAGCGACACTTTGCAGAAATTATAAACTGTGGTCGATCCTCTCCCAGGGGCGTTTGTGACTCACGGTACAGCCATCCTCAATGACAAAGGAACCTGGCTTGACCTCCCCGTGAATGTTTGATCAGTTACCCTCCAGTTTCTTATGCACTATGCCAAGTGTCTGGTTGAACTGTTTTTCTTGGACAACAACTTGGTTACTGATCAGATCTTGCAGCGATGCAATGGTCAGCGGGGTGACACTATTTGGAGACTTGGTCATGATTAGCATTACTGAAGCAGCCGAGATTTGAGCAGCAACATCTATGGTGCAACTATTCTTAGCACCTGGTATGTTACCTATGATAAGGTCAAACAAAGGTACTGGCATGACAACTGCAACTGTCAAGCCAGTACAAAATGGAGATGCTACCTGGATACCTGCCTCAGGAAACAATATCACTTTCCTGGGGATCAGTAAACCCCATATCCTTGGTTTCCTGTATGAACAAGTTAGTAGCCATTGTGCAAACTCACCGAGATGGAGTGAGCTAAAAATTGGTGTATGAGCAATGCTGTTTCGCAGCCTAATGGTAATAATTCAATATTAAGAATTTAGGCACAGGCTGCCGGTGACCAGTTTTATCTAGTAAAACTGGAAAGCAAGGATAAAATTCCACAAACTAGCAAGCAGAAGACATTCACAATAAAAAAATAAAGCAGGAACAATGACTTGCTAAAACAGTAACCACCAGTAAGCTAGTGCCTATAATATTAATGATTATAACTACTGTAAAAAGTAGCTAAGAGCGAGTGACTTTAGTAGTTCGTTAATAACTTATTTTTAAAGCTAGGTCTTAGTATCCTGGTGAAAGGTCACAACTTGTCACGGGGCGGAGGGGATATCATCTGTTGCCACTTAACATGGGTGAAAAAGGAAAGTCGCCACTTGTCACAAGAAGATCGACATAAGAAGTTAAAGTCTTACGTTTCTGCTTTATTCTAGCTTACGTCGTCAATCCCAGAAAGCGTGAGATTTATAAACTTTCTCTTCAAACAATACCCTGCTGGGAATAACCACATACGAATGCTGAATTATTAGTACTGTCGTCCTCTGAGAGAAAGAATGGCCTTTGTCCCCTGGCAATTACTAATTAACCCTGGAACTTAGTAATACATTAACCAGATTCTTGCTCTCGCCACTCCTAGCTTGTGCAGACGGTTATATTGTGAATTACAGTAATATGAGAGAACCGGTTAACTACCACATATGATTACTATCAAGGAAAGTTTGTGCAAACTGGGAGCCAAGTGAATTATGAACAATTTGAAAAGTAAAACACGGTTTTACATTTAATCGAGTTCAAAAGAGAAGAACTAAATTTATTAATTACAGCAAAATAAATTCTTACATTACAAGAATCTCAAATAAATACATTCACTCACTCACGCAATCAAGCAAGCTAATTCACTTAAACGTAGAAAACACAAAAAGGAAAGACTGGTAATTGGAGATAAGGAGTGCACGGCTTAAGGAGATTGCTATCTTGCACTGCTTTGTCCTGAACTTCCGTCTCTCGGGCTGCCAACATCGAGGATGGGGTCCAGAACTGTGGGGAAGCTAGGTGATTCGCTGGTCACGGTTCTCTCACACTGCTCTTGATGTCCATTTTTGGACTGCTCGTCACTAACTGACGATGGTAAGTGGAGAGATATGGCGTTGCAGAGCTAAGATGACCCACTGATCGAGATGTGAAGCGCCTCCAGGAATCACTTTTGCACTGCCCTGCCGTATATCCATCCATGGGACCTCTCCCTCTCCAACTAACTACAGTGGATGGAGAGGTATGGCGTAGTCGAACTGCAATGACCCGCAGATCGAGAAATGAGGTGTTTCCGGGAATCCTCACACTGCCCAGCTGTTCGTGAGTCCCTGGTGGCCATCCCTCTCCAACTAACTGAATCTGATTCCCATGCCTGGTACAGACATGTTCACCAAAAGTGGGAGGAGTTTCGTCTCCTCAACGGTTATAGGGGACAGGGACGAACGGTATATACATTATAATATCACTCAGTGATTCATTACGTCAGTACATAAAGACAGCCGCTCACGAAACAATGACAGATATTTTGAAAATTCTTTGCAGCTGGAGAGCTGTCGGGAAAGTTACAGCTGAGCGAATTGCAATGGGTTTTCACTAACGCTTTGTGAGTTCCCATAATAATATAGTGTCGTGAATTCCCTTAATAGAGAAATGTCACGAATTCGTGACACAAACTTCATCACTCCCTCAACAGCTTCTTTCCCCAGCTTTCACACCCGCATCCAAACCCGCCCCCTCCCTCCCTCCTTTCCTCGAAGGCACTTCCTCACCCATTTTTCATAACTCACCATTACCTTCCCTCCCACCCATTCCCTCTCCGGCACCTTTCATATTCTTCAGTCCCCCCCCCAACTCTCTCTCTCTCTCTCTCTCTCTCTCTCTCTCTCTCTCTCTCTCTCTCCCACCGTGCTGTTTTTTTGGATATGACCGTGTTAGTGTTGGAACAATGTTCTTACTCGGTAAATATGGAGGCGGCGGGTATTATTGAAGGTGGGAAAGGGGATTGTAACCTATTGATGGGAAGACGTACTGAAAGAGAGAGAGAGAGAGAGAGAGAGAGAGAGAGAGAGAGAGAGAATTTATAAGCCTTTATAAAAAACGTTAAGAATTTCAATTAAAATCCTTCCCTCCACAACCCTGCAGCAACGCTCCAACCGGACCACCCAGCTTACCCAACACCACGTCCTGCTACCCACTACTGCCCTCCTCCACCCACACACCCTACCATCTCGTCTATATATTGACTCCCATAATTTTCTTTCTCAAGTACCAATCGTCTTCTTTCCTCTGTTCCACCACTGAATCGCGTCTTCTCCTTCCTCCACCCATTCTCACCTTCCTCCACATCACCTCGAACCAGTGCATTCTGCTTTCATATTTTCCTCCACCCTTCCTCTCATGCACTCTACTTCTCCAACAATTTCTCTTCCACTATTTCTACCCCGGTCCTTCCTCCTTCAACACCCCCTACCCATTCCCATCCACACATTCAGCCACATCCATTTCTTTTGCTTCCCCCTCTTTCCTCCCGACACATACTCTCACCATAGATTCCCACTCAACTAATGTACTTTCTCCACTAATGCACCCTCTCCATCGCACATGTTTACACCCCCTCTTATCCCCCCTCTACAGTATACTCTTCCTCTTCCTCCCTAAGTATAACAAGATTATAGTCCATTAATCCCTGGTATAGTTCTGACAGTCTTTCTGCCCGTGGGACTTGAAAAACTGGAGTGGGGGAAAAGGAAATTACTGAAGAAAAGACGTTGCAGGATAGGACAGTTCTGGAAGTGATGGAAGAAATGTTATATTACAGTGGCAGAGATTAAATTTCTGTGAGCAATGGCGAGACGGTGGAAGCGGAAGAGGAAGAACGTGAAAATGTTAGATAAATATGGCTGAGGATGAAGGAAATAGATCGGGAAATTATTATGACTTCTACGTGAAGCTTATCAAAATGGCTGTTCATCGAGTTATTATAGACCCTTTTTTATCAAACAGGAAAGTGGGGTATTTTCTAAAAAACTACTGCAATGGCAAGTGAAGGCAGTGAACTAGTAGTACATTTTGGAGTGGAAGGATTAACATAAAGAAGCAGACTGCAAGTTTGTTGGTAGCGAATTTATTATTAGTTACTCGGAATTCCTCTGTTTCTTTCTTTCAGATTTAGCATCGCCACCCTTGAGGAAAAACAGGGAAAATGAAAAGATATCAAACAATTTCTCACTGATAAGTGAAAGGACCAGAATGAAATTACAGTATTTTCTACTCACAGTCTCTTAGAAGTATACAGACGGAAATACCAGTGATGTTTCATTCTGTACGAAGCGGTGGAAATATTGGCCGACGTGAAGGTAAAGCAAGGGTTGGGGAAGGAGTGGGTGTGTGTTGATGGTGGTAACTGTGACGGGGTCGGTTTGATACTGTGATCTTGGCTGATGGCTTCCATTCTGTGTAACATTCTTTTACTCGTACTCTTCCTTATCAAGGAAAGTGTAAGGTAGGTTTGGTTTGTTTTTATAGTATCAGGTTTGGTTAGTCTGTGAACCAGTAAGGTTAATCTGTTAGTCAGAGAATAAAAAGAGAGAACAGAAAATAAAAGAGTGATCATTTTGGGAAAATCAGACGTAGAAAGTAGTATAAAAATGACATACAAAACGGAAATCTGCGTCTTGGGTGACAGGTGGTACAACATCATTCCTGATTCAACACCTGCCCATAATTACTGCCACAATGAAGCTTTAGATGTGCCAGTTAGACATGCAAGATGTTGGGGTGACCATTTGCTGGACGAGTGAATGGGCAGCGAGGTTAATGAGCTTTGAGAAAATGGGAAGATGTACGGAAAGAGAGAGGGAGAGGAAAGAGGAGGGAGATTGCTGCAAGACATGAGACACTGATAAGTAGGTAAAACAGGGTTTGAAGTAACTGGATGGGGCAGGATGAGAAACAATGAGATGAATTTGTAGAGGACGGGAACCGGAAGGAAAGCTGAGGCAGTGCGAAGTGGGGTTGGAAGGGTATGAGACTGGAAATGTTATACTGTACAGGGATAAGATAAAGAAGAAGGGGATTTGAAGGGAGACGAGGGATAAAAATTGAGTGGGACCGTAGACTGAGTCGACAACGAGGCAAGAATGGGAGTGGAGAAAGTGGGTGTGAGACAATCTGAGCAATTATACGTTGGAGCAGGTTGAGGACGAACTGTGATGGGAAAGAATGAAAATAGATTACTCGTGATGAAGTCTCTGTGTGTTTTTGAAGGCAACGAGATAGGAGCAGGAACTGGTAACAAATCCTCCTTTCCTTGTGCTGGCAGAGCGATGGGGAGAGTCTACAGAATACCGGTAGTAGCCTATTTGTATTACTAGCAGCTTTGTAGCTCCTTCAATACATGGAATGTGGGTTATGAATAAGACTTTTTCTCCTTTGGTTCATGCTCAAAGCTACATAAGAGACAAGATCTAAACCATTCCAGGTTACTTTGGAAACATATAAGTCATGACGATGATGATGTGTAAGGGGAGAAGCAGGACAAAACGGAAGAGAAAAACAGAGCAGAGAAGAAAAAAGAAGAGGTATTATATGAATAATAATTATCAAGACCTCTTACAGTTTGTTCATATTATTCGAATGCAATGTTTCAGTCGATATTACTGCTTCTCTACTCGTATTACATACCACAATCATCATGCTCAGCAGATATCCATTTTTCGTTTATACGAGTTACGTTCAATGGCTCCAAACACCAGTCAGAGTTCGGGACAGCCAGGCAGAAACTGTACATTATATCCATCATGTAGATCTGCGTTTCTTTTCTTTATAGCAAGATATGTCAGTATAAGCATATCAGGATATCACATCTGGCAGAAAATGTGGTTAGCATTGTTAACATGACTTGAACACATAACAACTGTTCTCTGGCCTGACGAACTGGCACCCATGCTTTGCTGGAAGGTGAGTTGGCCACACTTTCCTCCCTACTCATTGGAATTTGTTGACCCCTCAACTCAAAACAGCCCAGTGCCAAGTTCCAGCGTTCCCCCATTCCACAACTGCCTATCATCTCCCCTATTACGGTAGTTCGATTCAGTAAAAATTATCCCTCCTCGCGCACCACCTCATATCACAATCAGCCAGCCTCGCCACAGACTCGTTTATAAATTTCTCTTTGTTTATATTGCAGGTTAATATTTTGCCCAATCACCGCCATTCTAAGATCTGCCGACAACTCTATGATTTCCTACAGCCCACTGTGCCTCTTTCCATTAATATTCTGCCAGCATTTCACCTATCTTACTTACCCTCTCTTATTGCTTAATGATTCTCATGTTTCACATCTATCGATATTTCATCATATCTCTCAACCCCCTCCTCTGTCTGTCTGTCTGTCTGTCTGTCTGTGTGTCTCTCTCTCTCTCTCTCTCTCTCTCTCTCTCTCTCTCTCTCTCTCTCTCTCTCTCTCTCTCTCTCTCTCTCTCGTATGCGAGGCTGCCTCTTGCTAATTCTCCATTTTTTTTTTTTTTTTTTGTTCCTCAACCTCCCATTTCATCTCTTCACAACCACTATTTGTTTTCCTGCCTCTCCCATTCCCACATACTTATCCCATCCCACACTGCCTCTCCCATTCTCACCTACCTATCCCACCCCACCCAGCTGCTCCCATTCCCACCTACCTATCCCACCTCAGCCTACATCTCCAATCCCCGCCTAGCTATCCCAACCCACACTCCCTATCCCATCTCATGACATGGGTCACACACACCCTAAGTATATTTACTACTTGGAGAAAGCCGACGAGGAAATAAGCGATGGATATTAGAGGTAGTGATGGATGAAGGGCATGAACTCCACCCTAAAAATGAGAGAGACAGGCGGACAGAGAGAGAATGTGTGTGTGTGTGTGTGTGTGTGGTGTGTGTGTGTGTGTGTGTGTGTGTGTGTGTGTGTGTGTGTGTGTGTGTGTGTGTGTGTGCGCGCGCGCTCTTCGGCTGGCTTGGTGTAAGGGAGGGATGGGAGAATTTGAGGGGTGGGGGCTGGAGGAACTGAGAGCAACAGTTGGAGGAATGAGGGGAGACGAGAAAGAAAGCAGGGAAAACGGACAGCCGTGCGGGAAATGGGCAGAGGGAACGATAACAACAGGTAAGGGAGAGAATGACGTAAAGATTGGGTAAGAGATGAGAACAATGTAAGAATTAAACAAGAAGCCGTACTAAGGCACAGCAAACCCGTCCCCGGCAGTCATTTTAGTGCTGTCGTGTAAATACAACAGGATATCTAGTCAAAGGTGTCACATATCAAATTTGGAGTATATCGAGTGAAAATGTAAGAGTTTATACCCATATGGAATTTTAGGCCCGACCTACCTGACACTGACCCAACCAGTCGCTAACTGAGGGGTGTCCCCCTTGATTAGATGAGGCATGTTATAGAATGCAGATTTGAAAGATGCACCTTCAGGTTTCGGTTTCATGTTGATGTTACGAATTTGAAAGGAGTTATGCCAAAAAAAAAAAAATCTTACCCTTTTTGGGCCTACAGCCTGAACCTTAGACCAGTCAGGCCCAAAGTTTAGTAAGGTGAGCAGAAGGTCATAGCCCATCATCCCTGTAATTTTAGTCAAAATCGCACCAGTAGCTTTCGCATAAAGTTCTTAACAGACACACAGACATGCAAACAAACCAAGTGAAAACAATACCCGTCACCGAGCCCCTCCTAGGAGAGAAAGGGTGAAGCACGTGAGGATGTTTATACCGGATACAGAAAAGAATTTTTTTATTCTGAGTAACTGTTTGTGGCATGCTGAGATGCACATTCTATAAGATACGCATTGTGCAAGACCGAGATGGAAAGAATGAATCAGAAGGTAGTCCATCCTTCTAATCATTCCAACAATACTTCAACTAATCTCGAATCGGACGAGGATGGTGGCGGACGCAGAACTTCCCTGCTGTCTGCCATAATTATCCCTGCACAATCCATAGACACATCTCTGTTTTAACTGGATAAAATAACCCGTGAGAGAAAGGGGTTTAATCGTGAGAAAAGGGATGTAATACTAAGTTATTTTTAATGATGACAGAAAACATATAATTATGAATTCTAAAATACTTCAATCTCTAAGGTATGTGTATAACAGTATGATTATAAAATGCTTCGTATTCTATTAATCAGTGCTCGTGATCCGTTTGCATACTGTGTAGAATGATACTACGTACACAGAAAAAGTAGTACTTATTAGAACAAATGGTGCCAGGCACAAGAAACCTCACCTGACAGCAGTTATTTTATTGCTGTTAAATACTGACCCGTTTCTGACATTTGAAATTACTCCCTCTGAAAATCCGTGATCTTGCGTTTGACTTTCAAGGTCACTCAAGGTCAAGGGTCATGCTGCTATATGAAAGCCCATATGAGACTTCCTATATCTTGGTAATGGTAAAAATATATTCAGCGAGTTTCGAGTTATAGCCCCCTGGATATCCGTGACCTTGAGTTTCACCTTTCAGAGTCACTTGCAAAGTTCAAGGTACCAATTCAAAACCTATTTGGGATCTCCTGAATGTTGATAATAGTACTGTAAATATCTCTCTATCTTCAACCAGTTTCGAGTTACAGTCCCCTGAATATCTGTGACCTTGAGTTTAACATTTCAAGGTCATTCTGGGTCAAAGGTCTTGGTGCCAAAACTTAATTACTTTCTTTGGTGACCAGCATCCACATATTCTGAAAGTTTCATGTAATTTCATTCAGCCATTTTCCGTAATGTTGCTAACACACAATGAAACAAACTAAAACAACCATATAAAGAAACTCGACCAAAAACAATACCTCGTCGGACGTCGTCCGGGCGAGGTAAATATGTAAATAATGTGAGAGTCAGTGTTGTTCAGAGTGTTCCGTGTATTTACCACATTCATTTCCTTAATTATACTATTTGTGCGTAACCAAAGTTACTAGAATAAGCAGTGCTAAACATAAATATACCATGTAATTTGTATGTTAGAGCAGAAGACAAGTAAAATGTCTAGTGCAATATACATCTCCATAAACGTAATAGTTTCTCTGTCTGAAGTGGACGTCACTGAATGCACAGTGAGACTACATAATGAGGAAATGAAAATTGTGAGTGCATCATAAGTACTAGAGGAGTGTAATGAGTAAGGATGGAAGTTTGGAGGATGAAGTGCTTGAAAGTTTACAGGGAAGAAAGGTTGCTGGCTCATTGAAAGCAGTGATAAGAAATTGGGAAGTGTATATGGAAGTAAAAAAGTCGCTGCATGACAGTATTGTGGTCAGCACTCTAACGAATGAAACCGGAGCTTGGTCCTAGTTGGAAGGGCACACGTCGAGAATGACATCAGTGGAAATGAGTTATTCGAGAGGAGCATAGGGAGTTAAATTGAAAGAGGCTGATAAAAAAAAAAAATAGAGAGAGAGGTGAAGGCGTGCCTTGGTGTGGAGGTGGATGTGATAGAGAGCGTAAGGAGAAATACATTGAGGTAGTTTGGCCATGTGGAGGGGATAGAAAGTGAAAGACTAACTAGGAGAGTGTATATGAGTGAAGAGAGGGAGGGACAGGGAGGAGGAGAAAGAGGATGAAATGGAGGGGTGGAGTAGAGAGGCATATGAGAGAAAAGGTGTAGGTTGAAGGAATAGCAGAGAAATGACAGGGGACAGGGCGACAAGGAGGCGATTTGTTCTTGGCATTTAAGGTGATTATGGCATCTGGCTATAGATAGATTAACTGACTAATAGCCACTGATATTTGAAATCATAACTCAAGGAACTTTGAGTGGAAAGATTTTGACAAAGCAAGTGTACGAGTATTGCAGAATACATAAGCTAGAAAGGAGGAAAGGGTGATGACAAAGAGAAAACAAGGGAATGTGGAAGGGCAACATGAAGAAGGCGAGTCTGGGCGAAACGACGCGGAAAATGAAGGGAACATGAAGAAAGATAAAACCCAAGCCTTAAGTGATAGACAATAAACACGAAAGTTAGGTAAGGGAGAGAGTTAGGAGGAGAAGAAGAAGAAGAAGAAGTAGAAGTGAGAGAGAGAGAGAGAGAGAGAGAGAGAGAGAGAGAGAGAGAGACTTGGAAGAGGGAAATGAAATGGAGAGGAAAAGAAAGTGAGAGAGAGACGAAATGAAATGGGAAGAGAAAGTAATGTCTAATAAAGAAAGTTATTTCCTTAATCAAAGAAAGTGAGAGAGAGACGAAATGAAATGGGAAGAGAAAGTAATGTCTAATAAAGAAAGTTATTTCCTTAATCCATTGGCTCCAAGAGTTCCTGTGCAAGGAATTTTGCTGGAAGGGTGCTAAGAGTACCGCCCTCCACCTGTCGGCTCACAGTCGCGAAGCTCGTAGGTCCCTTTCCCGGGGTTCCTTTCTTTATTAAAATGTGAAAATGCCCAGCTCCGTCCTATATTGGGGACACTGGGCGCTAATGGGTTATAATGGTGGTTAATTCATACTACATTATTAAGGATTTGCAATGGAAATAGATAACATAATAGTAAATGTAATATAATAAAAGAAAATATTTATATATCAGTGTCTGTTTGTCTGTCTTTTTATACACCTGCAAATATATATATATATATATATATATATATATATATATATATATATATATATATATATATATATATATATATATATATATTTAGGGTGGCCCCCCCAAAAGTAGAAACATAAGTTCATATATTTTTTACTGAATTTGTGCATTTTAAATACTTATGGTTTTGCACAAACATTTCAGCAACATCTGAGGTGTTCCCGTGGTGAACAGATGGATGTAAAACCTTTCTTTCCCTTCACGCTAATCCCCTCGTGCTAGGTCCTAATCACGGGTAATACCAAATTTTATCTACTACAGTTCAGCCAATGCATGCAAAGGAGCGCCCTTATCTGGATAGAGTCTAAAAATAGCATCTCTCACCTCTGTTTTGACACACACAACACCACCCATACTACAAAACTAACTCGATACTTTCATAACACATTAAACATTAAAAAAAAAAATGTAAAAAAAAATCTACATAAAACCTCCCAAATTATGTGCTGATTTTTGTTCGAAATACATATATCTAGTCATTTCACCTACGGCGACCATCATCCACTCACTTGATGTAGTGCTGCCTACTTCTTCCTTAGCCTTTATCGTTCTTTTTCTGTGCTGGCCCTCCTCTCTTCCTATTTCTTCCATCTTTCCTGTCACTTCTATTGCTTTTCTTTCCTTTACAGGTGGCTTTACATTGAGTGACAAGCCAAATAGTTTCCTGTAAGCCAAGAAACCATTAACACTGCTGGATGGTAACCATATAACCAAACCATACGTGTTCCCTACTTGTCAACAAATGGGTTGGTGGAGGGTTAGTGCCCCTCCCCGTAAAACAAATAACTCATATTCAAATGGCGACCCCTTACGGGATTATGGGGTCTGGCAATAGATAGATTGATAGATAGTCATTTCAAACCACTTCAGAAAAACTGATTTTGAGGGGGTGGTTAAAATACAGATATTTCTTAGTGCAATGTTTTGTCGTTGCTCTGTTTAGTTTTCAATGGCGTGTACAATAACATTTTGCGATATTTTCTGTTCTTCATTGCGAAACACAGGATGGGTTTAGGAAGCTAAAAATTGCATTGCCAGGTGTGCCAGACGATTTTCTTGAATTTGGTAAAGTAAAAAAAAGAAAATGAGTTTCGAAGTTTCAAATAATGGTCCTTTGAGGGGTTAATTTAAAGTTTTGCTCATAATTTATTATTATTGCCATAACTACAAGTAAAATCTTTAAGTCACGCAATAATATTACCTTCTCGAAGCATGGCCATGTATATGTTCTTTGGGAGTTGATGCCTGTGTGAGTTACGAGTAAAAATGCATCATTTGTCTATTCTAACATTATTCTCTTCTTTGTCTCCTCACGAATATTCCATTCTGGGTTTGAAAGCATAGATGCTATTATTCTGTTGTGAGGTATGATGTCACAACCCACTGTGACGTCTAACTAACGGATTTCTTGGGAAAATATGAATATAGAAAATGAAGCCAACAAGTGTTGCCAACCATGGGAAATTATCCCCAAATTTAGGAAATTCAGGGTACAAATGGAGAAATGGGGAAATCGGCTTTCAATTTGGGGATTTTTTTTGTCAAAGGCACGATACTTAACCCATAAACTGAGCTGTAGAAATTAAAATAGGTTATAAATAAATTTCGTAATTTCAGAGTGACTATATTTTCTAAAATGAAACAATAATGCATTTGCTTTTCTTCATCAATAAATTAGATAATTCGTGTGCATTCGACTGAACGAAAATGGGTGACCACAACAGCAGCAGGGATCAGATGACTAATAATAATGATAATGATGCCTTCCACAAACTGTACCCATTATTATTTTTCCTGCCCAGAGGTAACTGTACAGAAAAAGAAATCAGACATACACTAAGTTGACTCAGGAGAAATTTGAGTGATCTTAGTTTGTGTGATGTTTTTCTTCATATTTCAAGGATACGTTGATGAAGCATAATCTACATTTGTTTCGTATATTGCATATTCCAAAGATAACCCAAAAGCAATATGGGTGATATTGTTCCTGCGATTCATAAGTGAAGTGTAGCACTACCCAAGAGTATACTGTTGATACTATATGCTTAATGTTCGTCATAACACAAAAAGTGCATTACTTCTACAGCCACTGTATTTATTTCCTTCAAAATAATAGGATACACAATTAGAAAAACCTGTATTTTAATCGAAGAATTGTAAATAACCATTTCTTCTTCATATGTGTGCAATATTCTGACTATTAGACTGAACCTGCACATTAATATTTGGAGATTAAAGTATATTATTACTGAATGGGGAATTATGGGGAAATTTAGTCTGGAGCTGTGGGGAATTTTGGTTGTCACTGGTTAGCAACACTGGAGCCAACCTGCTTCGTAAGCCTAACTTAGTTTAAGTGCCACAATATCAATGTACTTTTTTCTAGTACCAGAATAATAATCACAGTGGAGATGTAATTTACACCTGTAGTCGCCTTTGAGGTTATATTTATATGCTAGTTTCATGGTCATCGAATGTTTGATATATCCGCACTGAACCCTGCTATGATACAGAATGGAATGAACTCAAGAACGATGAATCAAGTAGCCTATTGACAAGCCATCTTCACACTATAATTCCCATATGTCAACCAGAGTAATGAACAAAATTAATTAAAATGCACTGTAATACATTAATATGTGTTTTAGCATTAAATCTGCCCCAAAGTGTGACTTAGGACTTTCGGAATTTTTCTGACTCACCAGAGGACTGACTCCATGACATTCTGATTACATCATTGATAGCCACTTTTTCAGGCAAGCAGACAATATCCTACCAAACGGCAGCACTGGTAGAAAATCCCTAAATTGACGCCGTCATTATTTGTGAGTGATTTTCTGTTGGTGTAGTGAAGTTAATCGTTTTCCTCATTTAGTTTGTGCAGTGTGTATGTTGTTAAAAAAAAAAAATACCATGAAAACTTTGACTTGTGAGGGAACATAATTGTCTACATCAAATTTATTTTATCAAATAATAACATAAGTATATATGAAATCCCCACTGAGATGTATCAAGTCACGTTTTTGAAAAACAAATGCACAACATGGATACATATCTGGGACACAGCAAGGCTGCACACGGATGCATATCAATAACTATGCAAGGCAGGGAACAAAAAGGAAAGGTAAGGATAATGTCAAGAAGAAAAAAAAAAAGATACTGCAAGCGTCCACATGTAGAGACAAAGAAAGTGCCAAGGAACGAGAGTGATACCTCAAGAAAGTAGGGCACAAATTATTGAGGGAGGTAAGGAGAAATTAATGAAGGTTAAGGAACTTGGGATGAGAGATGGCGCAATGAGTGATAGTATTCTTTATTAATGCACACGTGGGCATGACTGGTAAGAAGACTGAACATAGCTGCTTAGTCATCGCTTATGACCTTAACAAGTTCACCAATTTTTCCCTTAATAGAGTATTGAAGTTTGGGCCAAGTCGACAGAACTGGCAGCAAGAGGAGGCAAGACTGGCAATTGGGGGGAGGGGGGGAGAAAAAGCCGGAAGTGAGAGAGAACGAGAACAGATAGAAGACCGAATGAGAAGCAGGAAGCAGAATGCAGCGAGAAAATATACTAACAGTGCAAACTATATTTTGAAAAGTATCATTTATCCACATGTACGCGACAAGAGTGAAAAAATACGACGAAAGTTTAAAAGAAAGTGTAAGATTAGTTGCAAAAGAATATGTGGAGAAGAACTGTAAGAAATCAAGAAGTGTGGAGATAATAGAGGATATGAACACTAAGAAGGGAACAGTTAGATTTTTTTTTATCATTTACATACATCCTAGTGCTTGCCTGCAAAAATATGCGAGACCAACTAATAGCCTTTCCATAATAAAATGTTTGAAGATGCCATTACCTTGTTTGCATATCACTATTGAACCCTAATACCAGTTCTGACCAAAAAGTTGAACAAATATATTATCAAAAATTTTTACGTGCCACGATTTCTGACAATTTCTGGTCATCGCATCGAGTGCGATTGCCATTGTTCTGGTATTTTTCTAACACTCCCAGGGCTTACCCTGACCAAATGCAAATAAAAAATTAGGTAGATACTTATTACCATTCTCATGAAAGAATGGTATATATATACATAAGAGAGAACAGCGGCAAAGTGCTAGGTTTATCACTTAATATCCAGTCGTGTGATGAGTTAGTAGCAGAATGGACTGTATCCCTCATGGCTGAAGGAGCTCATAGTTATCCCCAACATCAGTGACAATATCTCCCTATTAATAAAGAAAAATGAGTGTGTGTGTGTGTGTGTGTGTCACACATAACGAGCGAAAATATGTAGAGGTGGGTGAGGCAGGAAAAGAATGTTTTTTATCTCACGTGTGGGTGAGGAGAAGTATTCTACGTTTGTCGTCCAATTACTCCAACATTATTGGACTTATCGATTTCCCATAAGAATCATGATAAAGAGCAGTAAATTCTACGTATGTTCAGTTCAGTATCTGATTATAAGCCTTTAGGAGCATTTTTTTGTAGGAAAATTAGGGGGAACAGACTCTGTTTTTTTCCTTGCTTGAGGTAGAAGTTGAAAGCACTTGGAGGAATAATCTCACTTGGTCGGCCATTTACTCGAAAACTATTGGACGTATCGATTTCCTGTAAGAACCATGATAAAGAGCAGTGAATTCTACGTATGTTCATTACCAAAATATAAGCCTTTGGGAGCATTTTTTTGTAGTAAAAGGCAGGGTAACAGACTATGTTTTTTTCATCACTTGAGGTAAAAGTCTAGAGTGCTCGGAAGAATAATCTCACTTGGTCGGCCAATTACTCGAAAAGTATTGGATGTATTGATTTCCAGTAAGAATCATGATAAAGAGCAGTAAATTCTGTTTATGTACAAGACATAACATTGTACTATCTATGATAAGAATTCGTTGTTACCTAGGCGGGAATATATCATATGCTGTGCGTGCATCATGAAAATGACCCACGGACGTGAGTTCCCAGTCGTTTTTGACGATTTACTCAAAAACTATAAGGCGTATTGAAACAAAATGTGCTCATTTGAAAACTCGTGAAATTCTGCATAATATTATGCAATAAAAACATAAGGTGTGCGAGAAAAGTTTGTAATAAAAGCTCCATGAATTTTATCCAAAAATGGCTTTCAGTTTTTGGTTATTTTCTCGAGAAGTATAAATCGTATCACAACCGGATTTGTATTTATAGAAAGCTGATGAAATTCTCTATCAAAACGTCTATTAATATTTTCCTGTATGATGGAAACCATTCAAATGGTGATGTTGGGAAGTGAAATTGACGTACCAAATTGTTTATTCAGGGCCGCCTAATGTTGTTTTATTTGTGTTTTCCTGTTTTTTTGTGGTGCTTATCATTTAGAACAAACCGATGAATAAGATGATACATATTTTCATGACAGTATATTGATGTTTGGGTGGCGAAAATAAGGCAAGAAATAAGTGTTCTTTGCTGCGTGCAGGCACCTGGGCCAGGCGGCCTCACAGAAAAAATAGTGCACCAGAAAACTTACTGAAACTTATGTCCAAGAGGGTTAACTCCTTTAACTCAGTGTCACCTAATGAAGATAATGTTCCCCACTAATTTTCCTTAATGTTCACTAAAAGATCGAACTCTCCAAAATGGTTTGATGGCAACTGTGCCAGAGCAATACCCCAAAAGTCATTAGCATATAACTCTTGCTAAAAATAAAAAACATCTGAATAACTCTCTCAGTTTAAAATTGCTAGAAATTATGCATAAGCTTTAATATATCTAGCTAAATTAATCTTTCTTCAGAAGCAAGGATCAAAAATACTTAACAACCCTAATGACAGTAGAATATTCTGGTCAACTCTAAATTTTTTTCAATAATAACTTTAACCCCTCCCATCCGGGTGGCATGTATACATGACGACCTGGGGACATCCGGGTGACATGTATACATGATCTAGTGTTTCATAGTATTATTGTTAATGTATTACTATTATGATTATTGCATCATATTATAAGAGCATATTATACTATAACTTTATATTATAGGTTTAGCTGAGAAATTATGGTTTAAATAACGGTAATTTTTAAGAAAAACACCTCCTGGTGGTTTGGGTGGTGAAACAAACCCCCGGACATGATGGGTTAACAAGTCATCATCCATTCCCCCACTAAAATTTTCAGACGGCAACATTACAAATGACCTGCTAGTTCATTTGCCAGAAATTCTACCATAGAGGATGCCAGCCAGAACGTCCCAGTACTAGAACTTGACTCTCCCGAAATTGTTCCACTTATAATACAGACAAGGTATGTAAAATCCATCCTAGACAATTTACCTACCAACAAAGCTCCAGGCCCAGATAAAATTCCACCGATTGTTTTGAAAAAGTTTTCCACTGAACTTGCCTCTGTTCTAGCTAAATTATTCAGGCTATGCATACATACTTCATTCCCAAATTCATGGAAAGAAGCCAATATCCACCCAATTCCGAAGAAAGGAAGTTCCTCTGACACCTCTGATTACAGACCAATAGCTGTCACATCTTCCCTTGGTAAGGTATCCCTTCATATTTCCCATGAAGGTATTTGAAACTTTAATTAATAAGCCTATTGTTAAAAATCTTGAATCCAACAACTTAATTAGTGATAGACAGTATGGTTTTTGCCACGAAATATACACCACTGGCATACTCAGTCTCCTAACTCATACCATTCATCAATCAATTGACCTACATGGAGAAACTTATGCAGTAGCCCTTGATATTTCTAAAGCTTTCAACAGAGTATGGCACCATTCCCTGCTGTCCAAACTCCCTTGCTATGGACTAACATCTTTTGTTCCTTTGATTTCCTCATATCTCAGTGACAGGAAAATAATAGTAAAAGTAGACGATGTATATTCCAATTTCCACTCAGTTAACGCTGGCATGCCGCAGGGATCAGTTCTGGCGCCAACCCTGATCCTGGTTCATATTAATGATCTCTTATCTGTCACCCACAATCCCATTCACTCATATGCAAATGACTCAACACTACATAGTTCATTCATACTCAGACACCCATTTACAAAGTCTAATAACTCTACCTCTCAACCCAGTACAGCCATATCCATAAATCAAGACCTCTCTACAATCAATGAATGGGGACATAACAACCTTGTCTCATCTGATGCTAGTAAAACTAAATATATACAATTTACTAATACACAGATATTGTCAGATTCGTATATTACCTTCAGTGCTACTAATATTCCCGTCTCCAAAGGAATTGAAATTCTAGGTGTCTCACTTAACAATGCCCTCAGCTGGACCTCTCATGTTAGATCACTTGCTAAAACTGCCTCAAAGAAACTTCTTCACTGACGAGCCGTTAGCTGTAATTTATAAGAGTCATGTGCACTCTCAGCTTGAATATTGCTCACCTTGTGGAATGGATATGGAGAGGTTGCATAAAAACAACTAGACAAAATTCAGAACAAAGCTGTTAGAATCATTAACAACCCTGCCATTACCAATAAACTACCTCCCCTACAAGTAAGAAGGAATGTTGCCTCCCTTGCATTATTTTACAGATATTTTTATGGCAAATGCACAGATGAAGTTGCACCCATGGTGCCACCTCTCAATGCCTTCCCTCGTGCTACACGGGCATCTGGTAGTGCTCATGACTGGCATGTCACTCAGCCATATCGCAGAACTACTGCCTATCAGAATTCTTTCATTCCCCAAACTGCATCTCTCTGGAACTCGCCTTCCCAGAGTTATTTCCCTCCAAACTTCAACCCACAGCTGTTCATGTCTAACTGTTAGATATTTTATGAACAGAGGACACCAGTAATCTGGTGAATGGACTATTTTTTTTATTCATTTGTTTTCCCTTCCTCTGTTCTGTTATTAAAAAAAAAAAATGGAGTTCCTTCCGCAATACCCCTTGGCAGGATGTCACGGATGTTGCTGTGCCAGAGCGAGGCCATCATACCCGCTGAATATTCAGTTAGTTTGGTTACCAAAAGATTTTCTTCAGGAACAGGACATCCTTCGAGTCTAACTGGGCATCAGTAGGTGTAATTTCAAGAAATTTTTCATCACATCTTATTCCATACTTTCCATAACTGGTACACTCCATGATTTTGTTCCAGCAACCACTGAAACAATTTTTCCATGTGCACTATAGGAAAATCTCCAGGTGTTAATGGGATGTATTATTTCGTGACCTCTTGTTAGTGGTGTTCTCCTCTCGATGCTGTGGGACAAACTAATGAAAGTTCCATATCCACAATTATTACAGGAAAATGTGAAAAAACAAAAAAAAAATGAATGCATGCCATCCCCGGCACAGACACTGCTGATTGTCCACTACGGTTATTAACACTTGAAGTACCATAGAGTACAGTGTCTTGCAAACAGTAAATGTGGTTTTAACAGAAACAGCCTTTACTATTTTTTTTCTCTCAAGACCATACGACTTGTCATATATATAACTTTGCCTCACTGATGACATAAAACAGTGCTTGGCGCATGGGGGGAATAATGTTCATATTTTGACCAGATTTTACCAGTACATGTATGGAGCGAGATCCACAAAATTGCCATAACCCAGAGTTCACTACGATCTCCCAAACAAGGGATGACTCGCTTTCCTTATGTTTCGGACAAAACTCTCTGACTCTAGCAACTTTTCTTAAATGTTTTCCATTACTTGCCTGCCCCCCAAACTTTATTTATGGTGTTGAAGGACATTTGATCTTGTGAAAATATAACTTATGGTTCAGCTTCAGTATTTTAGATTATTAACAATAATTGAATAGTAAGCAATATCTGACCCTTTCCATCTTCCAAGAGACTGTCTTATAGATTCTATTACAAGTTGAAATTTCATCGTCAGCAGAAATGACTACCCTTTTTACTTGGTCTAAATCTGCCATATCTCCATCTTCAGTGCCGGGTTGTAAAAATATGTAAATACTGAATTATGATACTACTCAGAAAGAAGTGCATTGAAAATACTGTGGAGCCGTTGTATTGTCTTGCCTCAATTGAACTAGCTACTTGTGATAAGCTGTAAAAGGACGAAAATCGGGGCCTGGTTAAGGTAAAAAAGTATAGTCGTTCTCCAATAATTTCAGTAGATAGCCATTGTTTCCTTTTATTGCTCCACTGTTTGCTCACAGCACTCACGGTTTTCCATTTGCGGCTTTGTTTTCCCGCCTGAATTTCATCCTGCACAGAGATTTATGTGTAGATAAGAATATACTTTATATGTTTATTTTCGTGATTTGATTACACTTGAGATTTGGACAATACTTGTAACTAAGGATTTTTTTTTTTTTTTTTTTTAATGCGAGATTTTCCCCTCAGTATTGTTGAATTAGGATGTAAAACATGCATTGCGGGTGTTTCTCCACATTTCATCCCTGAAACCGTTGACCGATATGCTGTGCGTTTCGTATTCTTTCGTGTGGGTGGTTTCTTTTCACGTAATGCAAGATATACACATTAGCAACACTTATATATTGATTACCAGCCGCGATAGCGAAGCTGATAATGTGTAGTTGTCTCCTTCCTGGACACAACTTCCTTTCTGTTACATATTAATTGTTCTTGTTAACCACTGTTACAAAATTATTACTGATTCTATGAAACTCTCCTACGAACAGTGTTTTCAGTTTGTCTGTCTGTCTGTCTGTTAGAATGAGAACTTAGCAGCCGCTCAAGATATCATCACATAAATTTACAGGTGTGTATTACAAATGAAAATCTGCGAGTTCGAAATTGGTGAGAGAAGCTCAAAGTCTGTTTCTGTTACCACGATAACTTCACAACCGTTCAATATATCATCACAAAATTTTACAGCTGTGTAGTACGGGTTCGAAATTGGTGAAAGTAGGTCAAGGGCAAGGTCATATTCCGGGCCACAGTAGGTGTGTACTGACTCGCTGCTGGTGCGATTCCCCCCTTGTGGGGTCCTCTAGTGTTTGGTGTTGTTTCCCTAAATACTGTAATATTCTGTCCGGTGTGCAATGAAGGAAAGTATAACTAGGCCGTGGCAGTTGCCAGATGTCACTTTTTAAGGGAAAGGTACTGGGAATCGGGTCATCACATCATCGGGCGTTTGTACAACCAGATAGTTCTAAACACACACACACACACACACACACACACACACACACACACACACACACACACATACACACACGCACCAAATAAAAACAATTACTTTGCGACACACTACCAGGCCCACACAGAATTGTAAATTGAGTTGAAAGATGAATGCTCTCTCACGACGAGAGAGAGAGAGAGAGAGAGAGAGAGAGTGAGCATACCCACAAAAACAGGGACAAGATTGCTGACACGTGTGTTAGGATGAGGCTGTAGCCCGAAGGAAGTGAGTAGGTGTAGAGAGAGGAAAGAAGAGAGAAATGGAAGGAAGAGAAAGAAGTCTGAGGAATGGAGGGAAGGGAGGAGCATAGGTAGAATGAAGCGAAAGAAAGGAAAACTTAATGGAGTAATGGAGAAATACACTGGATCATTTTGGTAGGATTGAGAAAGGCAGAGGAGAGAGAGTGGGAAGGTCGTATTGCAGGAAAGGAACGTGAATCATGGAATGAACTAAAAACAGGGCAGAGAGAGAGAGAGAGAGAGAGATTAATACTTGAAACGGAGAATTACAAAAGAAACAAGAGTAAAAATTAAAGAAAAGAGCAACAGACCAGCTGGTTCCTTCGAGGCAAATCATTACATGAGCAGAAAATAGGAAAAGTGAAAATTTTATTGGAGATATTGAAGGAGAGATCGAGGAAAAGAGACAAGAAAGAAACAAGAGAGTAAGATAACGGGGAGCAAATGAGGAAAGAAGAGATTCAGGGGGGAGAAAGAAAATATGTGGACGGGAGGGAGGGAGGTTATCGCTTGATTTCCTTGAAAAAAGGAGTTACGATTGACCAGGATTCTTAAACATTTTTTTTTTTCTTTTTGCTGCATTCCTCCCTTCTTGCTCCACTTACGTGCTTGTCCGCATTGTCTGTACTTTTAAATTTTCTCTACTTCCCATTCTCTCTCTCTCTCTCTCTCTCTCTCTCTCTCTCTGTTCATATTATTCCCTAAGTGTGCTGCCACACTTGCTCTAAACATGTGATCGACAAGAGGAATAGAGGCCCAGGGGCTCTTGTAACGTTCAGGCTTGGATATTGCAGGAGTTCAAACCCGGTGCTTCGTTTCACCTTGTCGATCTCATGATACAAGCATGTGACGCCGCCTTTAAGACGGCGTCACACTAAACAAAAAGCGACTGTCATGCGAGCAGCTTTTGTGAGCAGTTAGACCAAATGACCCACGGTGAGCGAGATTTCTCCTGCGAGGGGAAATGGATGGCAATTTTTGCCCACATCTTGTTGGTACGATTAGAACACAAATGAACCTAATATTAATTTTGTAGTTGCTGAGAGAATATTTAGTTATCACAGTAGGAAACTGTAACTAAAATTAACCCTAGATAGGTAACGTGGGGTATCAGAAACCCCAATCCCCGAAATGTAATTTATAAAAATATGAGCATAAGGTCAACAGATCTGTCTGTCTCATTACCTTCCTGCCTAGTGATGCTCTTCATGAGGATGATGGGGTCATAGCTGTACCTGGCTCCGATTTCGCTCTATAGAGCCACTGGGGTATGTCATGACCCAGGTTACCTACAATGTAACCTCAGTTGAGCCCTCTTGTGATTTTTTTTTTTTTAAATTTGATGTCTTTCTCATTTTGTATACAGAAGGTCCCAACATCGGTCTACTGCAGACCACCCAAGGAATCATGATATTACTTTTCAATTTTGCAAGATTTAATTTTAGAATTTGTATACCTAAAATTTTATTTTTCTATAAACTTAAAAAATACTTTTTTTTCATTTAAACTTTATTTTTTCTGGCCCTATTTAAAGATAAGGGTTGAATTATTTGTGTTGGTGTGATGGTTGCAGAGAAATGGGTGGAATATATTATGAATGTCTTGAGTGTAAGCAATAGGATACTGGTAGTGAAAATTCTGTTGGGTAGAAAGATAGTTGCGATTATATCTGCATATGCTCCACAGGTAGGATTGGATGTAGCAAAGAAAGATAGATTTTGGGATGATTTAATACTTGTAGTGGGTGGTATGCGGGATGATGAGATAGTGATTTTGGGAGGGGACTTAAATGGTAATGTAGGTGAAGCAGCACAAGGTTATGAAGGAGTACATGGGGGATGTGTGTATGGTATAAGGAATGCAGAAGGGGAAAGGATACTCTACTTTGGGGAGGCAACGGACATGATTGTGTGCAACACATATTTTAGGAAAAGAGACAGTAGGTTAATTACGTATGAGTCTGGGGGAAATAACAGTCTGGTTAGGAGGGCCAATAGAAGGTTAGTGAGGGATGTTAAAGTTATAGGAAGTGAGGAGTGTGTCCAGCAACACAAACAATTGATCTGCGATATGGTGTTTAAAGAACAAGTGATGAAAAAAAGGACTTATGTACCTAGGAGAAAAATATGGAAGCTGATAAACCAAGTAGTAAGGGATGCCTTCTATAGCGAGTTGAGGAGAGTGGTGGCTGAACCGGGAGCTGTAGACAGAGGCGTTAATGAACAGTACAGAGCCCTCAAGAACAATTTCTTGAGAGTTACTGATGTAACATGCAGTTGGACAAGAGGACCACCAAGACATACAGTACCTTGGTGGTGGGATGAGGGTGTAGAAGCTGCAGTTAAGGAGAAAAGAAGGCTTTTCCGGGAATGGAAGAAGGGTGGTAGCAAAGAGGAATATTTGGCTGCCAAGCGGAGGGCTAGAAGAGAGGTATACAGGGCAAAGTCTGAGTCACAGAGACTATTATTTGATAACCTAAATCATGGGGAAAGGAAAAATATGATATTTAGGGTGGCAGGTCAGGTGAAGAGGGATAATCGGGATATTATGGGTGAGCAGTGTGTGAAGAATGATGAAGGAAGGGTAGTGGTGAACAGTGAGGATATTAAAGATGCATGGAGAGAGCATAATAACCGGTTGTTGAATGAGGAGTTTGACTGGGACAGGGAAGGTTTAGAGCCAGCAGATCCAGTGTCTGGCCCTTGGCCTTTGATTGATGCTGCTACTGTGAGTGAGGCAATAGGCAGGATGAAGGTGGGGAAGGCAGCAGGTGTGTCTGGGTTGACTGCCGAAACGTTGAAGGCCTCAGGCGATATAGGGGTGAGATTAGTCACTGACCTGATAAATAGGATTATTAATGAGTGTGTTGTCCCAGATGATTGGCTGAAGAGTGTAATTGTAAATATGTATAAAGGGAAGGGTGATGCCCTGGAAAGAGGAAATTATAGAGGTACAAAGCTTTTAGATCAGATAATGAAGGTAATGGAGAGAGTTTTAGAAGGCATGGTTAGAAAAAGAGTGAATATTGATGAGATGCAGTTTGGGTTTATGCCAGGTAGGGGGACCACTGATGCCATATTCATTGTTTGACTGCTTCAGGAAAAATATATTGGTAGGAGAAGGGATCTGTATTTTGTTTTTGTTAATTTGGAAGAGGCCTTTGACAGAATCCCTAGAGGTGGTGAAGTGGGCAATGAGAAAGCTTGGCTTGGAGGAGTGGCTGGCTAGGGTGGTTATGGCTATTTATGTGGGTGCTCACACCCAGGTAAGAGTGAATGGAGATTTGAGTGATGAGTTTTCCGTGAATGTTGATGTGCATCAGGAGTCAGTCTTGAGTCCCATGTTGTTTATCTTGGAACTTGAAGCCTTTTCACGTGACTTTAGAAACGGACTCCAGTGGGAGTTGTTTTATGCTGATGATTTGGTGTTGATTGCAGAGAACGAAAGGGAGGCGGAGGAAAGGTTTAGGAAGTGGAGAGATGGTATGGGGCACAAGGGTTTAAGGGTAAATGCAGATAAAACAAAAGTGATGATATCTAGGGTTGGTGGCGGTACTGTCAGAGACGAGGGAGAGTGGCCATGTGCAGTTTGCCACAAGGGCGTGGGAAGTAATTCCATCTTGTGCGGTGTTTGTGATAAATGGGTGCATAAAAGATGTAGTGGTATCAGAGGTAGACTGCGAGATAATGCTGATTTTATGTGCATGGCGTGTCGAGTTGAGCATGTGGAGATTGTCAGACGTGAAAGGATTGAACTTGCTGGTGAATCTCTTGTGTGTGTGGAAGAGTTTTGTTATTTGGGAGACATGTTGTGTGCTGGAGGTGGGGCTGGAGCTAGCTCTGTGGCTAGGGTGAGAAGTGGTTGCAAGAAGTTCAGGGATCTCTTGCCTCTCCTGACATTGAGAGGACTCTCCCTACGTGCTAAGGGGTCTTTGTATGCAGCATGTGTTAGGAGTGTAATGCTGTATGGTAGTGAGACCTGGGCAGTGAAGGAGGAAGATATTTGCCGGCTCAGACGTACAGAAATGACAATGATTAGGTGGATGTGCAGTGCTTCCCTGCGTCCAAGGCTGGAGGGGTTGGGTTTACGATGGAAGAGTTGAGAGGTATGATGGGACTGGAGTGTATTGGTGTTGTGATGAGGAGAGGTAGATTGAGATGGTTTGGACATGTGGAGAGGATGGGGGATGATAATTGGGTGAGGAAGGTGAGAAGTGTTAATATTGGGGGTGGGGTTATAAGGGGTAGACCGAGAAAGACATGGGACGAGGTCATTAAGTGTGACCTCAGGGTTAAGGGACTGAACAGGGAGGCTGCAATGGATCGTGCAGCATGGACAGCCGCCATTAGGAGACCAAGGCCGACACATGCAAGCATGTTGGAGCCTTTAAAAATAAAAAAAACGAAAACGAAAACATTTTGAAATATCTCAAACGGAAGTATTTTTGTTTAATTTTTTTCCGTGGGCTGTCATCCCCCAAGTTACCTAATATAGTAACAAAAAATTTTTTACCTATCCAGGGTTACGCAAATATACTTTAATTATTGTGGTTTTTATTAATTTCTATTATTTTTCTGTGCCATGAAATCAGTATTCAGACACTCTTGTGACCAGCCATGAAGGCTGTCTGTTTTGTTTCCATACAGCAAGTGGAAAGTAGATTTTGACCAGTATTCGATATGGATCCTGAGGTATGGAAAACTGGTAGACTGACTTGTGGCACTGATCTTCCTGTGGGCAAAGGCAGATTCACAAGAAGCCATGGTGGTTTGTTTACAAAATGAATGCGAGATGCGAAGGCAGACAATACTGCTAGGATACTGCTAGCCATTTCAGCTTCAAAAACACGGGGCTGTGACGACACTTCAACTTTGCTAGCCGTTTCGGCGCACAAAAACTGCTCGCGTGATAGCCACTTTTGGCCCAGTGTGACACTGTCATAAGAAGGGCATTCAACTGACAGCTGGGTTGTGTGCACTCATTTTTTAGAAGGAGCGAATGTTAATGTTTATTTAGGGAGGCGTGGTGTGTTGTAAGAAAGTGTAGTGATGTAGGGAAGTGTCATCTTGTGTTACAAGGAGGTGGTGCTTAGAAAGAAGTGTTGTGCAGCAGGAAGTGTTGTGTTGAACAAAAGTGTTCTGTTGAAAGGAAATGAGTGTATGTTGTAGGGAAATGGTCTGTTGCAGAAGTGTTACATTGAAGAGAAGTGTTATTCTAAGGAGAAGTGTTGTGTTGGAGGGATGTCTTTTGAGGGAAGTGTTTGGTTCGAGGGAAGTTTTTTTTTTTCTTATGCAAGGAAGACGGAACCAAAGGCTGAGCCCGCAAAAAGTTCCTTCCAAGAAAAAAAAAACAAAAGCAATACAAAAGAGAGCCAAAGTCAAGATCCATTCATTTCAAGATACCTGGACACATTGCATTTGAAAGACTGGAGACCATAGGAAGTAGGAAATACAGACAGAGGGAGACAGTTCCGGAGTTGACCTGTTGCATATATGAAGGACTGGGAGTAACGGATAACGCCTGCATCAGAGAGTTGAACAACAGGGATGAGAGTTTGTTGCCAGACGGGTGCTACGCGCCCGTCGTAGAGGTGGAGGGATGAAAGTAGACAGTTCAAAGGAGCAGTGACCATAGAAGTAGCGACAAAAAAAGAGATAAAGAGGCAACAGTACGGCAAAGAGACAGAGGTTGAAGGAAGCCAGTAAGAGGAGGAGAGTTGATGAGATGTATAGCCTTTGACTCCACCCTATTGAGAAGAGCTGTATGTGGGCAGCCTCCCCACACATGAGAGTTGTACTCTAAACAGGGGCTAATAAAACCTGCGTATAAAGTCAACAACTGTGCTAGGGTAACGAAGGCACGGAGTCAGCTTAGCACACCTATTCTCTTGGAAGCAGATTTTACAAGAGATGCAATATGATCTTTCCAAGATAAGTTCTGTGTGAATGAAACTCCAAGCATGGTCAAGGATGATGCAGGATTCAGCTGGATATTATTAAACATTAGTGGGTACACCTGTGGAAGATTTTGACGGGTTGATAGGTGTAAAAACTGAGTCTTTGATGCATTAAAAACCACAAAATTATTTTTACTTCAATCAGAGTTACGAGCCAAGTCAGACATTAGGTGTGCCATAGCCTCATCCCTTGTATGTTGAAGTAACTGCTGAGATGGACGTTGCGGAAGCTGCATGGAGAGGTGAAGGGTGGAATCATCAGCAAACGAGTGCATAGGATTAGATGTACATCTTAGAAGATCACTGAGGAATAAAAGGAACAGACTTGGTGATAGGACAGAGCCCTGAGGAACACCACCGTTGATAGATCTAGGAGATGAACGATGGCCGTCTAGAACAGCACAAATAGAATGACCAGAAAGGAAGCTATAGATGAAGACACAGATAGAAGGACAGAACCTGTAAGAAGGCAATTTGGAAATTAAAGATTTATGCCAGACTCGATCAAAAGCCTTTGAGATGTCAATTGCAATGGCAAAGCTTTCACCAAAGTCCCTAAAGGAGGATGACCAGGAGTCTGAAGGGTAGGTGATAAGATCACCAGTGGAGCGTCCCTGACAGAACCCATACTGACGATCAGAAAAAAAGTTTGTGATAGGAAAGATGCTTTAAAATTTTTCTGTTTAGAACAGACTCGAAAACTTTTGAGACACAGGATGTTAAACCAATTGGACGATAGTTAGAGCATTGGGAATGGCCACTCTTCTTCGGGGCTGGCTGAATGAGAGCAAACTTCCAGCAAGAAGGAAATGTATAAGTTGAAAGACAAAGGTGAAAGAGTTTACCTAGGCAGGGTGTAAGCACAGAAACACAGTTCTTGAAGACAACAGGAAGGACTACATCAGGCCCTGATGCATTTTTAGTATTGAGGCCAGTGATGGGAGAAAATACATCAGCTGAAGAAATTTAGTGTCAGCCATGAGGAAGTCAGAGAAGGGAAGTGATAGAGGAACAGCACCAGAAGCGTCTAAGGTGGAATTGGAGGAGAAAGTCTGAGCGAAGAGATCTGCTTTATCAGTAGATGAAATAGCTACAGAGCCATCAGAGTGTAAAAGAGGAGGGAAGGATGATGAGGTAAAGTTGTTAGAAAGATTATTGGCAAGGTGCCAGAAGGAGCGGAAAGAATTCCAGTTGGAGAGTTGAGAGCATTTAGTATGGATGAAATTATTTTTAGCAGAACGAAGAACAGACTTAGCACGATTCCAGGCAGAAACTTAAAAAATATGTGATTCAGGGGTGGGTTGGCTCCGGTACCTTTTATAGGCCCTCTCCTTGTTGCGGACAGCATTAGAACAAACGTGATTAAACCAAGGCTTTCTTGCATTAGTCAGAGGATATGAGAAAGGAATGTATGCTTCCTTGCCCGAGAGAATAACCTCCGTAATGCGCAAGGCACACTCAGATTGCTCCCGGCCAAGGAAGCAATAATCATTCCAGGGAAAATCAATGAAGTACTGCCTGAGGGCCTCCCAATCCACAGTTCCAAAGTGCCACAGACGACTTTTCTTTGGAGGGTTCACAGGCTGTACTGGAGCGATGAGACAGGTTAAGGTAATAAAGTTATGATCGGAGGAGCCCAACGGAGAGAAAAGATTAACAGTGTAAGCAGAAGGATTAGTTGTAAGGAAGAGGTCAAGTATGTTGGAGCTCTCTCCAAGGCAGTCAGGGATACAGGTAAGTTGCTGTACAAGCTGCTCTAGGTCACTAAGGATAGGGAAGATGTAGGCTTGTTCACCAGGTGGATCAGTGAAAGGGGAGAAGAGCCAAAGGTGGTGGTGAACATTGAAATCTCCTAGAATGGAGATTTCAGAGAAAGGAGAAATGGATAGAATGTCTTCCATTGTAGAAGCAAGATAGTTGAAGATTTTTTGATAGTCAGTAGAATTAGGAGATAAGTAAACAGTGCAGATATGTTTAGTCAGATAATGACAGGAGAGCCGAAGCCAGAGAGTAGAGAATTCAGAAAAATCAAGTTCAGGAACACAAGAGCAAGATAAGTCATTGCATACATATACACAACATCCACCTTTGGCTTTGAAATGAGTATAGAGAAAGTGGGAGGATACAGAAAAAGATTTGCTGTCATTTGCCTCAGACTGCTGAGTCTCAGTAAGAAAGAGAAGGTGAGGTTTAGAGGAGAGGTGGTGTTTGACAGAGAAAGTTAGAGGAAAGGCCTAGAATGTTGGAGAAATGAAGACGTGAGTCAGACAATGGATCCAGGCAGCTCAAAGAGTCGTCACAGGGAGAGGGGCAAATGGTGGGGTCATTTATGCCCCCCCCCCCACCGGGGGACTCCGAGGCATTTTCTTTTTTTTTTTTTTTTTATGTTGATTAGGAAGTGTACTGAGTACTGTGCATGTAGATTGGTGTTGACAGTTAGATAAACTTGTATTGGAGAGCATGCTGGCATACTCTCTGTGTTACTGAAACACTGAAAAGTTCAGCAAAGAGGGATGGTCAGGAACTAGTCCTGAGGGCTGATGATACGGGAGCTCCAGCTCTCGCTGTCACCAACTTTCCATCCACCTTGGGAGTACTGCCCTGCTCGACTGGTGCTACAGTCTACTCCTCATAACGGAAGTGCTGTTTTCTAAGAAAGCGGTGTGTAGGACTGAAATGGTGTGTGGTAGGGAAGTCTTGTGTTGAAGGGAAGTGGTGTGTTGGACGGAAGTGGTGTGTCGCAGGGAAGCTTTGTGTTGGAAAGAAGTGGTGTGTAGGACAGAAGTGGCGTGTCGTAGGGAAGCACTGTGTTAGAGAAAAGTGATGTGTTCGAGGCAGGGTGTGTTGTGGAGGGAAATAGATTATTTAAGAAACTGTGTACAGTACAGAGGTAAACTTTTATATAAAAGAAAACCATGTCTTATAGGAAAGTATAAATTAGATACCTGAATACTGTAGGGAATATAAGTGAAAAAGTACAAAGAAGTGAGAGGCGAATGAGTTGTTGAGAGGAAGAAGAAACAAAGATGTTAATGGGAGAAGCCAGGATGAAGAAAGAATTAAATTATTGTGTTGGGGGAAGGGTTAGTCCTCTGGCCATTCGTGCAGCGAAGTCCACCACCAAACCAAGTTACAACAATGCGCCTGGCGCTAACGAGGAACCTAAACATGATGTCGTTGTACAACCTGGGAGGAGCCACCTGCGATGTCCATATGGGCGCCAAACTTGCTCGTATTTTCTTGCACCTCGTCGTGTGGAAGGACACTGGTCCGACCCAGGTAATACGTTGTCTACCACAACAGGGTATAGGTTCCCTATACAGTGTATGTACTGTGCTATACTATGGTCGACAAGTTTGCTTGACCAGAAACAGCGGGATTAACCAGCAACAACATCATTGCACCACCACTCCCATTCGCATCAATGTAACCAAGCAGACCATTAAAAAGAGGTACAACATTACAATAACGCACAGCCTTGCCATTCATTTCGATGACCTGACAACCCTGACATTCATTTCGATGAACTGACAATCAATTTCCTTTTGACTGACCTCCATTCTATGCAAGGACATGTGTTCACTGGCTAGTAAACCTTTCTCGGGTTGCTAAGCCACGTGGCAGTCGGCTGGACCAACAAATCAGCTGGTCACATGAAGGTAATGAAGTCTTTCCCAAACTGCTGTAATGAGAACACAGATCCTTCCCGGCTGACAGTGAAACAAAATGTGCAATCACCGCTTTATCCGAAAGATCAGAGTTGAAGGAGGGGAAAGGATATAAATAAAAGAACGTGTGAGCAGACAGAGACGATTTGGGCAGCGTGATGATGTAAAGACAGTGCACCGAATGTGATAATGGTGTAAGTTTAGAAAAATAGGTTACTGAAATGGAAGCAGGAACTGTCACAGGGATAGTGAGAGATGAAAAGAGGAACAAGAAAGGGAAGATACGCAAACAGAAAACGAATGCTATAGTAGGAATTGAGGCAAATAACTACATGGACAACTGAGCGAGGGTCAGTGAGAGGGAAATGTGTCACGCAGACTTCCTGTTATCCTATCTGCATGTTTTCTGGTTTTCCTTCACATAATTCAAGGCTTATTTCCTTTCTCCCAACTCTTCTTTAAACAGCCCACATGCTAGGTCTATTTTCCATCTACTTACGCTTATTCTTCCTATCACAATTTCACCTCTCTTTTCTTTTCTACTCATCTTCGTCACAGTCTTCCTCCTTGCTCGGTTGTCTTCCTCAGGTCGTTCTTAACAGTTTAGCCTTCCTATGGAAGCAGGACTGGAAAGGACTTGACAATACTAAAGATCAACAAGGAAAGGGAATAGCCATGCAGAGAGGAAGGGAAGAGGAAAGAGAGTGAGAGAGGAGCGATAAGGATGTGGAGAGAATGAAGGAGGGATTGAGGCCACAGAAGTAGATGCATGGGGAGAAAGTAATGATGGGAAAAATAAAGGTGATGAAAAAATAATGAGGAAGTGATATCGAGATGAGGAGGGATGTCGACTAGATGCAGACAGCAGTTTCGTGATACGAATGTGGACAAAAAAAAAAAAATGACTAAAGGTAGATGCATATATCAAGGGATGATGTAAATATGCAGGCGGGGAGAGTACCTGAGAGGCAACAAGGCGGCCAGCTATAACAACATAATAATGACACAAACATTTTCGAAGATATGGACGGGGAAAGCATGACACTTCTTTATCTCCATATACCTTAATTACCTCCCTCTCTCAAACTTGCCTTTTATTTCTCGCTTCCATCCTCTTTTAACCTGTGATGGGAGGATCAGGATAACAGAATACCGTACATATACATATAATTACTGTATACCTGTATCTGTCTGTTTATCTAACTGCCTTTATACAGTAGACTGTGTGTGTGTGTGTGTGTGTGTGTGTGTGTGTGTGTGTGTGTGTGTGTGTGTGTGTTTGTGTGTGTGTGTGATGCATTATTGAATGATGATGGTTGATGATGATGATGATGATGATGAAGATGTTGACCTGGTGATTCATGACTGATGATGACTGATGATGATGATGATGATGGCTGATGACTGATGATGATGATTGATGGTGATGATTGATGATGATGATGATGATGATGACGATGATGATGATGATGATGATGATGATGACTGATGATGATGACTGATGATGATGATTGATGATGATTGATGACTGATGATTGATTATGATGATTGATGCCTGATGATGTGATGACTGATGCTGATGATGACGATGACGATTGATGATGATGATGATGATTGATGATTGGTTATGACGACAGATGATGATGATGAAGACGATTAATAATGATGATGATGATGATAATGATGATGATAACTGATGATGAAGATCGTGATGAAGATGTTTGATGTGATGATGATGATGATGATGGTGAATGATGATTGATGATGATGATGATGGTGATTAATATTTGATGATAATGATGACGATAATACTGGTGATCGATGATTTATGACTGATGATGATTCCAGACAACATGATGGCGCTGCCTGGTTCTGGGGAGGGATGCTTTCAAGCAATAGCAGCGATATAACCAGGCAGCCTTGTGAGCGGGTTACGTAAATGCCCCTTAGGTTCCTCCTCGTTCCCTGAAAGGATCATGGCCATTTGCAGGAAAAATAGTTAATGTCAGCTTGCAGTTCACTGGGTGCTTGTTCATATGAACGTAAGGTTACAACAGTTACAACATAAGCAAATTCAACATCCTTAATCCAAGATCTGCATAACGCTCTATACACTGAGAAGTTGAACATTAGCCTGAACTAAGGTTATGATGATGGTGATGGTGATAATGATGATGATGGTGATGATCTACTTACTATCATAACAGGTTACGAGCGTTGGTTCATAAGTTAAAAAGTTTGTAAGTTGAAAATCACTGGTAACCATGACAAGATGTTTACAAATCATTGTTGAATACAACTAGAAAGTAAAAATCCTTTGTTGTACCGTTTGCTTCAAGTAAATTTAATTATTAGTACTATTGTCATTAAGTCTTAGTAAGTACTTAATATATTATTTTGTAGATATCATTAAAAATTATTACTCCATATATGTTTTAAAAAAAAAGTGTATTCAGAGGTTTGTAATCCGAAGGTTGCTAACTAGGAGAGCAACTATACCAAGGTCAGCATGTATACGCCCAGATCAGTGTAATGCCCTTACAGTGAGATGCTGAGTGTTGGTGACGAGAATGAGCTTGTTCTGATAACACTGAACCACCTGCTGATCTATGTGGAACTGCTAGCTGTTGATCGCGCTGTCCTGGTCTGGCTTAAAGCACGCTTATGAGCAATGAACTGAGCAGCGTGCATCACTCAACAAGGTACAGTACTGCTCACATCTGGTAAATTACCAATATGCTGGGAATCGAACCAGGGACTCTCAGATGAGAGCCAGGCAGCATACCACTACACCACGACCAGGTAAAAGTTAACTCACGTTGTCACAATCTTGATGCCCACAGTGGGGGCGGAGGGACGTTGGTTACAAGATTGTGACAACGTGAGTTAACTTTTACCTGGTCGTGGTGTAGTGGTATGCTGCCTGGCTCTCATCTGAGAGTCCCTGGTTCGATTCCCAGCATATTGGTAATTTACCAGATGATTTTTCCTGTGTACAGTACAGGTTTCTCCCTTCATACTGCTCACATGTTTTCGCATGTGTGTGGGCACGCACACTTGCGTGCATGCATTCATACGTATGCTCGAGTGATTGTGTGTGTGTGTGTGTGTGTGTGTGTGAGAGAGAGAGAGAGAGAGAGAGAGAGAGTCATTCAATGCGATGGGCCGTCCTTTGATCAACTCAAGGTTTTCACTTCTTCCAGTTTACTATTTCTTTCTGATGGTAGGTCGTGGCAGACATCATTCACTCACTTGATGTGGTGCTGCCTGCTTCCTTCACCTCTGTCATTCTGTTTCTGTGTCTGCCCTCCTCTATTCCTTCTTCTCCTTTTCTTTCCTGTCACTATTTACTCTGTTTTCCATTTCGGGTGGCAGTACACTGAGTGACAATCATAATGTATTCCTGCAAACAATGATTCCAATTACAGTGTTGGGTGGCAACAATATAACCAGACTGCGGGGGGATAAGGTGCTTAATACGGTACCTCTACTACCTGGGTGTAGAGATACAAGTGCGGGATCCACCCAGGAACCAAACCTCCGCACTCTTCCCCCTGCCTTGCTGTTGCAGGGAGCTGTCAGCTGCATATGAATATCGGTTTATTGCATGAGATGACCCTGCTGGGATGGTTGCTTGCCTGTGGCTGATGGGGCTGCTCGATCAGACAGACCTGTGTTGATAAACAACAGAATCAGCTAATCCTTTCACTTCCCTTTTGATACTAATAGTTTAGTATTTTACTACTTAAGTCCAGTTCCAGCACATGGCACTTATTTTGTTCTGAAGACCATTATCCAAGTCTAGCAAACTGTCCAAATAATCTCGCAGCTGTTTAGTAATCTTTATCTTGGACGCCTTCCACTATAAAAAAAAATAAATGATTATATATATATATATATATATATATATATATATATAAAATGCCAGGACCAACTGCCTTTCCCCGGGCTTCTACGCTCCTCGTGGGGCAACATAGGATTGGATAATGGATGGATGGAAAATATATATATATATATATATATATATATATATATATATATATATATATATATATATATATATATATATATATATATATATATATATATATATATATATATATATATATTGCAGAATTATTCAAGCCACCATTTAAGAATTCTGGCAAGTCATTTACGGTGTGTGTGTGTGTGTGTGTGTGTGTGTGTGTGTGTGTGTGTGCTTGTAAACATGGTGGGCAGTACCAGCGTGGGGAGATCAACCCTGGACCTAGGAGGAGGACAGGGTTATCCATTCTGGATGAGCCATCTGTGAGGGGTCTGACTAAGTGTTCCCAGGTCCACTGCCTTGTAAATTGCCCTTGGATGGGTTAAGGCTACGGGAGTAAACCCCGAACGAAAATCCGTGTGTGAAGTCCAACGGAAAGCAGCTCGATTAACGGAGTTTCCAGTAGAATCTTGGAACCCTGCTCAGTTGATGGTCGTCGTGAATCTTCATGCAACCATCACAGTTGATCAGGGCTAAGTCATGTGATGATAAAGACTGCACACCCACATCATCTCTCCAAATCCATTCATTGCGCAAGCCAACTGCTATAAGTTTTTTTTTTCTTTTTTTTTTTATGTGTCCGGCTCTGGGCATAGGCTTCACAGCCTGCTATCAAGGCCCAGTAGTCCTCCTACATACCATACACCTCTACATGTCACCAATACCTCCCATTTCATCCATTCATCAAAATCAAAAGACCTGTTGAGACGGGATAGCGTGAGTGTGATCGGATCTTGAATTTGGCTCTATATTGTATTTTGTTTTTCTCTTGGAGGGAACTGTTACTGCGGGCTCATGGCCTTTGGTTCCTTCTTCCTCGCATAAAAAAAAAAAAAAAAAAAAAAAAAAAGGTAATGAATGTGGCTGTCAGTGGCTAGCTCGAGTTTTGTACACAGACGACATTGGGCTATTGGTTGCTGGCATGATGGCATAGAAGCAGGGCATGCCTTCAGCAGCATCTAGTGTGTCGAAGCAGCTTGAAACGGACGCCCAACTGCTTACCTCTGACGTGGAAGGGTTTAAAAAAGGTAAACTAAACATTTGCTCTTCCGCACCATTTGGGTAGATAACCGTGTCTCAAGGTATCCAATATTGCGATCGATAAAACTAAAGAATTCCCCTGATTCTTGCTACCTGGAATATTTGAACCTTGCTTGATTCTGACCGTGACGCATGACCAAGCTGTAGAACTGCCCTTTTGCCGATGAACTGAGAAGATATAAAACTGACATTGCTGCCTTGACTCAGACCTGCAGCTCAGGAGAGGGCAACTTAATAGAAGCAGGAGAATGGTATACCTGTTTCTGGAGGGGAAACCCTGACAATGAAAGAAGAAACTATGATACTGGCTTTGCCGTCCGAGACAACCTTCTACAGAATATCCCAGAAACACCTATGTGTATATCAGAGCGGCTGATGTCTTGGTGCATACCACTCTCTAAAGGCCAATATGCAAAACTGATCAGTATCTATGCCCAAAAGCATGATTCCGAGGACACCGTCAAACATTCCTTTTATAATTGTTTGGATGATACCACTCGCTTAATACCACCTAATGGCAAACTGATCCTGCTTGGAGATTTTAATGGCAGAGGAGAAAAAGATAATCATCTCTGGCAAGCCATTATTGGCTGCCATGGTGTTGGCAACATGAACAACAATGGTGTGCGTTCCTTATGCTCGGAACCAGTCTGGTCTTTGCCAACACCATTTTTCAACTTTTGAATAAACACAAGACCACATGGATGTGCCCACGATCTAGACATTGGCTACAAATTGACTATGTCATTGTAAGGCAATGAGATCGAAAAGAAGTTCTCATAACCCGAGCTATGAGCGGTGCTGAGTGCTGAACAGACCATAACCTTATAATCACCAAACTGCGACTAGTCATACACCCACATATGCACCGCAGACCATCCGCCAGGAAACAAACTATAGTAGTTTAAAGAATGTGGTATTTTGGGACATCTTAGGCAACAATATTACAAACAAGCTTTCTCAATGCCCACCACTTCATCCAAACAACAGTGCAAGAAACCTAGACACAGAGTAATTGAACATTAAGGCACTGCTCCAAAGCACTGCAGAAAATAACCCTAGGGTTCTCCACTCACCACCATAAGTATTAATTTGATGAAAATGCTGAAGGCATACATGACCTACCTGCAATGAAGAACAGGACACAAAACAAGTGGGTGGCTCATCCTACCTCCTTAAACATAAAAACTGAAATCCAGAATCTCTCGCATGTGAAACCCAGAGAAAACTGCATGACATGGAAAACAAATGGTGTACTGAGAAGTGGGCAAGCAAAAGAGCTGCAAAGACAGGCTGACATTAACGACCAACATGGGTTCTACAAGTTCATTAAAACCATCTATTGGCCAACCAAACACAACATAAACCCTGATCGATCAGCCGAAGTACAGCTGCTGAAAGTCAAGCAAGCAATCCTAAAAAGTTGGGTGCAACACCTAAATACCTTACTGAACCAAAAGAACCTAATGGAGTACAGTATCCTTGATAATATCCCAAATACTCCTCAAGCGGCAGATATCGATTTCTCACCTACAAGTGCAGAAACTGGTCAAGCCATATGATCAATAAAAAATAACAAAAGCCCTGGCCCTGATGGCATACCATCTAAACTGATCAAAGAGCGTGGCCAGTTACCTCACCAACGCCTCCAAAGTCTAATACTGGCTATCTGAACCAAAAACAAATTCCATCTAAATGACTTACATCTGATATTGTAACCATCTGCAAGAAAAAAGGGGACCATTCAAACTGCGACAACAGTAAAAGTATCTCCTTCCTTGTGAATGTTAGCAAAGTACTAGCCAAGATACTGTTATTCAAACTGAGAAAACATTTGACTGAGACAACACTTCCTGAAACACAATGTGGATTTCGGAAGGAACGAAGTACTAGTGATATGATCTTTGTTGCCCGGCAAATGCAAGGGATATGACACGAGAATAACAGTGACTTGCACATTGCATTCATGGATCTTGCAAAAGCATTTAGCACTATCAACAGAGAACTTTTATGGAATTGTCTTTTGAAATTTGGAGTTCCAAATAAAATTTCTTACCATCCTAAAGCTCCTGCTTGGCAACATGAACGTTCGTGCGTCCATACTGTAGGTGGGAGTAAATCCGAACCCTTCAATGTGGATGTGGGCGTCAGACAAGGGTGTGTCCTGGCTAATATCATTTTCAACATCTATCTCACTGCAGGCCTACTTTTAATTTACCAACAAATGAACCCTGATAATGGAATAAAAATCCAATTCCGTCTAGACGGTAACTTACTTACCCTCAGACGTCTTCAAGCACAATTAGAGACTGAAACTGCTCATTTCCCACAGTTATAGTAAGCTGATGGCTGTGATGTCTTTGCACATACCCCAGAAGCCCTGCAACAGTCTCTTACCATCATTTCCAACAATTACCATGCAATAGAGCTCTGAATAAATGTCAATAGAACAGAAATAATATCTCAAAGAACAACGCAGCCTCCTAGATTTTAGATAAATGGAGAAAATCTAAAACACATAAGAATTTTGCCTTGCTTAAAAGTGTGCTTAGAGATAAACATAACCTTGATGCAGAAGTAATTGCACGAATCAACCACGCCCCACCCTCTTTTGGGCATCTCTGATCTAGGGTCATTGAAAACACTTACTTGGAAATCATGACAAAAATATATCAGTATATACAGTTATACCGGTATGCCTCTCCACCATCTTATACGGTGCTGAATCCTGGACTATTTACCAGTGTCTCATCAAACAGCTTGAGTCTTTTCACGAACGTTTCTTACAGCGCATCCTAGGACTCACATGGGAGGATAAAGTCCCTAACTCAGAAATTCTCCGGCGTGCAATGTGAACCAGCACAGAAACAATGCTAACTAAAAAAAAAAAAAAAAAAAAAAAAAATAGATGGGTCGGACACGTGTTGCACAGGCCTGAGCACCGCTTTCCCCGCCAGATTCTGCATGGCCAACTCCCTGTAGCATGTCACAACCCATAAGGATAGAAGAAGAGATATAAAGATCATATACGAACAACTTTGAAGAAATCAACATTATACCAAAAGATCTTGAATGCAATGCCCCTGACAGCAAATAATGGCAAACCCTCTGCAGTGAAGGAATCATTCATCTCGAATAAGCTCGGAACCTGGTCAGAAAAGGGCACAGACAACGGAGACACACTATAATAGAGTTCCGCCAACAAACCCAGACTTGACACGCCGACTGTGTGTCGAAGTTTGTGGATGCAGAACTGGTCTGACAGTCACACACGTTGGCACCAAAGACTGAGAAACACATCATCTTAGTGAATATCGTAGCTGTCGTCTTCTGTAGTACGAGGATAGCTCTAAGTCAGTAAATATGTAAGTAATGTGTCTGTGTGTGTGTCTGAGGAGAGAGAGAGAGAGAGAGAGAGATTTTCTCTGTGATTAGGAAAACAGCATTTAATAGAATCATTCATTAGTGATATTCTCCTCCTAGTCCCTTTTTTTTTTTTGTAGTTTTCCTCGTTTTGCCACTCCCATTCCTTTAACATCCACCCATATTTCCAATAATGAATCCCATCCTCTCTACAAGTGTAATTTCACATAATATCCATTCACTCATAGTATCACGTTCTTTCACTGGCTGACCGATTTCCTCACAGAGGACACTGTCAGCATTGCTACAAAAAGCGGGGAGGTAGAGAGGAGATTGAAAAGAGGGGGAAGGCAGCCTGAAAAAAAAAGAAAAAGAAAATGTAAGGCAGGACTTATAATAAAAACTGATGAATGATGAATGTGAAAACACAGGAATCAAAGCTATTTAGGATGATAACACAATTTATGAGCACGTAATTAAAAACAAGAATAAATAAGAGACGATAATATAAGGGAATGGATGAAATACAAAAATGATAATACAGAATATATACGAAGGATGGATATATATAAAGTTACTTAGAAAGCAACACAAAAATATATAAAAACATGATTTAGGTGTGAACAGAAAGTGGATGGAAGAAGAAAGTCATTTTGCGAAAACTGTGTGAGTTTTGAGCGACAGAGGCCACAAAGGGAAAAGCGGCGTCGCTGTACTATCCACTTCACGATGTTTTCTCTGAGGTCAAACAAAAGCCACACCATTTCCTCTTATGAGTAGCTGCCGGAGGGGAAAGGGGAGAGCGTATCGAGGGGGTTCGGAAATGGAGTAAGATATAAAAATAACAGTACAAAATAATCCACGAATATAATTCCATACGGAACAACACAGACACCAGCCCTCACATGAACACACATATACACAAAATTCCAGCAGCGAGAATAATACTTTCACTTCATACAACGAATCACAGTTAAGACTACACCGAAGTAAACTTAGAATTGATGGAGATTAATAACAAGCCGAAAGTTGGTCTTCTTGTAATATTGTATATTTAATTTATTTATTTATTTATTTATTTATTATTATTATTAGTAGTGGTAGTAGTAGTAGTAGTAGTAGTAGCAGTAGTAGTAGTAGTAGTAGTAGTAGATGATGCAGCAGTAGTAGTATCAAATACTTAATTGAGGATTATTGTTGCAGGCCAATCGAATTAATCCGTTGGTAATTACGCGTACAATACCCAGAGGCAACTGGATAAGCAAAGATTATCCCGTCATACAATTATCGCTAACTGTAATTGCATTTGCGCAATGTTATTAAACTTCTGAACTCCTGGAATAGACCTGGTCCAGAAAGAAGTTTTTATTTTTATTTCGTTAATTGCATTTTTATTTATTTGTTATTCTCCGCGAAGCGATTTGGCGTTTGGGAACAAGAGCAGGAATTCATATTCAACCAAATTCACTCTTTGGTGTCATATAACCCCTATCAATATAAGCTTGAGACGTCCATAACCTTTCCTCATTGATTTCTCTGAGGTCATATGTTGGTTCAATATTTGCTTGTGATGGTTCACTGACAACAATTCTTTCCTTCAATACAAAGTTTCATTACAAGTTGCTGTTTTCCACATATGCCTCTCAGCCTCCAGGATGGTAAGGCATCGAGATTCAAAACTTCTTAAACACCATCTCTCCACTTTCTTCTTCCCCGCCCTCATCCTCTCATCAATTTTACATACGATATAAATATCCCCTTTTTATCCCCATTTATTGCTCTCTCGTAAGGCACTGTTTCCATTTTGCCATTCCAATTTTACATCTATTTCCACGCCTATCTTATTCTGTATAATATTCCACTCTGCCACAGTAACTCATTCCATATTACTAGCCTTAAGCTCTTCATACGAACATACTAACGGCCCTTCCCAAGAATTTTTCGCCCATTCTTGTTATAAATAAAGCATAGTTACTGTTGTTGTTTTCTCTCTCTCTCTCTCTCTCTCTCTCTCTCTCATATTAACAGTCACTTACAGTGCCTGATGACATGTAATGGAATTATTTACTTATAATCGCCTCACAAGAAGCACAGGGAGGTGAGAGGGAGACATGCGTAATCAAGTGATCGTGTTGTGTTGTGATGTAGCTTATGGTGTATTGGAGATGGTAGGGTGGAGTGGCGTGGCGCAGTTGTAGTACAGTCTCAAGAGTTGTGATGGTGTCGTGAGGCCAATACAGTTCAGGCCATAGAGCTTTACAGTAAGAAGTATGTCGCAAAAGCTGCAAAAACTGTAGCACAATACACTCACGCGAGTACAAATATGTATAAAAGAGAAAATGTATTAGTGGCGACTGGAAGAAGTGAGGGAAAACGTGAAATATTTCAACGGTGTGGTGGAAAGGACATAACGACGTCAGTTGTCAGCGATAAGTTTACCTGTAGAGATTTATGTTCTACAGTGGGAGATGTTCATAGAATAAACCTTACCATGTGTGGTACAGCATGGATATGTATTTGCGTACGCCCTGTAATAATGCCTCGCGACTTATGGCTGCATAGGAGAAGTCGATCTATCTATCTATAGCCAGACGCCTTAATGCTGTAAAGGGTGGTCACAAATAAAATACCTTCCTGCAACCCTGTTCTCTCCATTTGGCTGCTCACCCTCCAGCTCACACCTCATTCTTTGATAATGTATATTTTTCCACTTCATCCCTTCATTTCGTCTATGTCTCCCCCTCCCCCTCTCCCCTTCTCCTTACTCGTAGACGCTATTCTAGTCAGTCCTTCATGCTCCATCATTTCCACGTAACCAAACCATCCCGGAGTATTTTTGTTAACACTTGCAGACACACCTACATCAGTATCATGATGGTTCTTTACTTCATTTTCGCAGAAGTAACTAATGCAAATATGCGTGAATGACTGGCTATTCGTACTCTGCCACTCACCTTCGTCATTAGATAACGTTTAAGAATGCATTTATTTTTTTATTACGACGACGTTAGCATTTAATAAGGGCAACTATCACAGGGAATATACAAATAAATTTCCTTGGCTTTTCCAAGTCAGTTAGAATCCCCCACTTTTGGTGCCCCAGGTGACGCAGTAGTGATGTAATAGTTAAAATATTTCCGACTGTGCCCTACTGTTTTGTATCTTGTATAAATAACAGTTATTTCAAAAAGATAGTGTACGACAGTTTAAAAATGGAAAATATTTATCAAAACAAGTAAACAAACGGCACACTGCTGTGTGTTACACGTGTACGCCTGACTGTAAAGGCAACACACGCATCCCTCCGGCTGAACTCATCATAGTCAGTCCGGGCAAAAGAAGATAATTGCTGTCATACTTGCACTTGTGTGTGTGTGTGTGTGTGTGTGTGTGTGTGTGTGGTTAATAAACGACCAGTAAAAGACACTTTAAAATATACGCATCATTGGCATTGTCTACCCTTTACCATTCACACCCTCTACTTCTATTATTGTAAGGACACTCACACTCTGCTCTTATTTTGTAAGACTCCATTCCTCCGCTATTCATGTTCGTGATTATCAGATTATTCTCCTCAGACGCAAGACCTCCGTCCATTCAGCTCGCTTCTCCTCCTCCTCTGTCTACACTTACATTGTACTCCAGTGTTTCATTTATCATCATCACGCTTTCACCCTGTCTAAAGTTCTTCCTCCATGGCATTAGAATGTCAAAAATTCCTTCACACACACACACACACACACACACACACACACACACACACACACACACACACACACACACACACACACCACACTATGGGGTTATCCTTCATCAGTATCAATTTCATAAACAGCTGTAATTACATTCTGGTTTCTGGCTTATATGAAATCAGTTATTTGTAATATGGTCACAACACTAAACATATTGATATTGAGGCTGCCCTATACTTTTATCAATTCTTATTTGTATTTTAGTACGGTAATTATTATCTAACCATCGTATTTGAATGAAGTGGTGTGATTTGTAAATAAAAGAGCACACATAAATTGATATGGTTTCTAAAGATATTATAAAGCCTTTTCAACAAGGAAATGTTTCACCGGGTAACAAAGTTCATAGTTGTGTGAAATGTAAATTATCGACCGAAGTTTCAGTATCATCAGCGATTACAAGTTGCTGCCTTAAACTATGCTCCTTTGCCACAGATGGATGACAACTGTCTATAGCCAGAACCTTTAACTCCCTAAAGGGTGACCATTTTCTCCTCTGCCATTAGGTTGCCCTCCCTCCAGCTCTGGGCTTAGGCTTCACAGCTTGCTCCTAAGGTCCAGTAGTCCTCCTACATACCATACACATCTACATGTCTCCACTTCGGCTCTAACACCCACCATCCATATTGAATACATGCTAGGCTATCTCATACAGGACTATAGTCGCGGCACACTCCGAGGTTGTTTTATCGTGCCCTGGCAACCTACCATTCAAAAGTGCGTCTGACTTTGTGTATAATTTGAGACGCACGTGATTCGTGTATAATATGTTCGTGTATAATAATATTCATGTATAATATATTCGTACATAATAGTATGATTCGTGTATAATATGATACGAAATCGGACGCACTTTTCAAAGGTAGATTGGCAGGGTACGATAATGACAACCCCAGAGTCGTGCGCCGCGACTATAGTGCATTGGCATCAGTGGTGGGTATTGTTACGATATGTCGGCGGGTATTCTGGTATATCAATAAAGCCTACTTTAATGAAATTCAAATCTGCGAACTGTTCCATGCCCCAGCTGGGATTCGCACCTGGGTCCATTAGGATTGCATGTCACCACTCTACCGATTAGGGCATAGTATGAATGTGTCTAGTTCAGATCTGCAGTTTCCTACTAATGCTACGAACAACAAGAAGCGGTGCCAAGGCACAGTAAACCCATCCCCGGCAGTCATTTCAGTGCTGACGTATAAACACAAAAGGAAATCTAGTCAAAGGTGTCACATATCAAGTCTGGAGTAAATCGGGTGAAAATTGACGATTTTATGCCCATCTGAAATTTTAGGCCCGACCCCCCTACCGCTAACTGGGAGGTAACCCACTTGATGTAATTAAGCATATTATTGGATGCAAAATTGAGAGATGCATCTTTAAGTTTTGGTTTAATTTCGATATGACGAATTTGAAAAGAGTTATGGCGAAATTTTTTTTTTTTTTTTTTTTTTGCATTTTTTGGGGCCTACGCCTGGGCCTTCGTCCATTTTGGCCCAAAATTTAATCAGGTGATCAGACGGTCATAGTCCATCATCCCTGTAATTTTAGTCAAAAGCGCATCAGTAGATTTCGAGTAAAGTTGCTAACAGACAGACATACAAACAAACAGACAGAAAAACAGAGTGAAAACAATACCCGTCCCTGAGCCCATCCGGGGCGGGAAGGGGTAGCCTAATAATCAATTTTGTGAGATATAAATTTTCCAAAAATTTTGATAACAATACGATAATAGGAATGTTACCCATCCATTGAACTATGCAATCCTTCGTCACAAACTAATAGTTGTACAGCAACTGACAAAGCAAATGAATGTAACAGCTGGGACTGAGCCAAGGAAAACTGAAAAACGATCGCACAGGAAGCGTAGAACAGAGAAACGGTGGCACGAAAACAGGACAGACACTTTCGACACTTTTCAGAGATCGTTTTCCTTCCACTCTTTCCAGTGTCTGTGTATAAACCTGGTGTAAGCTGGATGTGTATAATGCTGGCAGGAGAACACACCTGCGCTTTACTTGTACACATCAAATTCACTCCAGATAGTTCTCAGTGATCTGCACGTAAAAGGATGTACAAAGATTCAGAGCACACAACAAAGACTGCCCGGGCACACACACACACATACACACACACACACACACACACACACAACATGCACACGCGCGTTCGAGAGAGAGAGAGAGAGAGAGAGAGAGAGAGAGAAGAGGGGGGGTTTACATGATGTCTATAGGAGAGGAACAGGGAAAATGGAAAAGAATGGACTCAAGTAATGGAAGAGAGAGGCACAGTAAGTTGCACACAGGACAAGGAATCACGGAGTCACGCAATGGAGAGGTGAAGTAAGGAGGAAACATGGGCGGTACAATGAGAGAGACGAAACACAATGGAAGAAGAAGCATGGGAAGAAAATGAAGAGAGGATTGATTGACTGAATAGTTTATAAAAAAAAAAAAAAAAAGGAGGCACAACTGTCAATATCATATGCCGCCGAACAATTAAAAACGACAACTAAGAAAAAAAGCAGACAATAAGGTGAAACTCAAGTAAAAATAATAATAGTGGAAAAACAAACAAAACACACTAAAATCAGTAAAAGAACTCCAAAACGAATCACTAAACGCAAAAACACACAAAAAAAATCTGATAAATGTTGCCTGTACGTGACGCTTACCCGGCCTGGGGGTAAGCAAGCAATACCCCCAGGATGCCAGAAAATCAACAGTATGCTAGATATTATTAAACAAAGCAAAAATTAAGAGGAATTCATCAGACATGTGACGTAAAGGCATAAGGAATATCATCACAGCCATGAGAGGAATCGTAGCACTTTCACAAAGCTGCCTGAAGTTCAGAAATAGAAAACAGGACATTATAAGACTCTCCTTCAGATGACACAAAACTGAGACCACAAGACTAAACACCGATAGTAGCACGCCGAAGGCGAAACTGTATCCTTCTGTGCCACATTGGCAAAATGATCCACAAGCAACGCATCAATAGCACAAGGAATAGCCACGGTCCCTCCTACAGAAAATATAACAGGAGTGGAGTGAATGGAAACATTTCTTGAAATTTTCCTCACACAGTTCCACATCCGAATGAGAGATGTCCTGAGTTGATGGAGGAAATATAACCCTTACATCATAAACATCTGCCTTCCTTTAACATATGCCTTGCATGAGCTCATGCCCTTTGAAGAGCCGCCATAATCAAAGGATGCCCAATATGGCACTGAAGTCAAGAACGTGGCCTGTGTGTCTGTTACTGTGTAAATGCACTCGGGGGCCTAACATGGAACTGGATGTTTAGGAAACTGACTTCATCCTTGGAATAGAGTAACAGGCTTCCAATGCAACAAATAAATGAAATAAGACACGACCTCATTAATACTCCCAAAATTAATCCCAGAATGGTAAATGGAAATTAATTTCGTGAAAAGTGTCCAGTCTGCCCTGTCCACACACCAGTTAGGAATAAGAGGTTGTGGTCCACCCTTTGCAGCAGTTAAAAGCAATGGGAAATGATAACTGATTACCTGACTGACAATAAACCCTAATCAGATTCTAAAACGACATCAGCCAAGCACATGGGCAAATCAGTGGCAGTAAGACATCTAGCCATCTCATCAGAAATTAAAACACCTAACTCCTTATCCTCCACAAAGGAAGCCAGCATAGCACCTCGAGGATTGGCCGCACTGTCACCCCACAGCCCATTCAAGTTGCCCAGAAAAAACAAAGGGGGAAGGAAGGCTATGAAAAAGATGTTCCAGACCCATCCTTTCAACATTAGCACTAGGAGGGGGATAAACGCTACAAGCTGTATATGGAAAATGTTGAAGAATCTGAATGGCAACAGCTTGTAGGTGAGTGGGAAAGTTCAGATGTGTGAATGGAAAATCAGGACAAAGGAAGAAAGCAGTACCCCCATAGCTTCCTTGGTCTGGAACAGGATCAGAATAAAAGATGTGGTAAGCAGAAGAAACGGAAGGAAGAGCATTCCCAACCATAGTCTCCTGGACGCACATGCATACAGGTCAAAACTATGCAATGAAATGATCCAGTTCCTCCCATCTAGCATGTAAACCTCGACAGTTCTGCTGATTGATACAACCCATACTTGAGGGAGGATCAGGATAAGGTGTGGAACAACACGGTCTCTGACAAGCAAGTGTAGCGCCATAATTTTAAGTACTAGTGTAAGTCAGTATGAGCTAGTATTGTAAATGAAACCTTAAGCTTAAGTATTGTAAATATAGCTCATAATTTAACCGTTAACTTCTATATTTTAATCTAGTCTTAGTTGATATCTATAATCTGAACATGATTCTGCCAATGATAATGCTAAGTCAAGTTTTGATGTGAATATGACTAGTGTTTAAGCATAGTGAACCAGCCGGTTTCAACAAAGATGTATAACCATGAAATTTTTGTAGAGATTGAAAATCGCGAACGTCTTCCTTTATATTCTAATCTAGAGATTTACCTGCCGAAGTTGATAGATTTCCCCTTTTCAACTATGGAATGGTGATTAAGAGTTGTCTGAAGTAAGAATATTGAAGACCATCATTTGTGAAGCGCGAAATTCATGTTATTGAGGCCTGTTCACAGTCACGTAGGCATGTAACCAACACGGGTAATAAAACTTTTCGAATTCCTAATTAATTTGGTCTCATTATGATTAAAGTTCCTGAATGCTTATTACAAAAATTTCAGCATTGTAAGTCACTTTTTCTACGTATGTTGAGTGCAAACGTATATCTCGTATTCTTTGAAGATCTAGTAGAAAAAAAATATTATAATGTAATGTAATCAGTTAAAGTTTTAGCCGATTCTTGAATACTGTCTGTGGTGATAAAAAGGCAGGGAACAGCACCGACCGCCAGATCGCTGTTCCTCTCCTCATCGTTGAAGGTTAATACCCGAGCTCTCACCCCCTTCCCCCTTTTCTCCCTCATGTGTTAAGTCATCATATACGTTCGTGATTTGAATTAGTGATATTTTCCCATGATCCTTGTGCTGAATAATGAGATCGGTGCTCCTCTTCATCGTTGCAGACGAGAGTTATGGAGGGCCGTGGCTCACATTCCAAGGGTTCAAGCGTTCTAGCCGCGGCCTAACCTCTAACAAACTAAATCAACCCCCCTTCCTTTAGTTCATGGGATCAAAGTGATATTGGCTGGTCCATTTGTCCATTTGTTTATGGTCCATGTGATCACTGATCCTAATGATTATTGTGTCTAGTTTATATATGATTCTTCAGTTGTCGTGCATTTAGTCTTAGAGAATATTCTTTCATGATAATCTTCGGGTTCCTTCCCGACGAGTCCGTCAGAGACCACGGGACTATATCCATGCGTATCAGTATTCTTGGAATATTAATCTAGTGTATAAAGATAGACATTTCTGGAGTTATAATGTAAATCCTGATTATTGAGTATTAACTTAATTCGCGGAGCTTCATATTTCTGGAAAGTGTAACAGTATTCTTTGAATATTTAGTTGAGAAGATTCATATAGCTGTTGTGATATAGATACTCATTATATTTTGTTTGGTGTAATTCACAGTCTGAAGAGTAATTTGAATCTCAGTTCATAATACTTAGTAAATATCAGGTTAAATCATTTTGAATTTTGAATTTTGCTATCCTCCAAGAAGTGATTCAGACGAGGTTGAGTGGCCTGCAACGTGTGCTAATATCTAACTACTCACGCCCTCTCAAACAAGATCACGCTACCACATTTCCCATAAATTCTCAAATAAGATCACGCTACCCCATTTTCTCTTAATCTCTAAAATTCTCTAATGCGATCACGCTACTCTATTTTTCTTAACCCCTTAACCGTGGGGTGTCACTTTCATGATGCTCGGGTGCAATGGATCATACTGTAGGGCATCACTTTTGTGATTCTGTGTTATTTTGAATTCTCCCGGGCTTACAAGTGGTGGCTTGTATCATCTATCAGTACTGCCAATTTCCAACACTAGTCAGCGCTCCAAATCTCAACTCTACTCCCATCCTATGTTGACAATTTAGCTATTTTTCCCCGTTCCTGACTCCCCTCCCTACCTCCCCTCCATTACCCTCTCCTCTCACCTGCCTGGCCACACTGAGCCGAGCAAATCTTCCCCAGAATTTTCAACTGATTTCATCCATTGAAATAAGCCCTATGCCCTATTCTTATACAAAATAATATATACCAAAAAGAAATAAGGTAAGTGATAGTGCTATACACCTGGAATTGGCTAATTATCACCTGACAACACCTCACGTGCATTCGTTCGCTAATTTCCCAAGGTAATTTCCCTGTTGAAATATGCAGTATAATCTATTCTCCTAATATAAATATATACAGTAAACTCTCCCCAAACATGTTCTCACTGAACGCGCTCGCAATTATACACGGTTAGTGCTGGGATACGTATAAGACAACGTAAGATTAAAGAACCATTATGAAAAATATAAATTTACGCAAAAGAGGCCTTTGAAAGGCCAAATCCTCAAACATCAGCTCAGCACGCACAGTTTGTTTTGATCACGTGATGTGATTTGCTGTACTGCTTTTCCACAGTACTGTATTTGTAAGTTAAATATTTACAGTACTGTTCTGGTAAGTTTATGTGCAAGTTAAAGTATTATTAAATAACGTTCAAGCAAGAAATAGTCTTATAACCAGTTTATCTGATAGGCGTCGGAATATTACCTTTTTTATTTGTTTGTTAAATATTTGCTGTACTGCTTTTCCGCAGTACTGTATTTGTAAGTTAAATATTTACTATTCTGGTATGCACTTGTAAGTTAAAGCACTTAAAGAAAGTTAAAGTATTAAATAAAGCCTTGTAACCAGTTAACCTGATTTATATGATTACCCATGATCGGTGGGCTCCGAGACAATTCGCCATCATGTTAATTCCCCGTCAAGACATGGACGATTCCCTGTCAGGACAATTCGCACCCTGGATGATTCCCCATCATTCTATACATATACTTATATTAATTAATCAATACTTTTATAAATATACTTATTATTAATTAATCAATACTTTAATAACTATATTTCAGTGGGATCCATCAAAGTCTATGATGTCTTGTTATTGTTGTGACAGTGAACTGTCTTGACAGCGAATAGTCCTGAAACCATTTTGCTCCCTAGGTCCCCTAAACGTGGTATTTTGCTGTTATCTGCCATTGGTAATCAATATGAAGCACTCTAAGTGGTTAGAAGGTTTATTTAATGTTATGACTTACAAATACAGTATATACTGCACAGCAAAACTACAGCATACAAATACGTAAACACAAGGCAACATTCCGACGGCAACTGGTTTTGGCATCGGAATGTTGCCTTGTGTTTACGTATTTGTATGTTGAAGTTTTGCTGTGCAGTACTGTATTTGTAAGTCATAACATTAAATAAACCTTCTAACCACTTAAAGTGCTTCATATTGATTACCAATGGCAGATAACAGCAAAAGACCACATTTAGGGGATCTAGGGAGCAAAATAAGGAGTAATTGAAACTTACGCGGTTTCGCGCTATACGTGTCACGTTAGGAATGAATCCCAAGCTTTGGGGGCGAGCTTGCTGTATAAGAAAGAAATGGAGAAGCCTAAGTGATATTTACATTCACCTGGAACTACCTATTTTTTTGTGTATTGTCGAGATTTCCTACCAATCATTTTTTAGCATGTATTGCTAATGTCCAACAATAGTCAGCACTCTTTCTCTCATCTGTACTCCCATCCATTGTTGACAATTTAGCCATTTTTCCCCGTTCTTGACTCCCCTACCTACTTAACCTCCAGTACCTTCTCCTCTTGCCTGCCCAGCCACGCTGCATAACAAAAATTTCCCCCGGAATTTTCCAATTATTTCATCCATTGAATAAGCCCTATGCCCTATTCTTATACAAAATAATATATACCAAAAAGAAAAAAGGTAAGTGATAGTGCTATACACCTGGAATTGGCTAATTATCACCTGACAACACCTCACGTGCACTCGTTCGCTTATTTCCAACAGTAATTTCTCCTTTGATATATACAGTATAATCTATTTTCGTAATGAAAGCATATATAAGAAAGGAAGAGAGAAGCCTAAGTGATATTTAATTCTGACGAGAGTTCCTCAGGGATACAGCCTGCCTTCACTCTTGACAAGGATGCTGAGTGTGTGGACTTCCTTTTGGCCTTCCTCGATGACGAAGTCATGCAGCACATATGTGATGAGACAAACAGGTACGAATCACAACGTCCTGCAAGTGGTGCAAGTTCAGCAAAGATGCAACAGTGGACCATGCTGGGAGTGCAGGAGCTATATGTGTTCTTTGCCCTCATGCTTCTCATGCCACACTCAAAGAAGCATGAGTTTGAAGAATACTGGTCCATAGACCCCTTACTACCCTCACCCACCTTCAATAAGTACATGGCCAGAGATCGCTTCCGGAACATCATGGGAGACCTGCACTTCGCCAACAACGATGTACCTTCCCAAATCGACCCACTCTGGAAGATCTGGGAGATTCTGAGCAGAATGAAGGATAAGTTTATGTCATTCTTCCACCCCTTTCAGAAGGTTGTTATAGACGAATCCTTGGTTTTGTTCAGAGGACGTCTTAGGTTTCTACAGTACATTCCAAGCAAATGCCATCGCTTTGGAATCAAGTTCTTTGTACTGTGCGACTGTAAGACGGAGTACATACTTGAATTCGTCATCTATTCAGCCAGCACTGTCGATCTGGACAAAACACACCTCCTTGGCTTCTCAGGCTGTGTAGTGAAAGTGCTGCTTGAAAGGTATTTTGGTGGGAATCATGTGCTGTATACTGACAATTATTATACAACACCGAAATTTGCTAAATATCTTTCAGAGCACGGCATCGGCTCCTGTGGCACTGTGAAGAGCAATCGTGCCCACTTCCCCAAATTCCCAGAGGCAGGAAACTTGCAGCAAGGAGACGTGCACCTACGCAAGTCTGAGAAGATGCTGGCAATACGGTGGCATGACAAGAGGGTCGTGCACATGCTCACCACCGTACACAAGGGGGAAATGAAAGACAGTGGGAAGGTCGACCGTAGGACAGGCGAACCTGTGAGGAAAACTGATGCTGTCAAAGACTATAATATTAACATGCGGCTGGTGGACAAGTTCGACATGATGATTGGAGAAAGTGACTGCCTCAGGAAGAACACTAGATGGTACAGGAAAGTTTTTGTACATCTCATAGACATGACGATGCTGAACGCCTTCATCCTGTACAAGATGAAGGTAAAGCCGCCCAAGTCCTTCTCCCTGAGGTTGTTTGCCAGGACTTGTGTTCAGCAGCTGCTTGAAAGATATGGTAGGGTAACAGCAGCAGGTTTAAGGCAGCATGCAGTAAGACTTCCCGACAGACTTGAGCAGAGGGCGTACATGGATCGGCACAGACTGGTGCAAATGCCTGCCACAACCAAGAGGAAGGCTGCGATCTGCAGGTGCCAGGTGTGTGCACATACCACCCGACGCACACCTGAGGACAAATGCATCTCTTGGCAGTGCGCTGAATGCCAGGTTCCCCTCTGCATTCCCTGCTTCTTTGATTACCACAGCCTGAAGCAGTTCTAAAAGTGCAAGTGGAAAGTGTAAATGATTTGTAAATAATGTGTAATAATGTGTAAATAATGTGTAAATAGCAAGTGAAAGTAATGGATGTAAATATGATGGAACAGTGTAATATAGTTTTATAAGTTACTGGAAGTGACAGTGCATTACATAGTGTAAGTAAAATAGATATATAAATATTGAAAATACAATAGAAAATGTAAATAGATATGTAAATAATTAGTAATATAAGAATATGAGTACAAATACTTGAAGTTATGACAGTGATAGTGAAACCGTGGCTCTCTACGTATTTTACTGAAAGAGAAATTGATTGCCTACAGTGACAATAATCTACTATTACTGAAGGAAACTTATCGATAAAGACTGAAGATATATAAAAGTGTTTTATGGTAATAGGAATATAAAGTGTGAGTGTTTTTATGAATAATAAATGACAGAATACCAGCGGTGAACGAGCGCAAGTGGGAAGGTATACGCTCTTGTAATTTTCATTGCTTTCACAGTGTTTTATTTTTTTTGGAGTATGGATTCCAAACTATTTGAAAATCATAGAATAGTTTTTGTAGTGATAATATCAGGCTGTGGTAATCATATTACGTGTTGTCGGGAAGTGTAAAGTTGAGACTTCGTTGCCCAACTTCAGAGGTCTCCACAAGTCCTACGGTACTCGACGATGGCTCAACAAACATCCCAGGAGAAAGCTGAAACTATGTGCCATATGCATATATAATTTTGATATTCTAGGACTAATAACTGATTTTTGGCAAATATTTTTAGAGTCTGTCAGAGCACAAATATGCCCACGGGACACGCAAGTCAAGCCAAAACAAGCCCGCGGTTAAGGGGTTAATCTCTAAAATTCTCAAAATAAGATCACGCTACCCCATTTTCCATAATCTCTAAAATGGTCAGCATTAGTGATGGTTTCTATTATTCCCTTCATTAAACTGGTGTCATTTATTGGTGACTAATTGTCAACATTACACCGGTGGCTAAATTTTTCCGGCGTTACACTGGAGGTATCTAAATTCTGATCATTAAATTGGTGACTAGTTCTCAATATCATATTGGTGGTGGTATCAAACATTTCTTGCGTTATAGGTATATGATCTAAAAAATTCAGGTTATTACAGAAGCAGGACTGGACTGGTGATAAGGAAGGCCATTGGAAACAGAACACCTAGTGCCAGAAATATAATCATTGTACCTACCATCTAAAAGCAGGTGAGTGGACGAGGAAGCAAAACGTTTTTCATTTGGACCAGAAGACCGGGTTGATTGGAAGTCGGCTTGTAGGCTGTTCTAGGTGAATTAGGACAGCCAGTACCATCAACAGAAGGTTTAGGAGTAAGAAGCAGATGCCACAGGACCAGACCCAGTGAGGATGGGATCTTATGAGGCAAAATTGGAGCACCAAGGATCCTCGCAACACTATCAACAGTAGGGGGCTGGGACACAGGCGAAACTCCAGCTTCAGCCTCCATCTGGCTCGACTCCAGAGATCCCAGAGCAGGGGAACTGCAGTGAAGTCCTCACAAGGTTCCACAGTGATAACTTAGGTGGAAGGTCATCAGGCTTGGATCAGTGTAAAAAACTACACAGACACGCACCAGTTACAGAAAGAACTTCTGTGAGGCTGGTAAAGGTAGGACAAGGAGACACATACACATGGACATCCACCACCACCACGGAAGTGCGCAAACTCTGCCACTAAACTGGGAGCAGAAACAGCAGAATCAGGTGGGCAGACATCAGTGCTACATAAAATAGAACACTCAGGAATGGCATCTTAGCAAACCTCTGATTGTAGAAGTGGGCAGCAGAGTAGACTGAGGCAGCTTCCATGACACAGGAGGACACAGGAGCACCAGAAAAACAAAAACATAAGTAACACCAGGCTGGAGGAAGCGAGTCTGGGCCATCCTCTTTGCTTCAGGAAACTCACCCTTCTCATGAGTACAAATGGACAAAATCTCCTTCTCCAGGAAGCACGAAGGACAGTGTTTAGAAGAGGCATCATGGGATCCCCTGCAGTGGTAACCTATAAGGAGTCCTGGACAGTCACTAGTATGGCTTGGGCACCACAGCAGACACAGACACCAGGAAGGCAACCTGTGCACAGTGACAAAACTGACCAGTATGTGCACGTTCCTTACAGTGGAAAGGCTGCTTTGGAGATAGCACATAAGGAATCACTGGAAGTGATAGCCAGTGAAGTTTCACAGAAGCAGGCAACATTACCCAGTCAGAGGTTAAGAACAAGGTCTGGGTTGGGGTCAGAATACCATCTATCTTCTGCAAGCACTCAAAATTCACCACACTAGATGATCGTGGTTCCTTTTGCAGCCATATATCTGAGTATCGGAGAACGTGATGAGAAGAAACTATTCCCCTACACAGGTTAAAGTAGCATGAGGAACAAAAGTCACATTTTTACCAGACATGGATGTCAGAACCTGTTGACAGCAGCTCTCTTCTGAGAAAGGCACCAGAACAAGGATACTATTATCCCCTTGGGTGGAGAGGATAGGTTTATGGCCACAAGCAGAAACAATATGATGATGGTGAAAGATGTTGAGATCTAAAACTGACCCACCCTCAGAAGATTTAAACATGAGGTGTTTCACATATTAAATACGTTCAGACAGAATACCACGGCACTGTAAAGCTATACCATCCTGGTTGGAATGTCTCCTAGCCCTAGATGGAGACTGGGACGATGAAAGACTGTCCCACGGGGCCTGGAAAGACTCAGAATTGTGGTAAGACATAAAACAAAAGCCAAGGACAGTCAGAATGACAACGGAAGGGACTGTGTTGCCATGAGCTGCCATCTCGCTGGCCTGGCCAGTAGCAACACAAAGACCAAAAACTGGGAAGGGAATTCCCAATAAAAAAGACCTTTACCCTTAATCTTCGGTCCTCCTCCCACCCACTACCCCCACGGAGTCCAAGAAAGGGAGGTCATCCACCAGGTATAGGACAACTAGCAACCCCAAGGATAACGGGAGAGTACCGGTATACGCATGGGGACGATTCAAGGGTGACTCCAGGATGATGGGAGCCACCAGGTCCCCCAGTGTCCACTTAACCCTAGTCAACAAGTGACCAGCCGATTGACTTGGTTGGGCCCAACCAGGCCACCCGTTTAGCAAGAACAGGGGGCCAAAGAGGCATGTTGCTAGCAGCAGGGTGCATCGTGCAGCATCACTGAATTCCCTGGATTCCCCAAATCCAGTACTGCAGGACTCTACACAGTAAACATGTGGGAGGGCAAAAACCCTGCCTGAGATGGAAGATGGGCAGAGACGATCACCATCACTAGCAGGCTTCCTTTGCCAATAATGCAGGGGCATGCTTGTTCCACAAGGCAGACAGATGCTGAACACTAACAAGGCAGGTAGACCACCTCCAGAGTAAGTAGCACTCTCACCAGTGCTTCAAACCGCACCACCACCCCAAGGTGTCCCCCCCACCCCTCAGGGGAGGAGAAAAAACGAGTAGAGAGAAAATGGCACTACTGGGGAGGAGGGGGAAGAGGTAAAGAGTTATTGGGAAAATAATGAAAGAAGAGGGAAGGAAGAGTGTTGGTGGAAGGATGAAAGCAATGACAAAATGAATTGCCCAAGAATTTCATTTGCTTGAAACTGCGTACCTTGGTGACGTGGTGTGTAGTATTTAGGAGGAATACTGGGCCATGGAAACGGGCTGTGAAGCCCATGCCCAGAGTTGGACACACACACACACATATTATACTGCATATCTATCTATCTATCTATCTATCTATCTATCTATATATATATATATATATATATATATATATATATATATAAAACTCCCTTCTTTTCCTTCCTCTACATTCAGATCTTCTGCCGGCAGTTGTTCCCTTCCCTTTTCTATTATATTCCACTTTCTACGTCTCTATGTCATTCTTTTTCCTCTGATTACCTAGATTTCCTCTTCATTCGCCCTTTCTCCTCTATTTTTTTTCTTTTATTTTTTCCTTCCTCTCATTTCCCATTCATTTTCTTTTATTTCCATGATAATTCCTAAACTTGTTAATTCTGTCTCCTATTCCTCCTTGGCTCCTTTCGGTTGTTTCTTCTACTGTTTCTTGTATCTTTTACTCTACTTCCCTCCTTTGCCATTCTCATCCTTCCCTTAGCAACAAATTTTTTTTTTTACAATTATTCTCTTTCACTTTTCGTACCCCTCACCTAATCGTCTCCTCAGTCCTTAATTTTGCTCATTCTTATTCGTCTACTTCAGTTCTATGTACCTCTCTATTAGCTATTTCATATTCTGTTTTTACTCAGTTCCCCTCCTTTCTGCCTCACCTCTCCACACAGGAAACCTTCATCTCAGAGTCCTGTATTTAATATTGCCCAGCAGCCCCTCTTTGTCTCCCTAAACTCTTTCAGGCAGATGTGTGGGAAATAAGGTGGGTCTAGGTAGGGGAAGGGAGTGAGGCAGAAATGGTGGGTTATGTGAACAACATTTTCATGTGTGTGTGTGTGTGTGTGTGTGTGTGTGTGCATTTTGAGGGTAAAGGTGATGGTATTACCGCGCCAACATGTTCTTTTGGTTTGTTGACATAATTATTATTCCTCAGAGACTGGGTTTATATCCTACTACTCATGGAATCCTTCTCTCGCCTATTCATGTTGACACTGTATATTAATCGTTGTCCTCCCACATTTTAAGTTAATTTGCTCCTCCTAAACTATTTGCTCTTTTGTTCATACCAATCTCTCCATCACTCCACCCCAACCTCTCCTCTCCACACTTAACCTCTCCTTTGTGCCACACCCAAACTCTTCTCTCCACCCTTACAATCCCAGTGTCTAAAACTCCGAGCCCCTTCCTTGCGAAACACAATATCCTCCCTGTGGGTTAATTATATAACATCTATGATTACATACACGTTACACATACAAGCTCTGGGATGATATAAGATACTCTCGACAAATGTCATACGTCTGGCTTGCGTCATACCGGAAGTGGTATCATCACCACCAGATCAGTCACGCATAAGCTCCCGTCCGGTAAACACGCAGTCAGTTTGTACCTACTCTGTAAACAGTGGACATAGCCCATTAAAGTAAGGATCTACTTGGATTGTATCATTAACACATCCTATACGAGACTTAGTGCAGTGACTCACCCCCACGGCGCAGTGAAAAATGAACAATATATGGGCTATACTGGCTTCCACGCGTGAACTTAGCTGGCGAATGACTAACCCCCCCCCCCCCCGTTGTGGCGTGAGCGTGTCTCCTGGGGTCAATATAAAAGCGCCAGTGCGTTAATAGTGGTGTACAGTGACTTATTAACAGTGTGCTGAACAGTGACGATTGTGCAGTGTGTGAACAGAGTCTCAGTGTGGCGTTGTATAGTGTGCCGGCTCCAGGGCTGTACCCCCCTCCCTCTCGGACCACGCCTTGCCGGCGCCTCACTCGTAACCGCCATTACACACACCCACACCCACACACCCACCCCGCACCATCCACCACCACGCACCACAACCGTCGCAAGCGCATCCACCAACTTAAGGAAAGTTGAGCATTTGACCCCTTCCCTACGAGTGTGCAAATCCACCAACTTAAGGGAAGTTGAGCACGACCCCTTCCCTACGAGTGTGCCTGAATGCGTAGGTCCAAAAAACAAACTCGTTCCGAACAAAAGGAAGAAATGGCTGAAAATAAGGACCTGGTTACACTCAGCATTTAGAGGAGCAGAGGCGTGAGGACGACAGGAGGAGACAAGAGGAGGACAGAAGAAGAGAGGAGCAGAGGCGTCTGGAAGAGGAACAGAGGCATGAAGAGGACAGACATCGTTGCCAGGAGGAAGACAGAAGAGATGCTGAATTTCAGACACTCTTGGCTGCTATATCTGGCAATTGAGCAGCCTCTACAACTCCATCTCCACCCACTCCTGACTGAACACAGTCCTCAACCCCTCCCTCACATCCCACTCAGCCGCCAAAAGCCGTAACCAAGCTACCACAACCTCTGCAGAGTGATGTCACATTCCAGAACTTCAGGGAATGGAGGCGGAAGTGGGCAGACTACGCCACGAAGATTGATTTGCCCACACTGTCATTACCAAAGCAGCTCATACAGCTAAGGATGTGTCTGTCACCAGAGATGCTGCACACCCTGCGGTTTTGCCTCCAGGTGCCTGATGACACAACCTCCTCAGTGACTGAAGTCCTTGACATACTCGAGACTCACGTTAAGGAACAAACTAATGAAGCACTACGACGCAGAGAACTCTTCAGTTGCAAGTAAGAAGTTGGTGAGCGCTTTAATGAATTCTACGTCTGTATCAAGAGCATGGCTGAACCGGTGGACGTATGCAAAGGACAAGACAACACCTGTTTCGAGATGTAGATGAAGCAGGTCATCATGATGGGCGTCCTAGATGAGCAGCTGATCCAAGAACTCATCCTCAACATCCCTACATCATCATTGGATGATATTGTACAGCAGTGTTTTGCCTTTGAAGCAGCCCGCAACACAGCATCAGCGATTGTCTCCCCACTGAAGTCTGTCTGTGGAACATCACAATACAAGGCTGACAAACAGGCAAGACAAAGACCCCTCAGGCAGTCCAACCAGCATTATGACATGTGGCAGCTGTAAAAGAACACACAACAAAGGAGAGTGCCCAGCCACCAATGACACATGTCGCAACTGTGGTAAGCGAGGTCACTGGGCACGCACACCACGTTGCCCAGCACAGAAGGCCATTTGTCATCTCTGCAAGAAAATGGGCCACTACTATGTGTGCTGCAGAAAGTCTAAGGGTCAAGGGAGCAGCGCAGTGACCGCAGATAATACACAAGGGTCACCGCGGTCAGCTAGACAGGCCTCTAAGGGAAGTGCAGCTCGCAGAGTCCACTCCGCCTCCCACAACCCGACAGCGTCCTCCCCACCTGTCACCGTCACCATCATCCACAGCAAGGGATCAAGTTCACTCTCAATGCTACCGGACACGGGTGCCAACGTCAGCATTATCAGCCCTCAACACCTGAAAAGCCGTGGCTTGTCCACCAATGATCTCCAGCCCCCACCAGCAGACCCCAGGTACACAGCGGATGGCTCCCCAATGACACCAGCTTTAGGATCACTATGGGTGGAGCTGAAAGTAAAAGGCACTGCAACAGAGGCGTGGATCAATGTCCATAGGGATGTACCTGTGCCCCTCTTGTCATATCAGGCTTGCAAGGAGCTGCGGTTGATACCAGATAGATTTCCGCAGCCCATTGCTTAGGTGACACGTGAGCGTGCGTGCCGGCGCACAGTGTGGTGAGGCCGTGGCCGTTATGCCCCCTTCCACAGCCACAGATGTTGCCCCCTCGCCCTGTTCACCTCGGCCTTCTTCGTCCACATCCATCCCAACACCAGCGACTCCATTCACCACCTCCACATCTGTCAGTGAGGCCAGAGAGTTTTTCCTCCAGGAATACAAGGACGTGCTCATGTCAAAGGCGGATCTGCACACCTCACCGCTCAAACCCATGACAGGCCCGCCAATGAGGATTCACATGCGAGTTAATGCACGGCCGTTTGCCGTCCATACACCCCGCCAGATCCCTTTGGCCTTTCAAGAGGATGTAAAGAAAGAACTTGAATCAATGGTAGCACAAGGTATCATCGCCCCTGTTGGAGATCTCCCGTCCCCTTGGTGCCACCCACTCGTTGCAGTAGCTAAACGAAAGGGCGGTGTGCGGATCACTACTGACTTGAGCAAGTTGAATAGTCAGGTGTCACGCCCCGCACACCCATCGCCTACACCATTTGCAGCCATCAGGGGTGTGCACCACAGGCAATATATTATACAACGGTTGATGCACTATGTGGCTGCTGGCAATTTGAGTTGGCTGAAGAGGACCAGCACCTCACGACCTTCATCACACCTTATGGCAGGTACAAGTATCTGCGAGGTCCAATGGGCTTTGCAGCAACAGGTGATGCCGTCTGCCTTCGTGGTGATGCAGCATTGCAAGGCATCCCCAACTGCATCAAGGTCGTGGATGATGTCCTCCTTTATGACGAGGACTACCTTGAGCACCTGTAACATGTCAACTTGGTGCTGGCCAGGTGCAGGACAATGGCATTACACTCAACGCCAAGAAGTTCATCCTCGCCGCCCCTGAAGTGAAGTTCTGTGGATTTAAACTGCCAACGGGATTCAGGCCGACCCAGAGAAAGTCCGTGCCATCGCAGACTTCAAGAAACCAGCAAACATCACGGACCTGAGGTCATTTATGGGGCTTGTGAACTAGCTGACGGAGTTCACACCAGACATCTCCGCAGCTGCCAAACCCCTCAGGCCTCTCATGAGCCCAAAGCAAATGTTCGTCTGGACTGCAGATCTTTACACATCCTTCAGTAAAGTAAAGGAAGCACTCTGCAGTCCCCCACAACTCGCCATGTTCGATCCCCAGCTGCCCACGATTCTCCAAACTGATGCCTCACGTCTCTGTGGCATTGGCTATGCTCTGCTGCAGGATCATGGAGGAAGCCACCTGCGGCTGGTCCAGTGTGGGTCCCGTTTTCTGACTGACACAGAGACGCATTACGCCACCATCGAACTAGAAATGCTGGCCACAGTCTGGGCAGTGCACAAATGCAGCTTCTACCTGAAGGGGCTGCACCACTTCGAACATGTGACGGACCACCGCCTGCTCATCCCCATCATCAACCACTACACACGCAACGCTGTGGAGAACCCTAGTGTGCAGCGCCTCAAGGAAAAGCTGTCGCCGTATGTGTTCACTGCACGCTGGCGTGCGGGCAAGACGCTATGCATACCTGATGTGTTGTCTCGCCACCCAGTCAACCACCCAAGGAGTGACGACGACATGCTCAGTGATGTCTCCATTCGGTAAGTGGTCATGCTGAGGGCAGTACAGTCTCTCACCCTGCCCGAGCATCAAGACACGACAAGAGACATCAGATTGGAGGAGTACCAGCAAGCAGCACGTAGAGATGCTGCGTATGTCAAGCTATTGGAGTGTGTATGCCATGGCTTTCCCAGCAACCGCTACGACCTCCACAACCCACTCCTACCCTACTGGAAACTCCGTGATGAGCTCTGCAGCGATGGCGACCTAGTGCTCTATGGTCCACGCATTGTTGTTCCTGCGGTGCTCCGCAAGCAAGTATTACAGCGCCTGCATGACAGCCATCGCGGAGCCGAGGCCACCAAGCGCCGTGCAAGGCAGACAGTTTTCTGGCCGGGCATTAACTTGGATATCACCAACACTGTACGTGCCTGCAACGCCTGCCAGACCCTGCTGCCCAGCCAACAGCAAGAGGAATATACCAACGACGATCATCCCACTAGACTCTTTGAATCCGTGTCAGCAGACTACTTCTCTGTGGCAGGGAAAGCCTTCCTTGCCATAGCGGACCGTCTATCAGGCTGGCCGGTTGTCATCCCGTGTGGCAGGGACACAACCGCTGCCGCCACCATACGCCAGTTCAGGAGCTACTTCTGTGACTTGGGAGTCCCCGTACGCCTCAGGACTGACGGTGGGCCCCAGTTCACAAGTCGCACTTTTGAGGAGTTCCTGACTCGGTGGGGTGTCCGCCACATGGTGACTTCACCCCACTACCCACAGTCCAATGGCCACGCAGAAGCAACCGTCAAGACAGTGAAGCACCTGATTATGAAAGTGGCCCCTAATGGAAATATTGACACTGAGGATTTCGACAGAGGTCTACTGGAAGTCAGCAACACCCCCAACTTCTCTGGTTGCTCCCCTGCCCAGATCCTGTATGGCCACCCCCTCCGCACCTGCGTGCCAGCCCACCCTGCGTCTTTCTGGCAGGAATGGCAAGCCAAGGCAGAGGAGTGTGATCGCCATGCAGCACAGTGAGCACAAGAGACCAAAGCCCTCTATGATCAGCATGCCTATCCACTGCCCTCACTCCACATCAATCAACAAGTGAGTATCCAGGACCCAGTGTCAGGTTTCTGGGACAAGGTGGGCACTGTGATGGGGTGTGGTAGATCGCGGCAGTTGCTCGTCCGCCTCCCGAGCGGACGATTGCTGTGGCGTAACCGCCGCCACCTCCGACCAGCAGTCTTCATCACCACCGAGGACCCTGAGGTCCCGGTGTCTCAAGACAACACATCCCAGGCCCTACCACATCTCCACCGTTCGCCCCGTCTCCATGGTCAACCACAAGAACCTTCAAGCTGAAGACTTCGCTATCAGCTTAAAAGGGGGAGGGAGGTGTGGGTTAATTATATGTCTGTGATTACATACACATTACACATACAAGCTCTGGGATGATATAAGATACTCTCGACACATGTCATACGTCTGGCTTGCGTCAATACCGGAAGTGGTATCACCACCAGATCAGTCACGCATAAGCTCCCGTCCGGTAAACACGTAGTCAGTTTGTACCTATTCTGTAAACAGTGGACATAGCCCAGTAAAGTAAGGAACTACTTGGATTGTATCATTAACACATCCTATACGAGACTTAGTGCAGTGACTCACCCCCACTCCCTTCCATCATCTCCAGCCACTAGTTTTCCATCCTATCTTTTCCCAAACAAGCCACGCCAGACACCCTTTCTGGAATAAGTCACACAAATTTATTAGGTCATGCTACGTCGTCTTTATATCGGAGATAAACTGTGGTATGATATGAAGAAAGAGTTGCTGCTTTGCCACAGTGTTGTGTCAGGATGGATCTTGTTTGTTTTGATGGTTCAGTTAATATGTACGCTGTGTTTTGCTTTGTGATGGTTGTGGTGATGTGTGATGTGATGGTTGTGTTGTGTGCTGTAATGGATGTGTTGATATGAGGGTTATATTGTTTGCTGTAATGTTTGTGTTGATGTTGGGGTTGTAATAATGTGAGGGTTGTGTTGATGTGAAGGTTGTCTTGTTTGTTATGATGGTAATGTTGGTATGAGGGTTGTGTTGATGTGAGGGTTGTGTAGTGTGTTGTGGTGGTTATGCTAATGTGAGGGTAGTGTTGTGTTCTGTGATATCTGTGTTATCACATCAACTTGCGAATCGAAACGAAAGTATCAGTACATACAGCTGTATGCCACTCCACCATCTTATACAGTGCTGAATCCGACTACCTACCAGCATCACATCAAACAGCTTGAGTCTTTTCACATTCCATGCTTACAGTGCATCCATCGACTCACATGGGAGAATAAAGTCCCTCGCTCACAAATTCTCCATAAGCATATAGAATGACACAACAAGACTGGACAAAATATCTCCACGTGTATTAAAGGAATTACAAATGAGAGATCAAAACCTTTACCTGAAAACTTTAACTTATATTATTTTAATATCAGAACAGAGGAGGGAAAAACGAATAAAAAATCCATAGACCAGATAACTGGTGTCCTCCATTCATAAAAAACCTGTAACAGTTGGACTTGAACAGCTGTAGGTTGAAGATTATGGAGAAATAACTCTTGGGAGGTTCGTTCCAAAGAGATGCAGTTCGGGGAATACAAGATTTCTCATACGAGGAAGTTCTGCAAAATGACAGTGTGACATTCCAGTCATGAGCGATACCAGATGCCCGTGTAGCACAGGGGAAGGCATGGAGAGGTACCACAATGGATGTAACTTCGCCTGAGCATGGGAGGCAACATTCCTTCTTACCTGCTAGGTAGTTTATTTGTAATACCAGGGTTGTTAATAATTCTAATAGCTTTGATCTGAATTTTGTCTAGTTGCTTTAGCGCAACCTCTCCACATCCACTCCACGTGGGTAAGCAATAATTAAGCTGAGAGAGCACATGACTTACAATTTATACCCAACTGCTCATCAGTGAAGAAGCTACGCACTCTGTACAGTAGTCAAAGTTTCTTTGAGGCGGTTTTAGCAAGTGATCTGACATGAGAGATCCAGATGAGAACATTTTTAAGCGAAAGCGAGAATTTAAATACTTTTGGAGACAGGAATATTAGTAACACTGAAGGCACTATCTGTCTGTGATGAAGGGGACACCATCTGGCCGCACTGTGGGGTTGTACAACCATTCTGTGGGCAGGCTGTGTTAGGAAGAATTCTGCCACCGTATTCCCTGCGTGTCGTAAAAGGTGACTAAAAAGGGCGGGGTGAGGGGACTAGAGACCCCTTCTTCTGTTTTTTAGTTCCTACAATGGGACAGTGCATAGAAATGTATGGGGGACTAAGTTATCCCCCTCTCTGAAGATTGGGTTTATGAATGTGCGTGGATGTAGTACGATTGAGGCTAAAATAGAAGACATTTGGAGAATGTTTGTGAGAGAAGAGCTGGATGCGTTAGCTTAGAGTGAAACAAAGATGAGAAGGAAAGGTAAGTATAAGTTTGGAAGTGTGAATGAAATTTGTCAGGTGCTGACAGAGGAAGGGCGAAAGAAGGAGTGTCCTTGTTAGTGAGCCAAGATGTGCAGCAGTGTGTGACTGAATAGAGGAAGATGTCATCGAGACTGATGTGGGTGAAAGCGAAATTTGGACGTGAGTTGTGGGTGTTTGTGAGTGCATATGGGCCTGGTAGCGAAAGGGATGAAGAAGAGAGGGAGTCTTCCTGGAATGATATTGATGAGTGTCTGCAGAGTTTTGAAGCAAACGTGAATGTGGTAATGAAGGGAGATCTGACTGCTAGGATGGGAAATGTAGCAGTTGAAGGTGTAGTTCGTATGCATGGTGTGCCTGAAAGAAATGAAAATGGGGAACGAAGAATAGGGATGTGTGTTGAGCGAGAGATGGTGATTGAAAATACCTTGTCTGAGAAGAAAGATATTTATAAGTATACATTAGTGAGACAGGAGGGTGGAAGGGTTGTTGATACAGTAAAGCATGATGGACTATGTGGCTGTGTCTACGAATGTAGAAGGAAGATTGTTGGACGTGTGAGTTTTGAGAAGGGAGGGTGGAGGTATGTCTGACAACTACCTGGTGGAGGGAAAGTTGAGGGTCGGTATGTGATGGGTGAGAGCCAGCAGTGTTAGGTGTGGCAGGGAGGTTTTAAAAGTGAGTGAGTTGAGTCAGAAGTTGAAAGATGAGTGGAACGCCGTGAAAGATCACGAAAATGGCAGTGTGGAGGAGGAATGGCAGTTGTTTAAGAGTACTGTGGTGGGGTGTGCGGAAGAGGTGTGTGGTGTGAGATGAGTGGGTGGTGGTGTAAGATATGTATGTGAATGGTGGTGCATGGAAGTAAGTATGGCTGTGGCTGAGAAGAAACATGCATATGAAGTGAGGCCGATGAGAAAGGATGAAGTGCCATATGAGAGGTATAAGGACATGAGGAATGAGGCAAAAAGGGCTGTGCGTGATGCTAAAGTGACAGTAGATGAGTTGGGTAGGCGGTTGACTGAGAATTTTCAACAGAATAAGAAAATGTTTTGGAAGGAGGTGAAAAGGGTGTGAAATGGAGAGTCTGGAAGGAAAAGAGGGCAAAAGCAGAGGATGGAAGGATGTTAACTGAGATGGATGCAGTAAGGAGGAGATGGGTGGAGTAGTTTGAAAGACTGTTAAATCTAGAGGAGGAAAGGGAGGCTGAGATTGTGGCAGATGGAAGGGTGCAAGGAATAAATGTGTTGGGAGAGTTGAATGATTCTTTGATCATGAAGGAGGAAGTGCAGGAGGCAAGTGAAAGCATGATAAGCTGCAGGTATGGATGGGTGTTCTGTGGAATACATGAAAGGTGGTGGAGTGACTATTGTTAGGTGGTTAGTAAGATTACTGAATGTGTGATTTGTGAGTGGTATGATGCCTATTAAGTGGGAAAGTGCTTGTGTGGTTCCACTGTATAAAGGTAAGGATGATAAGTATGAATGTACTAGTTTTAGGGGTATAAGTCTGTTGAGTGTTGTAGGTAAGGTGTATGGTAGAGTGTTAATTAAGAGAGTTAGAGAGGGTACGGAGAGAGTGATTGGTGATGAGCAGTGTGGCTTTAGAGGAGGGAGGAGATGTGTGGATCAGTTGTTTGCTGTGAGACAGGTGTGTAAAAAGTAATTAGTGAAAGGTCAGAATGTGTTTTTGGCGTTCATGGATTTAGAGAAAGCGTATGATAGTTGTGATAGTGAGGTTTGTGGACTGTTTTGAGATTGTATGGACTTGATGGGAGGTTGTTAAAAGGAATGAAAAGTTTTTATGTAAATAGTAGAGCGTGTGTAAGAGTGGGGAATACTGTGGGTGATTGGTTTCCCATGAGAATTGGGCTGCGGCAGGGATGTATGATGTTGCCTTGGTTGTGTAATATTCATATGAATAATGTTGTAAGGGAGGTGAATGCGAGAGGGTTAGGTGGAGGTTTGAGTCTGGTGAATGCTCATGGTAGAGAGTGGAATCTGAATCAATTGCTGTTTGCAGACGATACTGCACTGGTGTCTGATTCGGAGGTGAGATTGAGGTAGATGTTAGAAAAGTTTGGAAGGCTGTATGAAAGGAGAAAATTGGGAGTAAATGAGAATAAGGGTATAGTGATGAAGTGAACGAGGTTGGTAGATGGTAGAAGGGTGTGTATAGTTTTGAATGGTGAGCTGCATGAGGAGGTTGCGTGTTTTAAGCATTTGGGGTCACATGTTGCTGTGGATGGAAGAATAGATGCAGAAGTGAAGTTTAGAATGAATGAAGTAGGAAAGGTGCTGAGAGGAATGAAAAAAGTGTTTAGATGTCGTTCGCTTAGAGTGGATATAAATAGAAGACTGTATGAGGGTGTAGGGGTATCGACTGCATTATATGGGGCTGAAACGTTGAATATGGGTGTAGCAGAGAGGAAAAGTATGAATGTAATGGAGATGAGGTGTCTGAGGAGTATGTGTAGAGTGACACATATGGATCGAGTGAGAAATGATGAAGTGTGCAGGAGAACTGGAGTTATGCGGGAGATGACTGATCGAGTTGAGCAGTGTTGTGATGGTTTAAGCATATGGAAAGAATGGATGAAGAGTGATTTGTGAAAAAGATAAGTGGATCTGATGTGTGAGGTGTAAGGCTGAGTGGAAGACAACGAATAGAATGGATGAACAATGTGATGAGAGCGTTAGATGTGACAGGGATGTCTGTTGAGCAAGGAAGAGTGGCTGTGTGTAATAGGAATGACTGGAGGGAAATTGTGAAAAAATAGGTGGTGATGTGGCCCTGAGGGGAGAGTCTCCCGCATTTTGTCTGATCAGCTGATCAGGTAAGGTGTCGATAAGGGGATGGGTCCATTATGATGTGGCAGGGGTAAACCATGGTAAGGGGATGGGTCCATTGTGATGTGACAGGGGTAAACTAGGGTAAGGGGATGGGTCCATTGTGATGTGACAGGGGTAAACTGGGGTAAGGGGATGGGTGCGTTATGATGCGGCAAGGGTAAAACAGCTCTGATGTCGGGCCCTGCTGCGGATGTAGTTGACTGCACTGAGCAGTTCACCGTCATGTGGTGTGGTGCAGTGAAGATCTGTCTCTTCTTCTGTTGAGGGTAAGATACAAATAAATATGTGTATGTAGATGTGCAAAATGGGAGTTGTCGTCCTGTCTTGGCTATCTCCCTTTCTTTGGGGGAAGCAGCCTAAGTACAGTATATATATATATATATATATATATATATATATAATACAGTACATCCCCATAGTAAGTGAGTTCCGAGTACACGATCCCCCTTGTTGCGAGGATCTATTTCTTTTTTTTAGTGTATTTTTTATTAATACGTGAATTGAACTCCTTGTAAGCAAGACAGGCAGCGAAGAGTGACCCAAATCTGGGGTTACCCCGAGTACACGACATTGCCTCCCCAAGAAGCGATAACAGGTAAAGGTCTATCTATCTATCTATTGCCAGATGCCATAATCCCATAAGGGGTGGCCATTTGACTTTGAGTTATTGGTTTTACGGGGAGGGGCACTAACCCTCCACCAACCCACTTGTTGACACGTAGGGAGCACGTATGGGTTGGTTATATGGTTTCCACCCAGCGTTGTAAATGGTTTCTTGGCTTACAGGAAACCATTTGGCTTGTCACTCAGTGTAAAGCCACCTGTAAAGGAAAGAAGAGCAATAAGAAGTGACAGGAAAGATGGGAGATATAGGAAGAGAGGAGGGCAGGCACAGAAAAAGAATGATAAAGGCTAAGGAAGAAGTAAGCAGCACTACATCAAGTGAGTGGATGATGGTCGCCACCACCTACCACCAATGATTTACCTAATATAGCCATGATTTTGTAGGTTTACTTTATCTTACGTAATATGTCTTAGATAGTTTCCCTGTATAGTACAATACTTAGGTCTGAAAGGCGTCTCAAGGGTTGCCCATGAAGGGGGGTTCCTCCCATATGTAATTTTTCCCATAAGTTTATGTATTCACAGATGCGAATTCCTAGTACGCGACGTCCTCTGCCGCCCATATAGGCGCGCACTAAGGGGATGTACTGCATATATATATATATATATATATATATATGTATTATATATATATACACATATATATGGAGAGAGAGAGAGAGAGAGAGAGAGAGAGAGAGAGAGATAATATTAAATGAGACCAGGTTATTTTGTCCCCATTCAGTGATCCTGGATGAGTCTTGATTTATGGAGATGGCTGTACTGAGTTGTGAGTTAGAGATATAAACTTTGTGAATGGGTGGTTACGTGTAATGAATTGTGTGATGTTGAGTCATATGCATATGAATGGATGAAATTATGGGTGACAGATAAGTAATCATTAATATGAATTAGGAATAGGATTGGAGCAAAAACTGATCCTTGTGGCACTCCAGTGGTAATTGAGTGGAAATTGGAAAACACATTATATATCCTTTTTTACTCCTATTTTTCTGTTGCTGAGATATGATGAAATCAGATGAACAAAAACGTTAGTCACTAGCTAGGGAGTTTGGATAGCAGGTAACGGTGCCACACTCTGCCAAAAGATTTCGAAATATCAAGGGCTACTGCATAAATTTCTCCCTGTTGGTCAATTGATTGATGTATGGTGTGAGTCAGAAGATTAAGTACATCAATGGTGGATCTTTTACGGCGAAAACCATACTGTCTATCACTAATTAAGTTATTTGATACAAGATGTTTAACTGTGTGCTTATACATTTCGATATCAAATACTTTACCAAGAGAAGATGTAATAACTAATGATCTGTAATCAGATGGGTCAGAGGAACTTCCTATCTTTGGAACTAGGTTGAAATTGGCTGCTTTCCAAGAATCTGGGAATGAAGATACACGTGTGCATCATCTGAATAATTTGGCTAGAACAGAGGCAAGTTCTTGGGGGCACCTTTCCAAAACAACTGGAGGAATTTCATCTGGGGCAGGAGCTTTGTTGGATGGTAAATTGTCTAGGATGGATATTACGTATCTAGTCTGTATTTTAAGCGGAGTAATTTCGGGAGAGTCAAGTTCTAGTGCTGGGACGTTCTGGCTGACTTCCACTAACGTTGAATTTCTGGCAAATGTCACTAAAGGGCAGCAATGTGCCACAGGATTGGAAGCTTGCAAACATAACCATAATATTCAGACAGGGCATCAAAGCACGACCATTACTTCTTTCTGTGCAATCTCTGTTCCAGGAGATTTCAATGTTCACCACGACTGTTGGCTCTCCTTTCATTTCAGTGATCATTACTGACCTACAGTAGCTTGTACAGCATCCTACCGGTATCCCTGACTGCATGGAAGAGATTGCCAACATACTTGACCTCTTCCATACGACTAATCCTTCTGCTAATGCTGTCAGTCTTTACTCTCCATTGGGATCCTCCGATCACAACCATATCGCCCTAATTTGTCCTAATGCTCCAGTAAGGCCTGTGGACACTTCATTGAAGTGTCGTTTGTGGGATTTTGGAGCTGCTGATTGAGAGGCCCTCAGGCAGCACTTCCTTGATTTTCCCTGCAGTGATTATTGCTTCCATGGGCGAGAGCCATTTTGAGTGTGCCCTGTCCATTACGGATGCTATTCTCTTCGGCATGGAGGCATACATTTCTTTCTCATATCCTTTGACTAACTCTATGTAACATAGATTTTGATTATTCATGTTTTTGGTCTTGTTATGCTCAGTTTTCCACGCTGATTCCAACTGTGTATGTTTTATTTGTCTATTTCTAGGTATTTGTCAACAATTGGCAATTGTTTATTTCCAGATTTCCAGTCTCGTTACTGCACGTTGATGTAATGGCTGACGTAATGGGGGACTATGAGGACATCTTCGATGATGGAGGGGAAAGTGATGATGAATCGTATGTTGGAGAATGTTCCGGAGACACTCCACACTTTCCCAGACAGCAAGAACTGGATGACGTGATTTAGGACTCACTAAGTCCAATGCTGAGCTGCTGGCGTCACATCTAAGTGAATGGAACTTGTTGGATCGCAGTTGCAAGTTGAGTTATAGGAACTGCCACAGCAAGTTTGCATCCTTCTTCAAATTTTGTGGAGAAAAAACTCGTTGTGTTATTGTTTTGATGTTAAGGGTTTGTTCCAAGCCATGGGCATCGATTACAAGGCCTGAGAATGACGACTCTTCGTAGACACATCTGTTAGGAGCCTAAAAGCTGCACTCTTGCATAACGGCAACGAACTCCCATCACTTCCAGTTACACATTCTGTGGAAATGAAAGAAGGCTATGAGAATGTGAAGATTTGTCTGACAAAGATCAAGTACTCAGATCACAACTAGGAGGTTTGTGGGGATTTCAAAATGATTTCGTTCCTACTTGGAATTCAAGACGGTTATACGAAATACCCATATTTTTTATGCTTGTGGGACAGCCGGAGCGATGAAAAACATTCTCAAGGAAACATTGACCTCACAGAAAGAGTCTCATACCAGGCTCATGCAACTTTCTGAGAGCTCCACTGATCTCCAGAGAGAGGTATTGCTACCTCCAGTACACATAGAACTTGATCTTGCGAAACAATTCGTGAAAGCCATCGACAAGGATGGCGATGTGTTTCTGCATATCCAATCGATGTTTCCCAAGTTGAGTGTGGCAAAGGTGACGGCTGGCATATTTACCGGGCTGCAGGTTTGAAGATTGCCTGCAACTCGTGCACTCTAGGGTAAAATGACCGATGATGAAGAGCACACTTGGAATGCTTTCAAAGGGGTTTTGGAAGGTTTTCTTGGCAACCAGAGGAGACAGATTCCGCACAGCTCGTCGATGACCTGATCGGTGCATTCCACCGACTTGGATGCAGAATGTCAATCAAATTGCACTATCTGCATTCCCACCTTGATTTCTTCAAAGGCAACTTGGGTGCAGTCAGCGAGGAGCATGGTGAACGGTTCCACCAGGACATTCTGCTGATGGAAACCAGATATCAGGGCAGGTGGAACGAGGCGATGATGAACAATTACGTCTGGGGATTGTTGAGCGATTGTCGTCACAGCTACAGAAGAAAGTCAAGATCAAAAATGCATTTCTAGATACTATGTGCCCTCCAGTCCCTGTGATGTTACTGTTTGTTCATTTTCTAGTTACATTCATAATATACACCAGGAAATGTATAAAATCTTTGACATTTTCATCATTCTAGAAATGGTAGCAAGTTACAGTTCCTGTCCTTGTACGATACATATGTTGTTGCATAATTCCTGTAACTCTGGATTTTACCCCCCCCCCAAAAAAAAAAAGCATATTCGGAATCTACAGTACGCATTGACATTGATCAGAAATAGCGTAAAAATCATCATAAACAAAAAAGCTGTTTTAAGTTTGTTACACAGTGTACGGTAATGAAAGAAAAAAGAAACTTGGTTTAATCACGGTTTTTCTAATGCTGTCCACAACAAGGAGAGGGCCTACAAAAGCTACATTAACAGAGCCAACCCACTGCCGAATCTCATCTCTTATATGCTTCTGCTTGGAATGGTGCGAAGTCTGTTTTCTGCTAGCTAAAAATAATTTCTTTTGTACTAAATGCTCTGAGCTTTCCAACTCATTTTCTTCCAGTTCCTTCTGGCACCTTGCCAAAACCCTTTCTAACAACTTTTCCTCATAATCCTTCCCTTTTCTACTCTGATGGCTCTGTAGCTATTACTTCTACTGATAAATAAGAACTCTTCATTCAGACTTTCTCCTCTAATTCCAACTTAATGTAGGTCACTTCCCCCCCTCTGACTTCCATATGGGTGACATTAACATTTCTTCAATTGATGTTTTTTCTTCCATCACTTACCACAGTACTAAAAAGGCATATGGGCTTCATGGGGTCCCACCTATTGTCCTCAAGAACTGTGCTTTTGTGCTTTCACTCTGCCTAGGTAAACTCTTTTGCCTTTGCTTATCAACTTGTAACTTTCGCTCTTGCTGGAAGTTTGCTCTCATTCAGCCTGTCCCAAAGAAAGGTGACCATTCCCAGCCCTTCAACTATCGCCCAATTGCTTTGACATCCTGTATTTCATTAGTTTTTGAGTTTATTCTTAACAAAAAAAAATTTAAAGCATCTTTCTTATCACAACATTCTTTCTGATCGTCACTATGTGTTCCGCCAGGGACGCTTCACTGGCGGTCTTCCCACCTACCTTTCAAACTTTTGGTAATCCTCCTTTCGGGAATCTGGTGAAAGGTTTGCCATTGCACTTGATATCTCAAAGGCTCTCGATCGAGTGTGGCATAACTCTTCTATTTCCAAACTGCCCTCTTATGGTTTATATCCTTCTACCTGTCACTTCATCTCTAGCTTCCTTTATGGTCCTTCTACAGCTGCTGTTGTAGGCGGCCACTGTTCTTCTCCTAGAGTTGTCAATAGTGGTGTTCCTCAGGGCTCTATCCTATCACCAACTCACTTCCTTTTGTTCATCAATGAACTTTTAAACAGTACATCTTACCCTATCTACCCATATGCTGATGCCTCCATCCTTCACCTTTCCATTCGCTTACTGCAGCATCCGCTTCAGCAGTTAGATCAACAAACAAGGGATGAGGCTATGGCACACCTGATGTCAGACGTGGCTCATATCTCTGGGTTAAAAGTAATCTTATTTTTTAATGTATCCAAAACTCTGTTCTTACATTTATCAACCAGACAAAATCTTCCAAAGGAGTACGCTCTAGTTCCTAACAATATCCAGCTCAATCCTGCTTCATCTTTAAACATACTTGGGGTTTCATTTTTTTCGGATATATCTTGGAAAGAACATATTACCTCTCTTGTAAAATCTGCTTCCAAGTATTTGGGTGTGTACAGTTGTTGACCTTATACACAGGTTTTATTTGTCCCTGTGTAGCTCTTTTCAGCAAGGTGGAGCCAAAGGCTTTTCGTCTCATTAACTCTCTTCCACTCACTGGCCCCCTTCAATCTCTGTCTCTTCGCCGCACTGTTGCATCTTTATCTCTTTTCTATCGTTAGTCCCAAGGTCATTGCTCCTCTGAACTGCTTGCATTCCTCCACCACTATGGTGGGCACGTAGCATCCATCTAGCAACAACTCTCATCGCTTTCCTGTCCAACTCTAATGCAATAGTTAACCGTTACTCACAGTCCTTCATGTACGCAACAGGTCAGCTCTGGATTTGTCCCCCTCTGTCTTTATTTCCTCCTGCCTCAGATCTCCAATATTTCAGACGCCGTGTGTCCAGGCATCTCAAAATGGACGCCCCTAGAATTTGGCTGTGTGTGTGTGTGTTTTTTTTTTTTTTTTTTTTTTAGGGATCAATTTGCAAGCTCCTGGCCTTTGGTTCCTTGTTCCTTGCATAAAAAAAAAAAAAAAAAAGAATAGTCTAATTAGTTTAACATGAGTGGCTTGTAAATTGCTTGAAACTTTTATGAAAGAATAGTTTGTGAAACACTTAGAAACAAATCTCATTAAAGATTCGCAACATGGTTTTCGGAACAATCGATCTTGCTTCAAGAATTTGTTGGACTTTCTCAACGATATACTGGACATGTGCGACGAGGCTAAATCCATTGATGTTGTCTATTTTATTTTCAAAAGGCCTTGGACAAATTTCCACACAAAAGAAATCTTCATAAGCTGTAGATGATGGTTTTGTGCTCGGGTGGATCGTCGACCGCCTCACCAGATTAGTGCAAACAGTCGTAATAAATGGAAAAGAATCAGACTGGACAGACGGTACAAGTGGAGTGCCACAGAGTTCAGTCTTAGGTCCTGTTTTTTTTTTTTTAGATAAATGGTACTGATGAAGGATTACTTTGTAAGATTTTTAATTTGTCAATTATACAAAAATAAGTAACAGAGCAGATACAACATTGCAGAGACAGACAATTCAGAGAGGTTTTGATGAACTGTTTAATTGGGCTCACTTGTGGCAAACGGACTTCAATATTAAGATATCTAAAGTGCTAAACATTGGCAGTAAAAACATAACAGTCAGTTATAACATGAATAATGTCCAACTTGATAGTGTAAGCCATGAAAAAGATTAGGAATTATAATGAACAAACATTTGAAATCAAACAATGTACAGTGGCTGTTAAAAAAGGACAATAGACTGATCAGATTCAGACATAGAACATTCGAAAATAAATCCGAAAATACTGTCCTCATTTTGTACAATTCTCTAGTACGCCCATCTTTGAAGTATTATGTTCAGTTCTGGTCACCATATAAAAAGGATATGGAGAATCATAAGAGAGCACAACAAAGGGTGACAATGATGATACCTAGCTAGACTTAGAAAAAAAATCGAGGAGTGCTTAGTAGCCCAAATTTTTTTTACCTTGACCAAACATGGGTTGTCAGGAGATATTTTTTATTCAAGGACTCAAAATATTCAAATGACACGATAATATGGCTATCGATAAATATATCACAGCTGATCACTCAAATTATATTGAGGTGATGGGTACAAAATTATCGGCAAACTATTTTAGACGCAAGAAACTAAGCATACCCTCTTTAACAGAGTTGTAAATACATGGAACAAACTGCCCTCCTGTGTGGTTAAGTGTGATACAGTACTAACCTTTGAAAATTGTTCTGAAAAGTAAATGTCGTCAGTACCTCATTAAAGTATATTCATTCCTGCATAATGCGTTTCTATGGTGTATATGCCTTTTTTTTTTCAGAACCTGGATGATGCAACCGCAGAACAACATCGATAAATGATGTTGACTTAATGTTGCTTTCATTTTCAGGTAGATAGTGTTGAATGCTGCTTGGTGGTCCATCTCACAATTTCCTGCCAGCTTGGGCAGGAGGGTTTCGTGGGTGGGGGGATCCTTCCTGCTCTCCTGTCATTTCTTTAACTGATAGAATAGCATTATTCGTTTTAACCTTCCACACACTTAACAGCCACGAGAGGACCAACAGGTCTGATGCTGTTGGCTTTCCTTTGTACACCTGTTGCTTCTCGTGCTTTCATTTACTGTACTGTACTTTTTACCCCTAGCCCAGTTCATCCCTTTCATTCCTCTTCTCCATCACATCCATCAACTCTCCTTCATATATTTCTGATTTCTTTGTCGTTTCTCACTAATCACCGCCCAAATTCACCTGTCTTATTCAACTTCTCTCTCGCCTTCACTCTGCTCTCTCACCTACTTCCCATTTCACCTCTGCCCATTGATTGATGGACCACAGGAAGACCAACACTGTCCCTCACTCTCCCTAGAGACCCTTTTGGCTAGCAGTACCTCGAAACTCATTTTTTTTTTTTTTTTCAGCAGCGGAGGAGACGGAGGAGAGAGAAGAGACACAACTTGGACATGGGAGAGAAAGTGAAGCCAGGGAGTGGGATTGCAGGGAAGTAGAAAAATGGTGTCAGAGAATGCAGGAAGGAAGAAGCAAACAAAGGTAGATGAAAAATAAATTTTATGGCATTGTCTGGACACGAGAATGTTAAAACTAGGTAAAACGGACTGCAGAAGGAGCAACTGGAAATGCAGTTGAAGAGATGATGTGGAACTGTTAAAAAAATAATAATAATAATAATAGAATAAAGAACCAAGAGAAGGTAAATGAGAAATTAAGGTAAGATATTTAAGGAAGAGAAAAGAGGAATAAAATAGCTTTATAGGATTAACCGTTTAAGGAAAAGAGAAGAGGGAAATGTGTTGGCTAAGGGAAAAAGTGTTTTTGAAGGAGTAAGTGTGTTTAAAGAGGCAGAAGGGAGCGACAGTGTAGGTAAGTGTGTTAGTGGCCAGGGAGGGACGAGCGGTGGGCGGGAAGTGGGTAATGGAGCAGATAATTCAATAGTTTGGGGGTGAATTTGTCGGTGAAGTGGGAGGGATGGAAGAAGTGGTGGGAAGAAGACGAGACATGGAGGATAAAGAGCATGAATGTGTTGGGAGAGGACTTTTGTAGATCAACAGTTTATGACTCTTAACGGCCAGGAGATGTTAAATTATAAAGAAAACAGTCGATCTGTTTGTCATCCGTTTGCTGTCCATTTCCGGAGTCAACATGTAGTAAATTATGGTAAAATAAAAATGTAAGCCCAATAGCCTGTCGTATGATACTTTTTCCTGGGCGTGTGGGGGCCCAGCATCATGCTAACATAGCCAAAATGTTTTATAGTCAGAGGATCAGCAACTTCCCAAGCATCATAGATGATGGGGAAAAAATGGGATAGTTCGAAAGGTGGGTACATAGTAGCATACGGTTTTCATTTTGACTTACCCAGCACAGTAGAGCATCTGACGTCTTGTGAATAGTAAATGGGCCAGGTCAGTAGAAGGTGGGTCATGTAGTTAATTTGTTGGCTGAATATTGTGAGATGGTAATTAGGTTGCCAGGTGTGTATAGTAGGTATCGTATGTCAGCATATAGTAATGTTAGGATCTGTTAATACATGTTCAGTACTAGATTGTGTGATAGGTACCGTATGTCAGAATTATGTTAGTACCTTCAATGACAGGTTCTAGCTTGTGTAGAAGGTAGCATATGTCAGTATAATGCCAGTTCCTGGTGAATCATGTTGCAGTCAGTACTTGGTAAGTCATGTAACGGGTTGTGTAGTGCGACGTCATTATAATTGTCATTTAGAAATGGTAAGCAGGCCAAAATATAGTAAATTATGTAATGAACATATGAGTAAGAATGGTGTGGTAGGTAGGTGATAGATTAGTATATTATATGGGGGCAATATTTTGTAGTGAATCATACATTACTAGGGAATGGAGGAAACCATTACAATGACAACTGAAGGGGACATAACGAAGGTAGACAGATAATAAATAAAAGAAAGTTTTGGAAGAGCACACAAAGCAGTGGTAGTGTAAGAAATTGATCGACGGAAAGTGAAGACAGAATGGAAAGGAATGAAAGACTCTACAGAAGCAACTAGAGCCCCCCCCCCCATGGAGGGCATCACATATCTAGCACTACTTGGAGTGTGACCCTGTCTTTGACCTACTTTCACCAACTTTAAACTCGTAGATTTTAACCCTGCTCCACACCAGTAAAATTTTCTGATGATATCTTGAGCGGTTGCGAAGTTATCGTGGTAACAGACACACAGACCTTGACCTAGTTTCACCAATTTCGAATTTGTAGGAGCTTTTCATCCCTACCTAAAAAAGTTTGTGACTATATCTTGACCGGTTGCAAAGTCACCGTGCTAACAAACGCACAGACAGACAAACAAACTGAAAAAAAAAAAAAAAAAACACGCGAAGGAGATTTTTATCCCTAATACACACCTGTAATATTTTGTTATGATATCTTGAGCGGTTGCGAAGTTATCATGGTAACAGACACACAGACCTTGACCTACTTTCACCAGTTTCGAACTCGTGATCTCTTTTCTTTCCTACTACACACCTGTAAAATTTCACTATGATATCCTGAGTGGAGAAATTTTTGTGCACACACACACACACACACACACACACACACACACACACACACACACACACACACGGTTGAAAACAATACCAGCTTCTCGATCGCGTCTGGTAAAATATGAGAAAAGGAAGCACAGGAAGATGAAAGGAGAGGAAAGGAAACAAGGAAGGGCCGATACCTGAGAGTGGGGAGGGGAGGGGAAGGTAACGAGAAACAAGGGTTGAAGGGTAACCGAGGAGTACATTGAGGTCTACCTGGATTACGCTGCAAAAGCATATAGCAAAAATCGCACAACCAGGGAGTGGAGGTTCGGGTAGGGTTTTAATGTCTTTAGGGTTAGAGGTCAACCTTAAGATAAGTAAAAAAAAAAAAAAAAATCGGAGAATTATAATAAAATACACAACACGTTATTGTAGTGTCAGATTTTAATGAAAGTATTTTCTACACTCTGGACTTTTCTTCTGAGCTACAGAAAAGCGTAAGGGAGTAGTTAAATTTAATACGAGTAAGACATTATCGTAATGCATGGTAAAACGAATTAAATCAAGCAATGATAAATCATTAAATAAACAGACAGGCAGACAGACAGACAGAGAGATAGATAGATATATAGACAAATCCTTCAATAAACATTTAGAGGAATTGAAGCCCGAGGCTGTGTTAGTGTACTCAAGTATTCATTAGGGACGATGACAAAACTACTTCCCTTGGTTTCATTATATGATCGAATAGATTTCAGCTACCTCAGAAAGATCGAACTTATTGAAGGCCTCACACTGACTGGGGCATCCTAACCAAAAGTTCATGAAATGTAATGAAGGGATATATGTTATAAATTGGTGAGCCATCAGTGATAATATGTCTCTCACTGGCTCCAGTGCCCCTTTCTTCACTTACTGATAATAGTGCCCCTCTCAGGGGTCTGTGTTCTTTTCTTCACTCTCTGGGAATAGGGCGTTCTCTGGCTCCTGTGTTCCCTGCGCTGACTGATAGCAGTATCTCTCTCTGGCTATTGCATCCCCTTCTTCACTCTCTGAAAATTGTGCTCATCTCTGACTTCAGTGTCCCATTAACCCATTGATAACAGTGCCCAACTTCTGCTCCTGCGTAACCATCACTCGTAGTCTCCTTCATTCACTATTCCTCCTCCTTTCTTTCCCCTCCCTATTTCTCTCTCGTCGTCCCATTCTCAATGTCATTTCTTCTCTTTTCGTTTTCCATATTTTTCATTCTTTTCATCATTTTGTTCCTCACCTGACCATCTTTCTGTCGTTGTCCTCTGCATCCTTTCTGCTTTTCCTCTGTACTTAAGAAAGAAAAGGAGTGACATGAAGTGAAAGAAAATTGAACAGAGTAATGGAAGAGATTACTGACGCTAAAGAAATTATAAAAAAAAAAATGTTTATTACACAATACTGCCAGATTCCATACATTTACAATTTTTTTGTGCAAATTGGCTGATTATAATGCTTGATGTTTGACTCCACAAATCCCTGTAAAAGCTCATTTAAAAATAAATAAAATATGTCTGCAGTTACTTACCTAAAGAGCAATTGTGGCAAGGTTGATGTGAACTGATGAGGAAATAAAGGAATGGCACCAAGCTGAAAAGGCATTTAGCAAAAGAAGAATGAAATGGAGAATGTACAGTTGTTTTCCACACTTTGGTATGAAGCTATTGGTTCAAAAGCGACATAAAATAAATTTAACAATCTAAAATCATGGGATATTTTAAGAAAGACTGAGAAAAGAGCTCTGGAATATATGAGACATAATGAAATGATGCAAGGGCATGAAGAGGAGTACAAAGGATGGACTAACGAGAAATTGTGAAGCACTGGGAGAACGCATAAATAACTAGATAATGTGCCGGGATAAGAAGAATTACACTAAAATTCTAACAAACGAATGTGAGATTGGAATGGTTCTTCTCTGTCGACCACAATCCCCCACATTAGAGATGGCAGGTAACAAGAAGGGAAAGTACCATGATTGAAAGAAAACATGGAAACATAGTAATTTGATTTATGATAGGTTAATACCGCAATTTCGCTTATCCCTAATCAGTCGTTAAAAATTTTGCTTTGTTACACTGACAAGCCAAATGTTTTCCTGTACATTGGCTACAACCATTTACTAGGCTGGATGGTAACCATATAACCAAATCATGGCGCCTGGTGGTTTAGTGGTTAAGTAAGGTACCCCAATCGGATTGAACCTGTGAAGGTTTAGAGCCAAGAGGTGGTTGGAGTTTATTGCTCACGTAATGCCACTCAGGGATGAATGAGGCTGGTCGCTCTCATCATAAATGTCATGACCAACTTGCCTAGCTCCGGGGTCCTACGCTCCTTATGGGGCGACATAGGATTGGATGATGAATGGATGGAAATCTAAGAGGAATAGTAATAGTAATAACAGTAACGTTAAGATAATTGAAATACTTTTGTGTGTGTGTGTGTGTGTGTGTGTGTGTGTGTGTGGAAAGCTTTGATAATAGAATGCAAGAAATATACAATACAAACACGATCATTCGGAAAGCATATAAGGAGAGGAACAACGAGAACTAGGCAGCAGGGTAAAGTGGAAGAGGACGTGAGAGAGGCTGGCTCTGATTAGCGGACGTTGCTGTTGTTTGTTTATGGCGTGCTTTGGGGGACACCATAGATGAAATCTGGGATTACGAGCCTGCCTGGCTGATCGGTGAAAGACTGATGATGCAGACATACACTGCTTCCTGGGTGTCCAAGGACTTGATGCAGTAATTTCTGAAGGTGATCACTTGGGTCATTCTAAGGCATAAATGATGAAAGTTAAAAGTTCGAATCCGTCCCGGTCATACGTGGAGAGCGCGGTATTTTTATGAATGGTAGTAATGATAGAATTATCGATATGTAGCCAGTCTTGATAGCCAATGTACTCTTTATTTCTTTATTTTTCTCTTTAGCATAGACAATAACTTGACAAATAAATTAGGAAAGAATAAGATTGGTAATGAAGAGTTAAAATAGATATTTTCTTCCATTACCATAATCCGTATATAAATACTCTGTACCCCGTAATGGCTGTGAATCCTACATATTTTCTTTGAACATTTATGTCGTAGAATGACTTTTAAAAAATCACTCTCTGAAGTTGGTGCACCAACTCTTGTCTTGTGAATGTTAACTGTTTATGTCAGCAATACATTAACAGTATTCTGTGGTATACCACTCTATCCCAACGAATTTATTCACATGATTTTGTTAGTGGTTTGGGAGATGTTTATGGTTTCCATTGATATCTTCTTCATTAAGGCAACCTGCTGTTTGCATCACTGTTAGTAACCCCCCCCCCTTTTTTTTTTTTATTCTTAACGCAGTCACTAATTACTGGCTGATAACAGTACACGTAGTGATACTTAGAGACACAATATATGTTATGAAATTTCATGAAAAAATACTCAAAGCTACGTAAATGAAAAGACAGTAGGAAAAGGGAAGAAAATTAAAATTCGCTGGAAAGAGAGGGAGGATGAAAATAGACATAAATAAACAAAATGTGTCTTGGAACATTGAGGGATTTTTGCTCCAGCATGAAAGAGACACTGGGTAGGATAAATTTAGAGGAAATAACTTAGGGAAGAGGAGAAGGGAAAACGACTGGAAACAATGGTTGCTGTGGAATAACGAGAGGGACGAGAAGAGATGGAGATGTGAGAGGGGAAAAGATAATTTTTAATAATGGCACGACGAATGAGGATTGAGTAGATTCAGACTAGACATGAGCGAAACAAAAGTGAGTAAAACAAGAAGGAAACACAGGAATGAGAATGGTGTCGAATGGGGGGAGTGATCTGAGAAAGGAAATAAAATCAAGGAGAATGGGACAGAGGAGACAAATATGGTACAGAAAGAGACTAAGAGGGACGTATGTGGAGCAAGGAGGAGGGACTTTGAAAATATCGGAGTGGAGAAGTATACTGACATGAGAAAGAGCGAAAACGAAAACCCAGGGAAAGAGGAAGAGTTGAAAAAGGAGAATGTGAGAAAGGGGTAATGGAATAGTTCGGTAGGAGGGAGAGGATGGATAAAATAATTCAAACGATAATCCCACTATAATCTGTCCAACGTTTCAATGTTTAAAACACATAGGTAAGATCAGAATTGTAGTATTGCTTAAAATACAGAAGTGACCTGTAATTTGGGAAATTGCATGTTGGTAGAAAGATCAAGATGATTCGATTCGAGTCAAGTCCAGCCGAATCGAACAAAGTCGAGCAAGCCAAGCCATATAGGACACTTTTTCTATATACATCTGCTAAGTGAAATGCGGCATGAACTTACCCAAGACACTGTTTAGCCAAAACAAGAGAAAAACAGGAGACGACGAAACTTTGGGATACATTTTTGACTGTTTGGTAACTGACCTCTTTAAGCTAACGTTCTCTATCCTATGCAATGTAGATCAGTTCCATCCAAGATTAAGGGATGAGCTTCTTCAATCATAATATTTTGGTGAGAAGCGCCGAACACCGCTTGCCGACCTTCATGGCGGACGACTTTACCTCGTAGAATCATAAGGTTACCTGAGGAAATGTGCACATCAATTGTGCAGTTTTAATAACATAACAATGCCGAGTTCAGAATATTATGATGAAATGACAAGCAACATAGCTTAGGGTAAAAGTTATAAAAAGTTAAGTGTGGTGATCACTGGGTAAGGGGTGGGGGAGAGTAGGGAAGGGTAAGAAAATGGCGATGGGTAGCGGTTAAAGGGAAGGAGACTGGATGGGGGGGTAGTGACTATTTAAAAGAAAAAAAAAACTATTATATGAAAATCAGAGGGAGAAGAGGAAAAACAAATGTAGTAGATGCATACTGTTTGGAATAAGTTTACAGGATGAATTAGGAATAAAGAAGATAACAACTACACGGGGTTAGGAGTGAGAAGGAATTGATAAATAAACAATGCCAAGCAGGACTGTCGACTCGAAGGCATGATTATGTTATCCAGGCTGTGAAGCCAGCGATTTAATCACATAAAACTACAACTGCTGGCTTTTAAACCTTTTATCCTCGGACTAACTCCACTATTCTGTTTCCTCTAACACCAGATGATTATATTCATCAATGAATGAGTCATGGGACCCCGAGAAAGTTAACAAGAAACTGTACTTATTATGGAATATTATTACTACAAGTTAACCACAATTATTATGAACAGCCGTTCAACTTAAAAAAAAAAAAAATAGTTTCCCCCTAGGGATATATTTTGTGATGTGCGGGCCTGCTTGTAATAAATAGACCTGGTGGTGGATATATTACTGGCTTTTGGATGAGATAATAGTTTTGTCGCTAATGCTTACTTACTGTAATTGTGCATAAATGACAGTCATTATACCTGAATCATACTATTGTCAATGTAGGAGACCCTTAGCCAGGTCCTCAGCTTACCCGTAGGTAGACAACAAAAATGGGTGGGCAGCGAGGAGAGGCAATACAAGTGGGTGGACAGCGAAGATAGAAAACACAAGTGGGTGGGCATGGAGAGAGGTGGCAGGACAAGTGGGTGGGCAGGGGAAGGCGGCAACATTAGCTGGTGTGCAACAAGGGCAGGAAAACAAATGGGTGGGCAGGAGTGCAGGCAACACTACTGCGTGGGCAGCAAGTGGGTGGACAGCGAGGGTATGAAACACAAGTGAGTGGGCAGCAAATCAGCAACACAAGTGGGTGGGCAAAAAAAAGCGAGCAACACAAGTGAGTGGGCAGCGAGGGTATGCAACACAAATGAGTGGGCAGCGAGGGGAAGCAACATGAAAAAAGGAGACCGGTTGGATGTATGTGGCAGTGAATGTAAAGTTTAATGAGAGAATGAAGTCGAGATAAAGGTCAGATGTACAGAGAGAAACATGTAATAGGGAAGAGGACAATAAACAGAAGAACTGAATGTACGACTGAGGTATAATGAAGGAGGGAGGCCACTGAAACAGAGAAAGCGAAAGATCCGAGGCGACATAGGAACAGGCAGGGGAATTGGGTTGGTGTAACGTTAAAACTGAAAGAGAAGGAAAGAGAATAAATGAAGGGAATATTAAAACTGAGTCAGTAAGTGGACGTGAGTGTTTGATGTATTGGGAGGGAGGGAGGAAGGGGATATGGAGAAGTGAGATGGAAGACAAATGAATAGGTATGGAGGGGTTGGAAGCAAGAATACAAGAGAAAGAAAAGAATGTTGGGAAGGGGTTGTGATTATATGTCGCCATCATCATCATCATTATCTTCATCATCATCGTCATCATCCATGTCAAGTCCACAGCTGAACAATGGCCTACCCTATCCTTTTCCACGAATTCCATGACTAAGCCAAACTCTGCCAATATTCGTCTACAAACTTCTCTAATTCATCACTCCATCTTCTCTCTGGCCTTTTTCTGCTACGCTCAGAATCTCTTAGAGTCCACTCAGTCAGCCTCTTGCTCCATCGGTTATCCCTTAATCGCGCTACTTGACCAGTCCACCTTTTCCTGTTCATTTACAACTTCTATAATGCCTTGAACTTTTGTCTGCTCTCACCTATGCTGATCTTTTCCTGTCTCTTAAAGATAATTCCAACACTGACCTTTTCATTGCTCTTTGAGAACGGAATAGTTGATTTACCATCTATTTTGCCAGTTTCCAGGTCTCACAACCATACAACATAGCTGGAATTATACATTCTTTATATACTTTTCGTTTCATTCATATTCGGAAGCTACTTTTCATGATGTCTCCGTGTTTCCCGAAAACTTTCCATCCAATTGAAACGCTTCTTTTTTATTTCACTATCATGGGCTTTCGCTACTTTTAGCATCTGCCCCAAGTATTTGTAGCCCTTTACTTCTCTAAGAAATACTTTGCTTATTCTGATGGCACTTTTTTGTATATTTGGATTAATATTAATTTTATTCCGGTTCATTTGTAGCCCTTCATTGAAACTTACTCTATTCAGGTCATTTAACATTTCTTGCAATGTCTCTGCTGTTTCTGAGATTAGGACCATGTCAACTGCAAATTTTTAATGATTTAGGTTCTCTTCATCTAAATTTACTTTTTTTGTACTCCCAGTCTAGCTTTCTGAAAGTACTTTCTAGGCATGCTGTAAAATGTAAATAATATTAGTGAAATTGTATCTCCCTGATGCACGCCCATCTCAATCTTAATTTTTTCCGAATCTTTCTGTAATTTTACTGTAGCAGTTTCCTCTTTATATAAGTTTCCGAGCAGTGGTACAATTTTTCATTATCGCCTTGTTCCCAAAAGGAATTTGTAATTGCTATGTGCTCCACTGAGTCGAAAGTCTTTTCGTATTAAAAAAAAATAAATAAATAAACATAGTGGTTTATTGTAGTCCGTAGTTTTCTCAGATACCTGAATCATTGTGTGTATATTATCAGCAATCGAATACCCGCTTCGGAATCCTTCCTATTCACGAGGTTGGTTCTCTTCTAAATTGTTGTTATTCTGTTCGTACGGACTTTAGCCAGGAGTTTGTAAATGACTGGTAATAAGTCATTAGGTCGATAGTTACTAAAATCTTTTGAGTCGCCTTCTTTGTAAAGCAAAATAACTGTTGCATTACACCATATTTAGGGAAATTTCATCTTCTTTATACGCTAAGTAGGTGGGCGAGCCTGTTTTGTTATTCACCTCCTACATCCGACAACAACTTTGCTACTATTCCACCTTTTGGGGCCTTCCTGTTTTCATGTATTTAAGAGAATTGTTTACTTCGTCTGGTGTTACCTCAGGTGTTTCACTTGTGTCATCTGAAAAGTTAGCTATTGGTACTACTGTCTTTGATACATTCATTTCTCTGTAAAATTCTTCATCTCTCTTCACCATCCCATCTCTGCATTTAATGACCGCACCTTTTTTGTCTACCAGTGATATAATTTGTTGCTTTGCCAGTGCCATGTTTTTTCGGACCTGTTTCATACTTTTTCATGTTTTTGATGGTTTCTTTGATCTAATCTGTTTCTTTCTTTCTTCTTCTCTCTGTCTTCTGTTGATAAGCTTATTTAATTCCGCTCTCTTTGTTTCATCTTCTTTGTTTTTACTTTCATCTCCTTTCTTCTTTTCATGAGCTGGAGTCATTTTTGAATACTTGTTGGTTTGGTTGTATTAACTTTCCCTTCTACCTCCGCTGATTATCTTATCACTTTTGTTAGTCTATCATTCAACTCATCAATGTCACAGTCAGCCTAACTTAGAGCCTGAAGTCTGCTCGTTATTCCTAACTGAAAGGCGGCTTTGTTCTCGGCTACTTTTTTTGGGCATATCTTTGTATTTTTAATCAGATTCCTTTTTCGTTTCTGAAATTGAGTCTGTCTGTGCAGCCCACCATTCTATGGTCACTTCCTATATTTTCGTTTTTGGTAACTGTGACATTTATGATCGTGTTATTCTTATACAGTATGTGTATCTATCTATCTATCTATCTATATCAATATCTGTAAGTCTATCTATCTATCTATTTATCTATCGAGTAGGGGGTGATGGGGTTGGATGAGGGCAGAGAAAATTATATGACGGACAATGACGAAGTCTGGGGAAAGTATGTAGGTGATAGTAAAATAGAGTTAATATGGGAGGGGTGAAGCAGGTTAGAGAAGGGAGAAATGAGGCGTTGGGTCTGATGGAGGGTATAGCAGAGAACAGTTAGAGAAGAGGAAGAGGGATTCTACTGGTGACTGAATGGACAATACGGCTAAGGAGATACGAAATGAAAGGAAATATACGAAGGAGAGTTGATGTTGGATTGAAGAGAGAAGAGGAAGGAAATGGGAGGGAAACGATCAGCGTGAGGGTAGTAGGAGGTGGTAAAGATTGTAATAAATGAGAAGAGAAAGAATGATCGGAAAAAAAGACAGGTAATACAAAAGTAGAATAACCCTAAGAAGGAAGAAGGATGCAAAGAGGATTGCTGGTGTACTGAATTACATAGATATATAGGTGTAGGGAAGATGCAAATTGTCCGTTAAATGAGGTGGCTCCATGAAATGACGTGCACCGAACATGCAGGAGTATGAAGGAGGGTAGGCGGGGGCTCCCATCATCCACTCACTCGATGTAGTTCAGCCTTCAGGTGACTATACACTGAGTGAAACCAAATGGATTACGATACCACCCAAAACAATTTACTACGGTGGGTGATACCGTAAATATACAACCAAATGACGCCTGATCATCCAGTGGGTTAAGGCGCTCCAACCGGATGGAGACTGTACGTGTTAGTATCTGAGCTGTTGTTGGATTGTATTTCCCATATAATGCCATTCCGGGACTGTGAGGCTGGTCACCCTTGCTTTAAATGTTGGGAAGGAGTAGCCTAACCCCGGGCCCTTACGCTCCCAAAGGGGCAAAACAGGATTTAATAATGAATGGATATATAAGCAAGAACACTGCTAAGGGCGCATACGTCCGCCAACGCCTATACACAAGACATAATTAAGAACACCACCAAAATTTAATCGACTGTTCCTTGGCTAATGACGCATATGGCCACTATATCTCCCAGAAATACATAAAACAACTCTTTGAGATATCTAATTTACAAACAACCAATCAGGCAATCACGGGTGAATACGAAACCTCCTCCAGCTCCGTTGGCAGAAGTAAAAGGGGTGAGGAAGTGAGGGGTACAGGCCTGAAAAGAGGTGAGAGAGAGAGAGAGAGAGAGATTAAAAGAAGGCTTGTGTAGATATGATGGAGGGAATGAAAAGCAAAGTAGATGGAAGGAGGCTCAGATGGAGAACGAAAAGAAGTAATCGATGACAAGAAAGAAGTAACTGAACCTATACGCACTAGTTAAGAGTATTTAGAGAGAAAGCATCTCGGCCAAAGCTGATACCACACAACGCAGGTCACCACGAGAATATAATCAACTATTCTTTTCCTATAAAACATCCACAAAATTTCACTGAAATCTATCACTACCTTTCTGAGATGTCTCGTGGACAAACAAACAACAAAACAGTCCTGAAGTTGGAATCCAATTCAGATCACCACCAGAAATGAAGAAACTCTTCCATGGCCCATGATAGTACTATCCGCAAAGTTTCATTGTTATCCATCAGCAAACAAAAAAGCGAGCAAACAAACAGGTGAATACATAACCTCCACCAACTTCGTTGGAGGAGATAAAAAATACGAGAAATGGTTATATTTAGGGAAGGGAACCCGAAATGTAAGAAACTAAGTGATGGGCTCAAAGGAAAAATACAGAGATGAACAAATAGAACATGGAAGGATAGAATGTAGCAGAGTGAAGAAAGATGGAGGATGGAGCTAAGCAAGGTAAACAGGGACTAGGAAGGTAAATTATAATAAAATAAAATTTAAATGAGAAGTTACGTAGATGGAAAACAGGAAAGCATGGAATGAAACACGAAACGGAAAGAGAAATTGTCAGTCACTAGTCATTCCGCCAGCAAAAAACATACAGTACAACAGAGTGAAACCACCGTAGAATTGGTTAAAGGAACTGGTTAAGTTGGAAGGGAATGAATGTCAGAAGATGGGCAGAACAGATGGAAACGATGGAAAACGGGTGAAAAGGGGATGGTGAAGAAAGATGAGAGATGCGACTACAAAAACGGAAGAGAAGAGTGATGGCCAATGGTTGTAAACGCTAGGAGGGAAGAGGAAACCAAGAAAAGGAGAGGAAAGGGAAAAAATGGAAAGGGGATAGAAAAAGAGAGAGAGATGACTCAAGGAAAAGAGATAAAATGGATGGAAGGAAAAGGCTGAACAGGAGAAATTGCTTGGGAAAAAGGGTAAAAGTGGAGGATGTAAGTAATAGGGAATGACGGAATGAAGACTAAATAGGAATAAAGATGTACCGATGAATGGAAGAAGGGAATGGGTAAAAGTGGAAGATAAGGGGAAGAAAGAGATGAAGGAAGGGTGGAAGAAGGGAGGGACAGCAGTTCAAATAAGGGAGAAGTAGGAGCAACATTTTGTCTGAAAACTCTTGACATAGTTGTGTAATTAAATTCCAGGTATATATTACTAATACTTTTCCTTCCTTTCTCTCTCTCTCTCTCTCTCTTCTGTCCACACCGAGCCTTGGCAGAGTGTGGACGTCTCTGCCTGCCTTTTTCAGCCAGGCTTCATTTTGGAGCTCGAAGCTCTGAATGCGGTGGCTTCAGGATGGACCCCCCACCTGCCTATAGCCACCCCCGTCTGACATCTTGACGACGGCTGATTATGGACACTAAATTTGACCAATTCTCAACCAATCTGACAAACTCTTCAACACTTCCCTCAAAACTACCACCAGTTCGTGTTAGTTCCTGTGTTGCCGCCTCTTCCCTCATTGTCACATTAGAGCTTTATAACCCCGCTTCTTTCCCTGCACCTGCTTCGTCTGTCTCGAACCCAGCCCAGTCCAAGTCTACCTCCACTGTTTTTTCCTCTCAACTCCGTCCTCCCAGTCTTTCTTAACCTTGTCAGTCGTTTTCATAGCCAATTTTTGACGCTCAGAACTGGACAAAGTACTTTTCCATTCCGCCTGATGCCTGCTTTTCCTCGGATGATTTAAAGTTCCATCTACTTTGCTCCGTCGTGTTGGGAAGGATGTGACATTCCGTTTCCTGCATAGCGGACATCGTATTGTTACTGTCCAGGAATAAAACCTAGGCTGATGCAAAGACTTCTATGTTGGATACTACTGGTGCTCCCAGTCCGACTTCTAGAAATTTGCGCCTCAGTTCTATTGTTGGTACCACTGCGGTCCCTATGTATATTCAGTTGGGTGACAGGGAGTTTTCTGACTGTTCACTACATATCCAGGCCGACCCACAGAACTTGGGTTATGTTGTGCTGTCCGTTCGTTGCTAGAGTATTCCACCACGAGGATATCGAGCACGCCCTATTAATAATCCCAAGATCACGTTCGATTCACAGTTTCTTCCTGATCAAGTTTTTATCAGTGGTATGAAACTCTCAGTGAATTTATTGATCCTCCTCGCCAGTGCCGCTCCTGTTGGTGCTATGGCCATCCCAGCAAGGGCCGATTCAGGCCCGATTCACACGACCCGTTTAGGTTCCGACAGGCAGTCTGGCGGCTAGACGCCGTCGAGATTTCTTACATGGATTCTAATGTAACTGTTCACATGACCCGTTAAGCTGACGGCGGCAGCCGTCCGTCAGCCGACCGACACGTCACGGATATCTTCTCGAGAAATCCTGGCAGGCTAGCTGGCGACTTAACGCCGGGCTGATGGGTTGGTGATGGCTCATGTAAACAAAGACACGTAGCGTACCCGTCCATTCCACGACTCGCTGTTACCGCCCTGTCCATGTAGATAACACATACAGTTCATTATTTGGCATAATGGACGAAAGGCATATCGAACTTGTGCGTTCTTATGAAGAGTTATTTGATATGACTAGCAGGATGTACAGTGATAATATGCATAAAGATAAGATATGGAAAGTGATTGACGAGGAAGTAAACAAACAAGGTGAGTGTGTCATTAGCTTATTATACATGAAATTACAACTCATAATCTTTGCAGGTAAAATTCACTGTTTTTTCTAGCCTTAATACAGGATACGCTATATCACTCAGCCTTAATACAGGACTGTACTGTCACCTCTGCGATCCAGACTTTTACATGGTCAAAAGGGGCAGAAAACAGGTCACTATTGATGACCACTGTGTGCTGGAACTGTCGGGAACTCAGATTGATGGAGACTCTCCCATTAGCGGCCTCTTTGGTTGCGTTTATTACGTTTCAAGTGGCCAAGTTAAGAGTGGTAGCATGCCAAAATGACGGGGCCAGTCTCCAACTAGGCCAACCCAAGCCCAACCTTCGCAGTTTCCCAGAATGTTTCTAAATTGCACGTTAATAAACTACTAGGTAAGCTCCATACCACCAGTTCTCAAGGGTTATACAAACAATAAAGTTCGAGTGGGAGGGAATGTGTATTAACAAGACCAAAAGGTAGAAATCTTCCCCAGCTACTTGCTTTACAGATTAAACATGAATCAGTTGGCACATTGTTCGAAAAATATATCTCTATAAGGTCCTAATATCAAATGCACAAAACTTAGCTCCTCTGTCCCAGTCCAATGTGTTTCTTCATAATCGTCCCTCTGAGCACAAATTTTACTGGTCCAGTCCTCTGCAACTCCCGACCTTAACTTCCACACTGGGACCTTGACTCACTGGGACTTCGACCTCCACGCCTGGACTTGGATTTTGACTCACTCACTGGTACTTCGACCTCCACACTTGGATTTTGACTCACTGGAACTTCGACCTCCACGCTTGGACTCACTAGAAGTTAATATGAATAATGAAATATTCTCTCCAATGCAAGTAATCCCTTCACATCATCAGGAAAGTCTCATAATAAACGTGAGTTACAACACTCGGCATCTCAAGTAATAACAGAATAACACAGGGCACTAAAGACACATAGGTCTGCTCAAAATAATACTTATTGTAGGGATAATATAGAAAAAAAAAATACTGTAACATACACAGTAAGCATAAATAACTGTAACTCTAACCATGAAAATCATCACTGCATCAATATCACTGTGCCTCATAAAGTAACTACGTGAACATTAACTCATAACATAGCCCTAATAAGTACTGAATTGCAAAGTCATTTCAACACAATAATAAATAATTCACAGTCCCAAGGCACCTGATACTTGGCCTACAAAACTCACAGTTATCTGAGGCTCAGACAGAACTAGCTAGCATTCTCGTATTCAGTTGCTAAATAATAATACTATACAGTACAGTACACAAATATATGGGAAATACCACACTATCCAGCTCAAAAATGTAGGGGAGGTGAGTGGGAACACAGGACTCGCTTGTCCAAAGGCTAATGGCGTCACCGTTACATTTCCTGAGGAACGACAACACTTCATTCTACCCGAGTCTGTTTCTCTATTTCGTCACTATTATCACTCGTGAGATATCACTATTTGCGCTTCAACATATCAGACATCATTAATATCAAATTACTTACAGAATTCCTTGGAGGGGGGGGGGGCAGTGAGGATGACAACCGTACCGACCAACTGCCATCTATCACAGCCGGTGAGCGAGTGAGACGCCAAAACTGCTTGAGTGATGCAAAGGGGAGGGGGGGGATGACGGCGTATGTAATTTAAGATTTTAATTATTACAGACTCGAGATAGACTCAGTGTGATGTCTTTCCCTTTACAATCGATTACTCAAAAAAAATAACATTCTCTAGTTACAATAATTACTCAACACCACCTCTCACTTTATACCCTTACATCGAAAAATAATGAAAATTATCGTGCTTTACATCACTTTGCGCACGCGTACATTATGCTGGATTATGTGAACAAAGGCACATGTTACCATCGACTCGAGATTTTATATTATAAAGAGACGTAATACTAATAGGAAAAAAAAAGTGACTTAGCAACTAGGTAATTAATCTATGTTCTGGACACGTCCGCATGGTAACAGTCATGCCTCGGCCACTCTCACTTAACCGAACTTTTGGTCATATAAAATAAACTAGATACAACTCATTATCACTTATGGGCACTACAGGACATGCTATATCACTCCCAAGGTAGTGCTCCAACAGGACTACTGAAAATTTTTACCTCATCATCTGCCAGTTCTTTATACGGGGTCCAGAATTCTCCCTCGAACTTTCTCTTTTTCAGTGACTGGTGTACGCATAACCTTTTCCTCTTTCCACGAACTTATTCTTCCTCCTCCTCTTCTAATAGTAGAGCAGTTGCCGCCAAATTCCTTAGAGACCGACCGGTCTTGATCCTCACGCAACAATGAGCACACACTGAATGACGAGTCTGGACGGACCGGGAACGCATCATGTGAATATTCAACATTCTGAAGGCATCAAGCCAGTGGCCTGCCTGTCAGAACAAAAGCTGGTTGTGTGAATCGGGCCTAAATGGTGTCATTCAGTGCCTCAGTCCTGTCATACCAAAGTAGACTGCTCTGCTGTTGCATGCTGCTGTCCTAATTGCGGAGGTGGTCATCGAGCTTACGTCCGTTCTTGCCCCACCTTCATGTTTGAAAGTTAAGTCTCTCGTACTCGTTACTATCAACTGATGTCACTTAGGGAGACACATAGATTGTTCATAGTATGGGTTTTGATGACTGTCCCTTGTATGCAAGCAGCATTCATTGGTCAGTCAGGGCCTCTTCTACCTCTTTACCAGTTCCTGCTCCTAGCCCTCCTTACCATCTGCCTACATCATCAACTTCTTCCATCCCTGCAGCTTCGTCATCGACCCCTTCCCCTGTCATCCACCTTCTTCCAGCTTCTGCCTCCCCCAGTCAGTCTCGCGATGGCCGATTACCAAAGGCCACCCAGAAGGTTGGTGTTCAGCCTGTCATTGTCTGTATCCCGTACACAGTCTATGCACAGTCCTCATCATGTTCCCATTTCCTTTGCTTCTTGCACCAGCAGAAGTCCTCTTGGCCGTCGAGCTGGTGCAATTCCCATCCCTCATTCGGAACTACCTCCTCCTCTTCCTCCTGCCTGTCGACAGAGTACTGCTTACACCCACTCTTCATCATCTCCCTCTCCTGGTAGCGTGAAATGGCAGTGTTCATCACTGACATGTGTCTCTTGACCTGCTAAGTCTAATGTGAGTGTGTCCTTTGTTATGGAACTTCCTCCAGATAGGTGTTTTTCCCCTGGGCCTGGTTTCTCTGGGGGACCTTTACGAACCCTGCTAGCATCTGCAGAAGTGCATCTAGTCCCAGATTTTCTTCCACCTACTCCTGTTTCCCCTTCCCCCGATCAGTCACTAACTCCTTCTTCTTCTAATGTTCCTAGCAATGTTCGTCCCCCAGTTTTATTTTCTCCCAGTTTTGTTCCTTCTCCCATCTCTGTCTGTCACGAGTCATTGTAGTTGCTGCTCTCTGTTCAGTATAGATAGCATGGTATTATGGCATTCCCTCAGTGGAACCTTCAAAGTTTTCATTCGAATCGCTCTGGCCTTCGATGACTTCTTCTCCAACATTGCCCTTTGGTTGTGTGCCTTCAGGAGACCCGCCTCTGTGATCCCCATGCTCCAATTTCAGGCTATATTTTTGTTAGTATGCCTACTTCGATTCCTGAATCATATATCCTCGTTCCCTGTGCAGCCCCTTTTGAATTTCCTTCAATTTCCTTGTCATTTAAGTTTAGTGTAGTGAAGGTTTTCCTTCATCATTGGATTACTGTAATTTCCCTCTACTTGTCGCCTTCTGTCACTATGGAGTTCCCCGAGCTTTCCTGTCTTTTGTCTCGTTTACTTCAGTCCATCTTGTTATTGGGTGATTTTAATTCCAGGCATCCCATTTGGGATGACAGTATCATTTCTACTACTCAGTTTGCTTTTTTTTTTTCTCTAATCAAGACCTCTACAGTATATTCTTAATTCTGGTTGCTTTTCACATTATGATTCTCACATTCATACATATTCTTGTATAGAACTCTCTCTTTGTTCACAATCTCAGTCTCTAGATTTTTATTGGTCTGTGCTTGATTATTGTTTGGTAAGTGGTCATTTTCCCATTTTACTCACTACTACATCCCATTCGCCAGTTCTCCATCCTCCTGGTTGGTGTTTTGAGCGTGCCAAGTGGGATATGTTTGCATCTTTTAAATGTATCATTTTGAATCACTTTATGTTTTCTAGCATTGATGATATGGTTTCTTATTTTACGGACTTAGTGCTGGCCGCCTCAGTCGCGTCCATTCCCCAGACTACATGCTCCTTTGCATCCAAATATGCCCCTTGGTGGTCCATTGATTGTGTTCGAGCCGTTTGGATCAGACGGGCTCAATGGAGGACCTACCATTGGAAGATTAATATTCCTGGCCGTCAATCTGCTTTCCTTGTATTCAAAAGGGCCAGTGTCATTTTGCACAGGACATTTAGAGCTGCCAGAAAGCCTAGTTGGCATTCTTATGTGTCCTCCGTTATATCTTCTGCGCCAATTCCTGTCATATGGAATCGTATTCACCGAATTCCAGGCAAATACTCTCCTCTGCCAGCCCCAGTATTGTGTGTCCATGGTGCATCTGTTGCAGATCCTACTAGGGTAGCTGATATTATTGGGGGCCATTTTATTGATATTTGCAGAGGATACTATCTCTCCCGGGAGTTCCACCAATATAAGTAAGAGGCTGAACGTACTCCTGTGGATTTTGCTCTGTCATCTGTTGAGTCATATGACGCTTCTTTTTCTGTGTCTGAGGCTTGGTCATTCTTCCCAGGATTATAGACCAACTGACCTTGTTAGTTGCTTTGGTAAGCTCCTGGAATGAATGGTTAATGCTCACTTGGAGTGGTATTTAGAATCTAAGAGTGTTCTTTCTGATTTCCAGTACAGTTTTCTCAAGGGGTGCAGTACTCTAGATCCCTTGGTGGAGTTAGAGTCTTATATTCGTCAGCCTTGTTGTCACAAGCAGTCAGTTCGTAAGTTTTTTTTTTTTTTTTTAATCTTAAGAAACCTCATGACACTACGTGAAAGTACAACATTCTTCAGACTCTAGTTAGTTTTGAGACAAACAGTAATTTGAGTTTCTTAACGGGAATTTTTTGAGAGGTCCAACTTTTCAGGAGCGTGTTTGCAATAGTTTATAGGCATCCTTTTCAAGGGTGGAAGGCGTTCCACAGGGATGTATTCAGCATATGACTTTTCCTCGTAGCAATCAACAGTACTGTCTTTTTTCTCCCTTCGGGGATTATACCTCCATATATTTTGATGACTTTGCAATTTATCTACCTGATGCTGGTGCTTCTCGTCTCCCTTATCATATGCAGTCAGTGATAACTTCTGTGTCCACTTGGGCAACTTCTCATGGGTTTCATATTTCGCCATCAAACTCTCATGCAGTAATGTTTTTTAAATGGAGTAATATTCAACGGCCACCTCTTTATCTTTATAACCCCTTTGTTATCTACCACGCTACTGCTGCATGCTTGGGTCTGTCTTTTGACTCTCTGTTGACTTGGTTTTCACATATTACTATCCTAAAGACGTCTACAATTCAGAGGCTTCAACTTCTACGAACCTTGAGTTATGTAGCCTGGGGATCTGATAATTCTTTTCACCTACGTTTAGACTTTATTGTGGTTCTCTGTGCTCTTGATTGTGGTTGTACAGTTTATGTCTCTGCGTCCTCTGCCATTCTTCACAGGTTGGATTCTGTCCATCATAATGGGATTCGTCTTGCTTTAGGAGCATTCCTTTCCACTCCGGTTCAGAACATGTATACTGAATCTGGACTGCCCTCTTTGTTGCATCGTCGTGATGAAATGACCCTTCGTTATTGTTATGGGTTTCTTCAACATTCTTCGTCTGGTTTCCTTCCTACATCGCTTCCATCATTTCCATCCTTAACCCCCGCACATCAGGAGTACTCTTTTTCTTATAGGGTAGTTAGTTTGTGCACGTTGTCCTTTCAACTCGCCCTCATGCGTTCCCTCCGTGGTTAATTCATCCCCCCCCCCCCAAATCTGTTCATCTGTCCTTCCTGCTACAACATCCTCAATCTCCCCCTACATTCTTCGATCCCCCCTTCTCTAGTCATATGTCCTGTCATTCCTCGGCTGCTCTCATCTAAATGGAAGTTCCAAAATCCTGCACTGGCACTAGTTTTCCTGTCTTATTTCTCGACAGTTCATGGCAGTCACGTTTCCTTGATGCCGCCAGTGTCTTCACTGCAGAATTTTATGCTCCTGTAGTTGCCGTTCAATATATATATATTTTTCTCCAATCTCATCTTTTGTTGTTTTCACGGGTTCTTTTAGTGCCCTTTCTTCCTTAAGGACCATTTCCACAGACAACCCATTGGTCACTGAAATCCAGGAGTCGTTGTACAGGATAGCCACCAAAATGAAAGTAGGTACCTTTTGTTGGGTCTCAAGTCATGTTGGTATTGTTGGAAACGAGCATGTAGATTTTCTGGCCCTGTCAACGGCGTCCATTACTCTTTACCTCTTCCCAGAACAATTTCTTAGTGTCCCTCCACATTACACTCAGATTTTCTTCCAAATTCCTCATCCACTCTCTTCCTCTTGAAATTAATCTTTTCCGGGCTATTTTTCACATAACTCTTTCCTCTGTCTCAGTTTCCTCCACGTCCCTGCTTCCTAACCATTCACTATGTTTTTTTTCTTTTGCACCACAGCTTGTCTCACCTATTCATTCCACCATGCTGTTCCTTGTACCCCCTTTCGTCTTCTCTTCACCTCACACAGAACCTCACATGCGCACAGATTTCTCCTGTGAATATTGCACAACCTTCCACCTCCTCCATCTGCTGCAAATCATGTTTACCCAATCATTCCTCCATTTGTCGCTTTATATTCTGCCTTTTTCACATCTTCTTACAACATTTCTACCCTCTTTGTATGAACTATTTCTTCCTGTCCTTCCTTCTCACCATTCCTCCATTGCATTTGAACCTTGACTTTAACCACCACCACATGGTGATCAGAAAGTCCTCTCTCCAAACCGCTGTATGTTCTTGCATCCATTACACACCTCATTCTGTCACACACACACACACACACACACACACGACAAGCATGAGCGATCGGACGTGTCTTAACCGCCTCTTGACCACAGTAGCAAACCTTAAGAAGTTTTCAGGAATTATGTTTGTCCTGCCTCCACTATTCTTGTCTAAAGTTTAAAGTACAGTGAGTACACATGAATTTTTACTGGAATCTCGGTATCAGCGGTTTAGTATTGTACCAAACCTCAAACATGGCCGACAATGTAAACATCGAAGGACCCGAATTTCCAGGATTTGACAGTGAAACACATGTGACGGACTTAGTCAAAACGCTGATTATGACAATTAGTGATCTAGAAAAGAAAGTGGAGGATCTAGTATCAAGAAACATGCTGAAAATACCGAAAGCACAATAGAGGGTCCGATACAGTCCAATGAGACGGCGAACCAGGAGATCGAAAATATGAAAAGAGAAAATATCTAATTAAGAAGAAAACTAGAAGAGAGCAGTAACTAAACGGAGAAGGTGAGTAGTGTATTAGAAGAGCAAAAAGCAAAGTGGGCACATGTGGAAGAAGAACGGAAAAAAGTTGTCAGCTTAAGGGGAAATCATTCAGGAAGAAAGAGAAATGAACAAGGACACAGTGGAAGAAAATGTAGTGAAAACATTGAAGAAAAAAGAGAAAATAGTGAGAGAAACTGCAGAAAGGAACAGATGTGTGGTAATATTTGGAAACAAGGAGGAGGAAGAAAAGGTTAGATCTGTGAGACTAGAGAGAGAGAGACTCGAACCAAGTGAGAAAAATACTGGGCAAGATCGATCCCAAAGGAAACAAGTGGGAAAAAGAAATTGAGGAGGTAGGGAGAATAAGGCCATATAAGAAAGGGGAAGCAAAACCAATGAGAGTTAAGTTTTCATCAGAAAGTGTAGTAACAATATATTTAAAGTGACCTGGAAACAAAGTAAAGAGGCACGCATGGAAAATATTATAGTAAGAAAAGATTTGAATGAAGAAGAAAGAGAAGTTTTAAAATCTTTGAAGGAACAAGTAAAGGAAAAAAATGACGGAAGGACAGATAAAGAATGTAAAACTTTTTTTTTTTTTTTTTGGAAAGTGATGGATATGAAAGTAAGGAAGTGGTATGTGAGGAAGTAGAAGTGAAGGAAACAAGGGGGGATGGATATGAATTCGAAAAAGAGAAGAACGAGTAAAGATAAAACCAGTGCAGGAAATCCAAGTATCATGTATAGTAATGTAAATGGGTTAATATCTAAGAAAGGAGAAGTTGGAGACTATATAAATGAAAATAAACCTGAAATTGTGTGCATGGTGGAGACTAAATTGCCCCGAGATGTTGATACAAAATTATTTGGATGGAACAATTATAATATTTGGAGGAAGGATAGAGAAAGCAAGTTTGGGGGAGGTACAATGATTTCAAACTGTAATGACCTAAGAGCAAAAAAATATCTATCTATCTATCTATATACCTAGGCTGCTTCCCCCAAGGAAAGGAAGGTAGCCGAGACAGGACGACACATTCCCCATTTACTCATCCATTCAAACACATTGATTCTCATCTTAGCCCCAAAGGGGAGAAGGGACAGATCCTCACCGCACCACACCGCACAAGGGTCAACTGAGCAGTGCAATCAGTGACATCCGCAGCAGGGTCCGACAGCATAGCTGGTTTATCCCTGCCCCATCATAATAGACCCATCCCCTTACCCGCACCTGACCTGACTAGCTGATCAGACCAACTGTGGGAGAATATCCTCTCAGGGCTGCGTCCTCATTTATTCATTCACAATTTCTCTCCATTTATTTCTGTCACGCACAGCCATTCTTTCTTGCTGAACAGACATCCCTATCACATTCAGCGTTCTCTTCATACTGTCCATCCATCCTATTCGTGGTCTGCCTCTCAGCCTTACACCTCTCACATCAGATCTAGATATCTTTTTCACCAATTGCTCGTTATCCATTCTCTCCATATGCCCAAACCATCGCAACACCATCTGCTCAACTCTATCAGCCATCTACCAGACAACTCCAGTTCTCCTTCGCACTTCATCAATTCGCACTCGATCCATACGTGTCACTCCACACATACTCCTCAGACAACTCATCTCCATTACATTCAAACTTTTCCTCTCTGCTACGCCCATATTCCATGTTTCCGCCCCATATAATGCAGTCTGTACCACAACACCCTCATACAGCCTTCTCTTTACATCCATTCTAAGCAAACGACATCTAAACACCTTTTCCATTCCTCCCAGCACCTCTCCTACTTCATTCATTCTAAACTTCACTTCTGCATCTATTCTTCCATCCACAGCAACATGTGACCCTAAATATCTAAAACACTCTATCTCAAGCATCTCACCATTCAAAATTATATTCATCTCCCTACCATCTACCAACCTCGTACAATATAATATAGAAATTGAAAATACCATGGCTGAACTTTTGTGAATTGAAATAGAGGACAGTTTTGGAGAAAAAAATAGATGTAATAATATTTTATATGCCCCCCAAAACTAAAGCATGGACAAAAGAAGATTATGAACAGTTAATAAGAGAATCCAGTATTAAACTAAAGATTTTAACTGAACGAAGAAATAGAATAATAATAATGGAAGATTTGAACTGTAGAGAAGTTGATTGGGAAAGTATGGATGCTGGGAACAATGAGGAATCATGGGGAAGTAAATTAATGGAATTGGTGATGGAAAACATGTTAACCCAGTTAATTAAAGAAAATACAAGAATTAGGGGTGTCGACGAATCATCAAGGCTCGACCTAGTATTCACAAGGTACCCAAATGATGTAAGGAAAATAACCTACCAATGCCCCTTCGGTACAAGTGATCACCTGGTTATTGTGAATGGCGGGAGTAAGGGAGAGAGATGAAAAACACAGAGAAAATAGGTACAATTATGGGAAGGCAGACTTTGCTTCCCTTAGGAAATATTTCCAAAACGCAGACTGAAGTAAAATGAATATGATCACAGATGTTGACGAGAATTATGAGTTTTTATAGAAGTAGATAAAACAGGAGTTAGTAAAATAAATGTGTCCCGAAATTTTCCGCAGCTATGGAAAGGAAGAATGGTTTAACAACAGATGAAGTATGGCACATGGGGCAAGAAAAAGAGCATGGAATATAGTGAGAAGAAGGTATAGTGAATGGGCTTGGGAGGAGTACAGGCAGGTAAGAAATGAATACCGGTATGTAAGGATGTGGAGAGAAGAAGAAAGGAAATACAAAAAAGTTATTGTAACTAAATGTAAAAAAAGAGCCGAAACTATTTTATAGGTTTGTAAATGGTAAAATGAAAGTTAAGGACAGTATAATACGATTGAGGGATGGAGATGAAACTTACAAATGAGAAGAAGAATTGTGCAAAATAATGAACAGCAAGCTGCAGTCAGTCTGTGTGTTGGAAGAGGAATTTAGGGAACCCGAAATGGAACCCAGGATGAAGGGAATGGCAGAAATTACAGTTGATGTGAATGAGGTGCTACAGCTGATGAAGGATTTGGATGTGAGAATAGGAATGGGGCCAGATTGTGTGGCTGGATGGATCCTGATGGAATGTGCAGACTAGTTAGTGTGGTCTGTTTATGTCATCATCAAAACCTCGTTGGAAAAGGGACAGTTACCTAAAGACTGGAAAAGAGCAAGTATTGTGCCAATCTTCAAGGGAAGAGATAGGGAAGATCCACTCAATTACAGACCTATATCACTTACTAGTATTGTTTGTAAAATCTGTGAGAAGATTATTAGAAAAAGATGGAAAAAGCATTTAGAAGAAAATGAAGTGATACACCAAGACAATTTGGTTTTAGGGAAGGAAGATCATGTGTTACTAACCTATTATATTTCTACTGTAAGGTAATAGATGTCATACAAGAGAGGGAGGGATGGGCAGATTGTGTCTATCTTGATCTCAAGAAAACATTTGACAGAGTGCCCTATAGGAGACTGCTGTGGAAGTTGAAGACCTTTGGAGGGGTGCAAGGGAAACTATTAAAGTGGATGGGCGATTATTTGATAGGAAGGCAGATGAGAACAGTTATAAGAGACAAGATTTCACAGTGGAGAAACGTGACTAGTGCGGTACTCCTGGGCTCTGTCTTATCCCCAAAAATCTTTCTGATACACCTTATGTAAATGGTTTGCCAGAGGGTTTGAATAGTTACATGCGTATGTTTGCAGATGATGCAAAACTCATGAAACATATTACATGTATTGCTAGTTGTAAAAAACTGCAAGAAGATTTGGACAAACTCCACAGCTGGAGTCGGACTTGGAAAATGGATTCTAATGCCAGGAAGTGTCATGTATTAGAAATGGGAATGAGTGAAAAAGACCGCACTGGACAATGAGATAATTAGTAAAAGAAAAGATGAGAGAGACTTGGGAGTGATTATTCAGGATGACTTGTCACCAGAAAACATATAAACAAAATCACTGAAGGAACTTACAGATTACTGACCAACATGAGATCGGTTTTTCATTATATGAATGAGGAAGTGCTGAGGGAGTTGATAGTGACCATGATAAGACCAAGACTAGAGTATGCAGCTGTGATATGGTCACCTCATTTGAAGAAACATATTGATAAACTAGAGAGGGTTCAACGTGTGGCAACGAGGATGATACCGTGCTTAACCCGCCCCGTCCCAGAGACGTGAATTCACGTCCTCACATGATATGCACTCATATCCCGGAGACGTAAATTAACGCGGCAACATTGCAAGGTCCCTAATTTGCACAATTTTCAATTTTCGCGAGTGATTTTTAGCACATATACACGGGACACCTTCCTCTACAAGATGCCAGGCAGGAACAATGCCTTACCCAGCATGACCTCCTCCCCCCTCTGCATTACCTTTTCTCAGCAATTCACCTGTTATCAGTGACCTGGCCGGTAAAGCCATGTCATGCCACGGTACAAAATTCAGGGCCAGAGTGATTCCCCAATCGATGACAATGTGGAGGACAAACATTGGAGGAAGGAACAGTCAGAAATGATGATCAGGTAATGTGGCAAAAAAAGGTCAGGAATGGTGATGAGTTAGTGAGTGAAACAATGCTTATAATGCCTATATTACCGTTTGAAAACCAATATACTCTCGTACTACATATAAATCGTACCAAATAGATAAATAAATACCGTTTATGAGTGGTGTAGAATAGTTATCCTCCCATAGAACTCGTTTTCTTTGCAGCCAGCCTGATAGAAAACCCTGTAAGGTAAGGAGGTACTCCTACCTGGATCGAGTATTTTAAACCTCAGGTGAGCGATTTCTCTATGAATTTTCGATGTTTCTCACCAAAAGCGGATGTTTGAGCCAAAAATAAAAAGGTCCAAAAATGTTGGGACTGGGGCGTACCACTGCCCAGAAAACGTCGGGATGGTGTAGGTTAAAGGAACTCGCCTAAGAGGAGAGATTGGAAAAACTGAAGTTACCAACACTGTGCGAGAGAATGGAAAGGGGTGACTTGATCACAATATTTAGAAATGTAAGAGAATTGGAAAGGGTGGATAGAGAGGATCTTTTTGTGTTGTATGATGGAAGTACAAGAGGTCATGACTTCAAGCTGAGGAAAAGAAGATGTCTTAATGATCTTAAAAGGTTCAGTTTCCTGAATAAAAGCATAAATATTTGGAATGACTTAAACGAAGAGGTGGTGCAGGTAGAAAACATTCACGTGTTTTAAACTAGACTAGATAAATGTAGATATGGAGATAAGATAACACGAGCTTAGCTCAATTCCTGTATACTACAAATAGGTAAATATGCGCGCACACACACACACACACACACACACACACACACACACACACACACACACACACAAATCAATCATTGTCTTCTGGTTGTTAGTACCACACCCACCCTTCTCATCATTTGCCACATATACCCGTGGATCATTTTGTGTCTAAAGAGGGTATTGACCATCACCAACCCCATCCCCACACAAATGTCCACTAGAGCACTGCAATTCTCATCCACTTCTGTAAGCACACCCCATTCACCAACTACTCCATCCACCTTCACATTCCCTATTTTTCCATTCATATCTCCAGTCAAAAACACTCATTCATTCCTTTCTAACTTTTCCATGGACGATTTCACATTTGTCCAGAATTCCCTTCACTCTAATTGCAATATCTTGCATTGGCGCATACACACACACACATTCAATCGCCCACATTTGTAGTCCTGCTTTCAATCATACCTACACAGTCACTGTGCCAAGTGATCCATACTCTCTTACATTCTCCTTCCAGCTCTTGCACACAGCAATACATTCTCCTTCTTTTGCCCTCTCATTCTCATCTACTTATGCTCATATTCCCCATCGATACTCCCAGTCTCACACTCTCATACCCTCCATTTAGTTTCAGTTTTTTCACATATATCCGCTTATGTACCCCCAAGCACCGGGACAACTCTCACTTTCTCACCTCATCATTAGCACCCTTACATTCCATGTCGTAGTCTATACCATGTCCTTTGTTCGGTCCTTTGTCGTCACCTGTTGGTCAGTCCTGATCCGAGGCTTCTTGTTTGTATTTGTAATTAATTGTTTCCCGGGGTGGGGCATTAGCCCTCCACCAACCCACTTGTCACGTAGGGAAGATATGTTGGTTGGTTATAAGGTCACCACCCAGGGTTGTAAATGATTTCCTGCTTTACAGGAACTTATTTGGCTTGCCGCTCAATGTGGAGCTGCCCGTAAATAGAGTACTACTACACTAAGTGGGTGCATGATGGGTGCCCCCATCTAGTGTTGCTAGTAAAGGAAAATAAATCGAGTTCAAACATCCTTTGGTTTATTATAGATAAATGTGATCATTATGTACAAAACAATAAGGCACGTAGAAAAGCTGGTGGCGAGGCATGGTGAGGCACGAGGCGCTGGTCCATGAGAGGCAGAACGGGGCTGATGTTCGACTTGGGGTGAGATGGGTGGGGGAGAGTAAATTACCAGCTGAAGAAACAAAATGAAAATATTACTTTAACCTATTGAATCAAGTCACGTATTCTGTTATTGTTTCTGCTACCTCTTGACAATTTTATGCATGTGGAAGGAAATGTTTATAATTAAAGGTCAGCAAAAACTATGTGTATTCGTGTATCCACCACGGTTTAATAAATCTTTCCCAAACTAGAATAAAATCGTCAATGGACTGTCGGAATAATATATCAGTTATGTCCTCTGCTTACACTGTTTAATTCATGTTAATAAATTAGAACTACGAAACTGTTATTGCACCACCTAGTTATTCGATTATCACCAAAATTGGGATTAAGTTATCTTGCACCTAAGCCTCACCGTTTCTTCACTGCCACTTGCGACCGGCTCAACTTACTGTATTACTGCATTTGTCCATTCAGCACTTCTTAACTACTTAATATATTTTTCTCCTATTATGTCATTTCAATGATCAGATGTTCGGGTATCATTTGCAAACATTTTCCAAAACCATTGATGTAATAGGTAATATATATAATGAAAAGAGGAAAGAGGTGTATTGTAATGAGAAAGTACTTAGTGTAACTCTATTTCAATGGCATTCTCCTTCCCATGGTCAACGCATTATGTCTCTGCAGTCGTAATTTGAAGTCAGGGACTAGCAGCCCAGGAACACATATTAAGAAAAAAGAAACTAATAATAATAATACATACTCATGACGTCACTAATAACTTCCCCAACCACACCCATTTAGAAACACTTCCATTTAACATTAATTTTCCCATTTGCACATCATGTCCCTTCTATCAAAGTGGCTGGATTTCTTTCGCAGCCAGCTTCTAATCATGTCAACAGTCAATTGTTGGGCAGTGTACTGAATAGCTGTACGACAGTACAAGAGAAGTGGAAATGCTATTTTGTAGGTATGACCTATAACAGATTAAAGGAGTTGGTTGTGCGACTAAGCTGTTCACAGAAGAAAATTCTCCAACATGAGAGGTAAAGTGTGGAGAATGAAGTAAGGGGTCGAAAGGAACAACGTGGCAAACTGAGGAGCTGAAAAAAGTCGTAGAAGAGAAAGTATGTAGTGACCGGATGAGATATAGAGAGACTCAGCGTGTGGAAAGGTGGAAGAGGAGCTGTACAGTGTGTTGAGAAGAGGAGAAAGGTGAAGAAACTTTGTGTGTGTGTGTGGGTGGGTGGGTGTGTCAGCTTGATTTTTAATGCCTTTTCTTCAGCTATTTATTTGCCATTTTAGGCCTTATATAATTATATTTTATATTAGTGACACAAGCCATATGAATGTTAGAAAAAACGTTAATTAAATGCAAGACATTCTAAAGGTGTAATAAGTAGAAATAAATCCGAGAACAATATGCTAGGAAGGTTTCTGTGCTTAAAAAAAAAAAAAAAAAAAACTATGGGTATTTGTCGCCATTAAATTTAAATAATCCAGTACTTTACACCTATTTTACAACTTCCCATATCAGCTTAATTTTGGTACTTTCACGGCTTTATTGTACAAGAAGCTAGTCCCTTCCAAGTATGGTGCATATCTATTTCACACTTTACAATAACATGAATCAACAAAGCACCATTTACCAAAACATTCAGATCAATATCGCAGAGTAAGAAAATGAAAGTTGGGAGCTTACCACTGATAGCTGGAGGACGCGAGAGAGAGGGAGAGGTCTTATTTGGGGTGGTGGATGGACGAAGGGAACATAGGGTTACCACACTTGACTGCCAAACCTCACCTTAAATAAAATGGTGAAACACATTAGTCAAGTGAAACTGTACCACGAAAGGAGAGGAAGAAATACTTCGCAGCAGGCAACAATTCACAGTACCTCTATGCCTCGCGAAACATAGTAGCTACAAGCAAAGGTTCGTCGACACTTCTCTGCCGGTTGTTGCAGTGGAAGATGTTACATGGACTCTTTATATGATCTAACAATATGAAGCACATAAGAAAACCATCTGACGCTTCGTGAGGTATGAAAAATGTGGATTTCAGGATGTGATGCTGACAGGACTGTCGGCGAATGTTTGCTTATGGCCGACCATGTACAGTATGTCAGGAGGTGGAAGAACCGAAGGTGCAGAATTATTACGCTCACCTAATGGTTATGTAAAAATTTTTCTAGCCATTTATATCCCAGCCAGAGTAGAGCCTCACCTGACACCCTCAAGAGCATCAGGTATGGAGGGCAGCTGAAGGTGCAAGTGAATGACAGTGTATAATAGTTTTCACCACTCCCAACCATGCCCACACTGCCTTAGGACATGCCCACACCAGGCCCAGCCACACCCACACCGCCCTCGGATACGCCCACACCACCACCGCCCCTACACAAGTCAGCACCGCCACCATGCTCTCCGTCGACGCATCACACCCACTTTGTACCGCTGCTGCCGACTCCTCCCCATCTGTTAAAAAAAGGGCAATCATAATAGTGACCGAGGTATCTCCCAGACATCTTGTACCGCCGCTACTACTGATTCCTCCCAAGCGGAGACTTAAAGGCCAGGTAAAATACTGACCGATATACATACCAGGAATCATGTAAACACTACATAGATACCATCAGAGGCAATATCAGTCGTCAGATCATGCATGGTCAAGCCATTTTTGCCGTATAATCTTATTGTCACCGGACAATGTATTTAGGTTGAGGGGGAGACCTTAGCTACAAAGCCTCACACGTGTTCTACTGTATTTTATCTTTGAGGAATTCATTTTGAAACTATAGCCTATATCTCACAATATAAAATATTTTCTTGCATGTTTGTATTTCACTAGCCAACTTGCACGCGTCTGACACAGGCAAGCAGTTCTGTTGTACGAACTCAGGCCAAATTTTGCGCATCTCGAAGGGCAACTTTTTTTTTTTTTTAATAACAGAACAGGGAGGAAAAACAAATGAATAAAAAAAAATAATCCATACACCAGATTACTGGTGTCCACTGTTCATAAAATATCTGTAACAGTTAGACTTGAACAGCTGTAGGTTGAAGTTTGGAGGGAAACAACTCTGTGGAAGCGAGTTCCAGAGAGATGCAGTTCGGGGAATGAAAGAATTCTGATAGACAGAAGTTCAGCAATATGGCTGAGTGACATTCCAGTCATGAGCGCTACCAGATGCCCGTGTAGCACAAGGGAAGGCATGGAGAGGTGTCACAATGGATGCAACTTCGTCTGAGCATTTGTTATAAAAATATCTGTAAAATAATGCATGGGAGGCAACATTCCTTCTTACTTGTAGGGGAGGTAGTTTTTTGGTAATAACAGGGTTATTAATAATTCTAACGGCTTTGTGCTGAATTTTGTCTAGTTGTTTTAATGCAACCTTTCCACACCCATTCCACAAGGGTGAGCAGTATTCAAGCTGAGAGCGCACATGACTCTTATAAATTATAGCTAACTGCTCGTCAGTGAAGAAGTTACGGACTCTGTACAATAATCCAAGTTTCTTTGAGGCGGTTTTAGCAAGTGATCTGACATGAGAGGTCCAGCTTAGGGTATTGTTAAGTGAGACACCGAGAATTTCAATACTTTTTGGGATGGGAATATTTGTACAGGAGCAATGAAAGTAATATACGAATTTGGCAATACCTGTCTGTTATTAAACTGTATATATTTGGTTTTACTAGCATTAAATGAGACAAGGTTGTTTTGTCCCCATTTACTGATCGTAGATAAGTCTTGATTTATGGAGATGGCTGTACTGAGTTGAGAGTTGGAGATATCAGACTTTGTAAATGGGTGTATGAGTGTGAATGAACTATGAAGTGTTGAGTCATCTACATATGAATGGATGGGATTGTGGGTGACAGATAAGAGATCATTAATATGAGTCAGGAACAGGGTTGACGTCCTGTAAGGAACAAGGAACACCACTTTCAATCATTGGATAAGTAATTTTCTTCCTCCCAATGCTGCACGCATGGTTCTATGTGTGGAAAGCTTACAGAAGTGTTGGATGATATACACGTGGCAGAAATTCGTGTTAGAGTGTTTGTGTTAGTGAGCCTGTACCCTGTATATTGTCGAAAGAACCTGGACAGAATGCAAACACGTAAAAACACACGAAACAACATAAGCTACTGCACCCTCGTAAACATCTATCCCTGTGTGGAATCAACCACAGTTCAGGACAACTGATGACGCCACGCTTGATTCCAACCTGACCGCCAGTGGCCAATGTTTTACTAAAGAATTCCCAGGAATTTCAGTATATTCACTAAAGATCAATAATTTACTTAAGGACTCAAGTGACTGTATTAAGTTCATTACTTCAACATAACGCCATATTTAAGTGTTTTAATATCAACATTCTTTTTTTTTTTTACATCTTGTATTGTAACCACCGTTTTTAAAGACGCAATTCACCTTAAAGGCACAAATACAATATAGTACTTTTCTTGTTAAACAAATATCACCAGGAAAATAGAAATTCTTCAAAGACTCTCATATATGATAATTATATTCTTTCGCTGATGTTCCTCTCTCTCTCTCTCTCTCTCTCTCTCTCTCTCTCAAAGCTGCTTTGTCCCTGTGTGTGTGTGTGTGTGTGTGTGTGTGTGTGTGTGTGTGTGTGTGGCGTAGCTTTCCACTATTACAAATCAACCAACATGAGTAGTAAAGAACCGCATACCTACGCCAAGGTAGCTCCATCCTTCCTTCCATTTTTAAGTGACCTTGACCTCTGACTATTTTTGCCCAAAATATAATGACTTATTCGTCTACTAAAGTGCCAGTCAATCTGCCAACTTTGATGCAATTCAGTCCAGTAGTTTTTCCATAATTTTATAGACACACAAAGAGTCTGTCATACAAATAAAATCAAAATCATGATATCCTTGGCAAAGGTAACAAGCTTCTCTTGTAGCGAAACTCGCGCTTCCACATTTTCACACCTCCTCATGTCAGTCTTTCTCATCAGTGGATGTTGGTGACGCGGTTCTTTCCCTCAGCCCCAGCAGTGCTATGCCCTCCCTGTGTTAGCTCTCGTTTATCCCTCCATTCCATCCCACTGCCAACCTTCACCGCTTACACTTCCACCTCCCAGTTTCTCGCAGGCCCTCTTGCCACTCATTTTCATTTCCTCATTATTTATCCACTATCATCCTTCTGTCCCCGACCTCCGTGTACATACTCCTCGGTATTCCGCATCATCCATCCATGTCTGTTCACCTTACACCTCATCCTTCCACACTTTGCACCAGCTCTACCAGTCCCTCCTTCATTACTTTCATATCCACCCTCCACCGCTTCTTCGTCCTCCTATCACCACGGTATATTCATCACCCTCCCTCCAACTTTTTCATATTTCTTTATCCATGCCAGCGAATCTCTCGTGTTCGTTCATTATCATCCCTACCCTTTCACATCTTTGGTTCTTTATTCCATCCTCTTTTGTCTCATTCTGCTACCACTTTTCCATGCTTTTTATTGACAACAATGCCTACCGATTGACAGCCTTCTTTTCTTTTCTTCCTTATATTCCCTCCCCTTCACTAGCTTACTTCCATTCTTTCTTCCTTCCTTCCATTGCGAAACCTCTTATATCCATCCTTCTCTTTTAACTCTTTCTCCCATCCTCCTCCCCTCTTCATTGTATATTCTCGCCCGCTTCCCTCATCCATTTCTTCATCGCTGTCCCCACACCTTGTTCCCTCGTACTTCTACCCAGTTCACTGTCTCTCTCCCTTTCTCTCAACTCCTTGCCCATTTTTTCAACCTCTTGCCCCATCGCCTTACACTCTTTCCACTACTAGTTGTGGTTTCACACCCTTGTACAGTACCTTATGCAGTTTACAATCCATCACATATGTATTAATGCACATTTCGCAAGAAATCATTTGAAACTATTGACGCTGGCTATTACACTGTGCCCAATGATTCTATCTCAATTTGGTAAGCTTTCGTTCACGAAGAGGCCATGTACCGCTTTCTGATGATATTTACTAGTCAGTATTGTTATCAGAAGGCTAACAGATTTCTGTTATGGGGACATAACGAGCTGTAGTGATCATTAACGATGTGTTTGGTTTGCTCTGTCTTTTTGTGTGAATTGATATACATGACAGAGACGAAGAATCATAATGTTGGGACAAGAGGCAGTGAAAGCCCAGCATCTCACATCAGCCACTCCCCCACACCGGCTGAGGAGGGCATACTACACTCTCAGCCAATTGACGAAAAAGGATGAAAATTAAGACAGGTCAAAGGATGGGCGAGGTTGAAGGGTAAAGTACAAAAGGAGTACAAAGGAAGGCAAAAAGTAACAGGCCTGTTGGTCCTTTCGTGGCTGTTTGGTGTAGGGGAGGTTGTAATTAACACATTTATTCTATCAGTTAAGGACACGGATAGAAAAGCAGGAAGGCTCCCCCCTCTCCCCCACCAAACCCTCCAGCCGAAACCGACAGGAAATGGTGAGAAGGATCACCATGCAGCATAGAAAAACTGTCATGGAAATTTCATAAGAAAGAGGAAAAGGAAATTTTAATCTAAACTTTCTACCTGAAAAGGAAGTCAACAATATTTATTAGTGATGTTCTGCAGGCTACATCATCTGAGCTCTGAATATACATTAATATATATAAATACCGTATAAATATTGATAGATACAGAGACAGACAGACAGACAGACAGACAGAGAGGAACTGTTTTATTCAGTAATAAACATATTGTTACGTCCCAGTCCCACACTGCCACAGGCTCCAACAGCAGTAGTACAGTATTGGAACGACGTTGCCCAGTGAGATGTTCTTCCTATGGTCAGCCTTGAGGTGTACAGTACACAAGATCAGCTAAGGAGTGGTGAATAAACACTGGCTTCTTAAGTTCACAAATAATTACACTTAATGCTTCCCAACTTCACTATTCTTACAAGCACTGGAGTTATATAAACTTTAATAACTGCTATTACACTTAATGACTGACAACACTTCACTGTTATCACACTTAATGCTTGACAACACTTCACTGTTATTACACAGGTACCGAAAATATACAAACTTCACTGACACTTACACTCAACTACACTCAAACTGAACTGAAAACCAACTAAACTAGCTCTAGTCTCTTCCCCATCCTTATATAAGGTTGTATAATTCGAGAAACTACTAGCACAAATTCGACGGGGCAACAATTAACAGTTGCCAACTAGGAAGCTTCAAAACATGCCAGAGTTTTCTTACAATACATTACACTGTAAATTGTTTAGCATACTGACCTAAATGAAATTACATAATGAACAAGCAATCACATATACAAACATTATAAAGAAAAAGAGCACAAAACTTCATGCATAACTTACGAAATAACTATGCTCACAAACAGCACGCAAACTGGCAACTCTGACTTGTACCAGAACCTAAACATTGAGAAGCTTCTCGACCAACCACCTGGGAAATCTCGCTTCTTAACATTACCCCCTCCCTAGTCCTTTATCGTCCCGACAAAACTACGCAGTATACCTGTATACAAGCATAATAAATCCTAATGAAACATCTAACTATATACGAAATAATCCTTTGACCTATCAGATTTTCTTCCATGCTGCTTCTGACGATGTCCTTGTTCCTTCACACAGTCCACTCCTCCTGGAAGGTCTTGGTCCTCTTCTTGATTCACTTCTCTTGGGAAACTGTCACCATCCACTTGCACTTCAGCTCCGTAGTCCTCTTCAACATCCACGAATGCGGGAGAGCACAATTCCTCAGAGACGTCCCAGCTGTACTGTCCTGGCCCATGGTACTGCCACAGACGGTTCACATGTACGACCTTTGTGTGAGACTTCCTGCCTCCCCGATACGTTACATCTGATAGGCAGTCCAACACAGTGTAAGGCCCATCCCATGGGCTCTGCAGCTTCGGTGACTGTCCCTTCTTTCGCTGAGGATTGTATAACCAAACATGGTCACCACCCTTGAAGCTCACCTCACTTGCCTTGACATTATACTTGCACTTCATCACCTCTCCTGAAAACTTGAGGGCTCCTCGCCCTTGATGATGTACCTCAGCCAGCCTTTCCTGAAGGTCCTTCGCATAGCCGGTGGTGTCTGTAGGCAGCTCTTCACCAAGTGGTCTTCCCATTAACAAGTCAACAGGTAAGTGTAACTTGTGGCCCAACATCAGTTTTGCAGGTGTGTAGCTGGTAGATTCATGGGATGCAGACCATAATGTCATCAGCAACACAGGTAATTTCTGGTCCCATTCTGTTTGTCCATATATGCAGTACTTGACCAGTTCTTGTCCTAGGGTCCAGTTGAATTTCTCCACCATCCCATCTGACTGTGACCTTAGTGGGGTCTTCTTGATCCCCAATAACTTGCAGCACTCACAGAAGACTCGAAGTTTCTACCCTGGTCTAAATGTAACTCTTGTGGCATCTCAAAATAACAGAAAAACTAGTCAAACAACATCTGAGCAACAGTCGCAGCCTCTTCATCGGGGATGGCATAGGCTTCTGGCCACTCTGTGAAGTAGTCCATGGCAACACATATATACCGGTTTACTTTTTCAGTGAGTGGCAAAGGTCCAGCAATGTCCATCGCAACTCTTTCCATCAGTGCACCCAATTGGTACAGATGAAGAGGGGCACAACCACGTTTCTTGGGTCCCTTCTTGGCACAGCATACATCACAGGCCCGACACCATTCTTCAACATCCTGACACATGCCAGTCCAGTAGAACCTTTGTCGGAGCCAGCTTAGGGTTTTTTTCACTCCCAGGTGCCCATTAGTGATCTGGTTATGAGACTCATCCAAGATCTTATACCTCATTTTCTTCGGAAACACCAGTTGCCAATACTTGCCAAGACCATCAGGTGTCTCCCACTGACACTCCAGTAGTCCTTTTTTCAAATGAAGAAGGTCCCACTGACTCCAGTAGCTCTTGGTCATAGGGCCTAACCTGGAAACTTCTTCCCAAGAGGGTCGCACTGTACTCCGCTGCAGTACTGGTTGTAAATCTGCTTCCTCCGTCTGCATCCTCTTTAGGTTTTCATCTGACTCTGGCCCTGTCACTGCAGTACGGCTGTATTTCTTACTTAAATTCCCATTCCCACTATACTGTTTGCTGTCTGTTCTTTTCCTTCTCACACACTCTTCATCAAGGTTCTCCTGCATATCCTCAATAGTGGGGCTTCTTGGGCTAGTTGTTGCCTCTCGTCACCAGCCTTCACTAATTTACCCTCATCCTTCTCAATTGCACACTCATAGCTGAAGTGTCCCACCTCACCACATGTCCAAAACCCGTTTGTTGCAATATAAGATTTCCTTGCACTGTTCCGTTCTTGCTCCTTCTTCAATTTGTAACAATCCACTTTCTTGTGTCCCAGCTTCCTGCAGAACCACCAACCTCCTCTGACCTTCTCGTGTTCTCTCCTCCACTTGTTGCAATCCACTTTCCCATGTCCTGGCTTTTCACAGTACCAGCACCTTCCTTTAATATTTTCCACTTCCCATACCTGTGCCTTTCTTGCCTTGCGACCAGTCTGAAAAGTGGATGTACTGGACATGACGTAGGACTAAAATTCTAGAATCCTGGCTAGTGTTTCTTGCATGCTTCTTGGTTGTGCCTGCTTCACTTGCACTTTCATTTGTGCACTGTCAAGAACATCGACGAAATGATCCCTCAGAAGAATAGCCAACAGGTTAGGTGTAGCTCCGGGGTACACGTTATATGCCATACACTCCAGGTCATGAACAAGCTGCTGTAGGGATCCTCCACGAGCCCGTACACGGCTCCGGAATCTTGCTCTGTAAACCTCAGTCTGGTACATGTATCATTCCAGTACTTTTACTAAGGACTGATAACTGTTCCTCTCCTTTACTGACATCTGACCCAGAATTTCCATTGCACCACCTTTAAGGCTAGTAGGAAGCTGCACTGCCCTCTGCATACCATCCCAACCATTCCGATCTGCAAGTAGCTTAAACTGTGCATGGTAAGCTTCCCAAGATACTCTACCATCAAATTCCTGAGGTTTCTTTTTAATTGGACCCCCCTTATAGCCATGCACTTAACTGGCATGGGGCCTAAAATCTGGGGCATCATAATCAAGTCCAGGACTTAACCCTTCTGCATTCTGATTATTCAACCCTGTAATGCTACCTTTAGATGCCTGGGATCCGTGAAGATTCACCATATACTGTCTATTCTTTTCATATGCTTCCTGTACACTAACCTGAGGTTCAGAAGTGCAATATTTATCTACAGCCTCAATTTTCTCACTAACTAACTTCACATGGTCAACTACATGCTTCAACTGGTTATCTACATGCTGTCTGCACTCCATCACTATTCCCTCACTAATCCTCAGCTGGTTGTCCACATGCTGTTTTCACTCCATCACTATTTCCTCATTAACTGACTTCAACTGGTTGTCTACATGCTGATTGCACTCGGTCATATTATTGCTTACTTCATATTCTGCTGCCTTAGCTTAGCATATGCCACCTCCTTCAGTTGTTCCTGTTCTTCCTTCATTTCCCTCATGAAAGCATCTAGCTGTGCTTGCATCTACAGTTGTAATTTCCTCTGTTGCTCCTGTAATGCCTCCTGAAGCTGTTCATATCGTTCTTTCCGTCTCCACCCCGTGCCTGCAATTGTTCTTTAAGTTCTTTCTGTTATTCATTCTGTGCTTGTAGTTGGACACTTTGTACTTGTAATTGTACACTGAGTTCTTATATTGTGTCTGTAATTGTTCTTTTTGTTCTTCACGTTGTGCCTCAAATTGTTCTTTGATTTCGTTCCCGAGCTCTTTCAGTTCTTCACTTTGGGCCTGTAATAGCTTCACAATTGTCGCCAGGAACATTTCCTCCTACTGCCCAGGTCGAGACCTTGTCTGCACACCTTGTGCTTCCATGTGAAAAGATTAGACTCGCTGCAGCACTTTCTAATAATCCACACTCCTGACACGAATTTTATGTCCCCGTCCCACACTGCCACAGGCTCCAACAGCAGTAGTACAGTATTGGCACGACGTTCCCCAGTGAGTTGTTCTTCCTGTGGTCAGCCTTGAGGTGTACAGTACACAAGATCAGCTAAGGCGTGGTGAATAAACACTGGCTTTTTAAGTTCACTCTCTTTATTTTCCAAATAATTACGCTTAATGCTTACCAACTTCACTTCACTATTCCTACAAGCACTGGAGTTATACAGACTTTAGTAACTGCTATTACACTTAATGCTTGACAGCCCTTCACTGTTATTACACTTAATGCCTGAGAACACTTCATTGTTATTACGTGAGTACCGAAAAAATACAAACTTCACGGACACTGACACTGCACTACAATCAAACTGAACTGAAAACCAACTAAACTAGCCTTAGACTATTCCCCATCCTTATATAAGCTTGCATTATTCGAGAAACTACTAGCACATAGTCGACGGGGCAACAATTAACAGTTACCAACTAAGAGACATCAGAACATGCCAGAGTTTCTTATATTACCTAACACTGTAAATTATTTAGCATACTGACCTAAATTAAATCACATAATTAACAAGCAATGACATAAATAAAACACTGTAAAGAAAAAGAGCAAAACAATTAATGCATGACTTATGAAACAACTACGCTTATATATAGCAGGCAAAACTGGCAACTCTGACTCGTACCGGAACCTATGGTAAACGTCAAGAACCTTCATGTGACTGGAATCGTTTGCCAATTAATGCCCAATGCCTCTAGTATAATTGGAGTGATCAACTGTGAAGTATTTATCGACAGCCATGTTATCATGTCCTTTGAAAATTTTAAATACTTGAATTAAATCTCCTTGTAATCTGTATTTAGTTAGGAGTTCAGAGATTCAGGGCTTCTAAATGCTCCTTGTATGGTTTGTTTCTCAATCTAGGTATCATTTTGGTCACCTTCCATTGCATTCTTTCAAGATTCTCTCTATCTTTTTTTTAATAAGACTACCAGAACTGGACACAGTACTCTAAGTGTGGGCGAACTAGAGAATTATATAAGGTGAGGATGCTATTATCTGACTTATATTTGAATGCTCTACCGATGAATCCAACTAATTTGTTGGCTTTCTTAACAGCCACTGTATACTGTTTGCTTGGTTTAATATCATTTGTGATTATAATTCCTAAGTCCTTTTCATGACTAACATTATCTATTTGAACATTATTCATGGTGTAACTGGATTTTCTAATTTCTATCCCCAGTGTTAAGCACTATGCATTTACTACTAAAGTCCATCTGCCAGGTTTGGGCCCAATGAAACAGTCGATCCAGGTCACTCTGTATTGCCATCCTCTGTAAAGATGTGTCTGCTCTGAGTCCAATTTTTGTGTCATCAAGAAATTTGGTTATTTTACAAATTAAAAGCTCATCTATATCATTTATGTATATTAAAAACAGAACAGGACCGAATACTGAGCCATGTGACACACCACTATTAACATCTTGCCACTCTGATTCTTAAACATTTATTGCCACCCACTATTTACGTTTTGTAAGCCAACTATCGATCCACCTGAGCACATTGCCTCTGAACCCACGCTCATTCAGTTTCTGAGGTAGTCATTTTATGGTGAACTTTATCATATGCTTTTTTGAAAATCGAGATATACAGTGTCAATGGATCTGGTTTCATCATATATATCTTGAATGTATCATAGAAGAAATCCATGAGATTCGTAAGGCATGAGCAATTATTTCGAAACCATGCTGTGAATATATGATAAGATCGTTTGTTTCTAAGTGCTTGACAATCTTAACTCCGAGAACAGTTTCCAAGAACTTGCACACAAGTAAAGTTACTCTTATTGGTTGATAATTTTCTGGTTGCAACTTGTTGCTTTTTTTAACTGGGGTTACATTTCCTAGTTTCCATTCATGAGGCACTTTACTGTTTTTTAGTGATTTATTGAATAGCTCAGCTAATGGCCTTGATATTTCATCCACTGCTTCTTTTAGAATGCGTGGAGATAATTTATCTGGCCCTGGTGCTTTATTTGCTTTAAGTTTACCGATGGCAAGTCGTACATCATTCTCACAAACCATAATGTTCCTAATTATGTTGCCCTCTTCTAAGGTAACAGGAAAAGCTGTGGGAATAGAATCTGCATCTAGAATTGTAAATATGATTGCAAAGAAAGTGTTGTGAATTTTAGCCATCTCTGTTTCATCTTCAGTATACTCTACATTTTCTGTAACTAGTAGGCCAATTGATGGTAATATTATCTTCTTGTTTCTGATATATATAGTTGAAAAATTTTGGGGTTGGATTACAGATACACATACTGCGAGTTTCAAAGTTTTTCTTACTTTGCTTTATTTTTTTTTTTCCCTTTTTGACGAAAAATCCTATTTATTTTTATCACTTTGATTTTTTGTGATAATGTAATTTTTGTGCATTTTTTTTTTTTTTTTTTTTAGCTGAGGCAACGCTTAATTTCCATATTCCACCATTTGGGATTATTAATGTTAGCAGGCCGTCAGTTTCACACCGGAATACATAATGTTACTGTTTACTGAGAATATATATGAATAAATTCCATGCCTCATTACTGTCTACAGTTTGGACAATGTCATTCCAGTCACTAGAACCAATTATTTCCTTTAACTTATGGAAATCCACTTTCTTATCGTCAGGTACTTTCTAGTAACTAGCCCTGACATTGTCATTACTGAAACTGATGTTGACAGTGGCCATGAGATGATCAGTAGTACTAAACACTTCCCCTACCGTAGCATTATTTACCAGGTTTCCAATGTGGCCAAAATCAGATCTAATATGTTAACTCCTTGTGTTGGGTAGTCTATGAACTGATACAATGAACTTTCTTGCAAGTCAGTGTACAGATCCAATTTTGTGTGTGACAATAGTCTCTCCCCATTTGGTAACTGGTAAATTAAACTCACCGATGATTACAGTATCATGTATGCTACATATTTCAACAATATGGTTGTAAATTTCACTATTGTGTTATTCGAATGTGCTGGCAGATGATAAACTAATCCAAGTATTGTTTTTCTGCAGGATGGATTTTTAAGGTGGAGATAATTACTATCAACATTATCAATCAAGGGTTTAGAAATTACAACTGGATGAAGTCCTACTTTAATGCAGAAACAGTACACCACCCTCCACTCTATTATTTCTCTCACTACTGAAAATATTGTAACCTGGTATGTTGTATGCCACTAAAAAATCTTGTTCCGTGTTGAGCCATGATTCTGTTATCCCTATTGCATCATAATTTTTAGCCTGAACATACACCTCTAAACAAGAAAATTTGTTTCGCAAACTCCATACGCTCACAAGAAGAGACATAACATCCTTTCCACCATTAGTCTGTATATGATTCATGACATCTACATACTCGCCTACAAGTATTGTATGATGAGTGGCTTTTTTACCTGAAGAACTGCACTGCATCATCCAGTAAACGATCAAGACAAGCAGAGCCACCCGCATTTAAGTGTAGACCATCATATGCTTACAGAGCCCACTGCTTATAACAGTGATTTCAGGTGTCTATGAACTCAACACCTTCCTGTACGCAAAGTGACTTAATACAATAATTTAAGTCAAAAGCTTTCCAATAAAAGACATTGCTTGCTGCAGTCCTGGGGAGAACATCAGAAATGAGGATATTACTAGTTTTTTTTTTCTTTTCCTCCTGTAATGCTGGAGCATCAACTTGAACTTATTTGGGAGCTCTTCAGACCAGGTTCGCATTACATCGTTGGGTCCCGTGAGTATGATAACTAGACTATCATTAGTTGTACCTTCCAAAACAGTGTCCATGACCTCAGTTACATCATCAAGTCCAGCACCTGGAATGCAATATCACTTTTTTCTAGTTGGTACACTGCTGCTGAACTCCACAAGCTGTCCACGGATGATTGATTCTCCCACCAGTCGAGCATCATAAGTATCTTTGTCAGCGTCCGCCAATATATGGAATTTATTGTAGGTCATGACCGGTAATATGCTTCATGTCCTTGTCACCCTAGCACCATTTCGGACTACCTGGAAATTATCCTTTTCAGTTGGGGTTTGGTTAGTTTCAGTGGCAGAAAGGGGGACAATGTCAGTGTTACCTTGGGCAACTACCAGTCCTTGACCTAGGGGTGTAATTCCCTACACACTGCGCCCGACGTTGCTTGGAACTAATGCCTCCAATGTATCAATTCTGCAAGTCATGATATTAGTTTTGTTTGTAGCTTTGGGCAACTTTTTCTAAAGATCATGACAGAGTTTGCACATCCTGCAAAGAAAAGAACGGTCAGAGAAAAAAAAAAAATACGGTCAAGCAACCGGAGCAGGCTGTGCACATAACATTCCAAGGCATTTTGATTACTGCTGTTCCAAAAAATGCAGAGTTAATTGATTGTCGTCAAGCAGAAAATGTTCTGTCACCTGGAATGAAGGTACTCATAACTCACTAATTCCTGGAATGCATAGGCTTAGAAATAATATTATACCAGATGAAGCAGTGCCTATAAACTGGGAAAAAAGATAAATTTATCTGTAAAAAAAAATGTCATCCGTAAACAAAATAATTTCATGCAAAATTAACTTTTTGAAACATAAACGGGGAGTTACTTTGCAACAATAGTGATCTAAATGCTGAGATACAAACTGTCTTTTCAACTGAAGTAAAGGGGGAATCTACCTCCTAAGTATTCTAACTTACCATGAAATGAGAGAGAGGAAAAAAAAAATGATTATCCGGGTTGCCCAAACAAAGGTAGGCTAGGGGTGGGAAAGTCCAATTTAAAAAAAAAAATTTACTCTCAAAATAACTGTATACATGGGATATAAACTGTCTTCACTGGTGAAAACATCGACCAAAACTAAGGGAACAGTGTTCACTCACAACACTGTGCACAGGGGAATGCTTAACACTACAGTAAATACACCAAGTATTCTGTACAAGACTGCAGTTGTTTACATCCATGAACACAAAGGCGCCAACCACAGTCGCAAAGTATAACCACTAGCTGCTCCACTCAGATGACAAAAATCGTTTGCACTCTAGTGTATAACACACAACAATACACTGTATCACTCCAAAGTGAGCTCAGCTGGAACAAAAACAAGTCAGAATATTATAAAATTCTGTAGTGCCATAATTTTAAGTATTAGCATAAGTTAGTATAAGATAATATGGTAAGTGTAATCTTAAGTTTAGGTAGGGTTATAAATACAGTCTGTACAGCTCATGATTTAACCGTTAAGTTCTATATTTAAGTTTAGTCTTAACTGAGGTTCATAATGTGAGCATGATTCTGTTATTGATAGAACTACGTCAAATATTGGTGTGAATATGATTAATTGTTATACATATGGACCAGCTCTTTTCTAACAAAGATGTATAACTGCAGAAATTTTAGTAAGGATTAATTATCGCGAATGTCTTTGTTCGTATTCTGATCTAGAGATTTACCTGCTGAAGTTAATAATATTCCCCTTTCGAACTATCTAGTGCTGATTGAGAGCTGTCTGAAGTAAGGTTGCTGATGATAATCTTTAGTGAAGCGCGAATTTCACGTTATCGGAGTCGGGTTTACAGTCAGGTAGGCATGTAAATTGACGTGGGTAATAAAACTGTTCATTTTCCTAATTAATTTGGCTTCATTATGATTAAAGTTCCTGCACGCTTAGTACAAGAACTTTAAACATCGTAAGTCATTTATGTACGTATGTTGAGTGCAAGCATATATCTCTCGTATTCTTTAGAGATTTAGTAGAAACAAAATATTGCAGAGTAATCAGGTAAAGTTTTGGCTGATTCCTGAACACTGTCATGATGAGTACAAAAGAGCGGAGGGCAGCTCCAACCGACAGATTGCCGCTTCTCTCTCCATCATTACAGCTCAAGCCACTGCCAAACGCATCGCACTAAATCAACCCCCCTCCTCTTATTTCATGTAGCTTAAGTACCGAATATATCGGCTGGTCCATTTTGATTACAAACCATTTGATCACTGTTTATATAATTACTGTAACATTACTGCATATGATTCTTGAGTTATACGAGTTTAATATTAAGAGAATATCTTGGTGGTAATCAGTATTCTTTGAATCTTCCCGAGAGTCCAACTGTGACCACGGGATTAATATATCTATGTGTATCAATTTTCTTTCAATATTAATTTAGCTCATAAAGTTTCATATTTCTAGTGATGTAGCTCCTTATTATTATTTCGTATGAGTCCATTCACAGTTTGAAGAGTAATCTGTCTCAATCTTAATGCTTAGTAAATCTTAGGTTAAGTTATTTCAAGTTCGAGTTTTGCTATACTTTAAGGAGTGGTACAGACTACATTGAGTGGCCCACAAGGTGTGCTAATATCTAACTACTCACGTCCTCTCAAATAAGATCACGCTACCACATTTCCCATAAACCCTATAATAAGATCACGCTACTACATTTCCCATAAACTCTAATATGATCACACTACCTCATTTCCCATAAATCCTCAAATAAGATCACGGTACCGTGTTTATCTTAATCTCTAAAATTCTCTAATAAGATCAAGCTACCCTCTTTCTCTTAACCTCCAAAATTCTCAGATATGATCACGCTACCATATTTCTCTTAATCTCTAAAATTCTCTAATAAGATCATACTACATCGTTTTCATTAGTCTCTAAAATTCTCGGCGTTACACTGGTGGTATCAAAAATTCCTTGTGTTACAATGGTGACTAATTCTCAGCATTACGGTGGGGTCTAAAAAATCTCTGGGCATTACAGTTCCACTCAGCCAACAATGTTAGCTCTAATAAAAGAAGTAAAAAACAAAACAAGTGGTGCCAGGCACAACAAACCACGCTGAACAGCAGTTATTTTATTGTTGTTAAAAACTGACTTGGTACTGCCATTTAGTGTCTGTACATAACCAAAGTTTAAGGTAACGGCACAAATGTTTTCAGTTACGCCCTCTGAAAATCTGTGATCTTGCGTCTGACCTTTCAAGGTCACTCAAGGTGAAAGGTCATGGTGCCAAATGAAAGCCCACATGAGACTTACCATATCCTGATGACAGAAAATAACTCTATCTTCAGCCAGATTCGAGTTATAACTCCCTGGAATATCCGTGCCCTTGAGTTTGACCTGTCAGGGTCACTTACAGTGAAAGATCATGGTACCAGTTAAAAACCAATAGGGAACTACCTATATGATGAAACCAGTGAATACCTCTATTTTCAACTAGTTTTGAGCTACCCCCTGAATATCCGTGACCTTGAGTTTGACCTTTCAGGGTCACTCAAGGTCAAAGGTCTTGGCGCCAAATGGAAGCCTATATTACGAGTTACTGTATGTTCATTAGCGTAAATATCTCTATCTCAAACCGGTTTCAAGGTATAGCCCTCCGAAAATCCGTGACCTTGATTTTGACCTGTTAAGTTGATCACATACCCGCAAAACTGAATCACTTTCTTTTGGGACGAGTGCCCACATATCCTGAAAGGTTTATGCAATTTCATTCAGCCGTTTCTCCATAATGTTGCTAACAAACAAACAAACAAACTCGACCAAAAGCAATACATCGCCAGAGTCCGTCCAGGCGAGGTAACAAAGTTCCACTCAGTTCTTAATGTTTAAACTGGGTATAAACTGTTCTTACTGGTGAAACAACATACAGTTAATACTCACCCAGTCATAGCTCAAAATTTACACAGGGTAATGTAGAGGAGGAAAACGTGGCTGAGATTGTGGCAGATAGAAGGGTGCAAGGAATAAATGTGTTGGGAGAGTTGAATGATTCTTTGATCACGAAGGAGGAAGTGGAGAAGGCAGTAAAGGAGATGAAAACAGGGAAAGCTGCAGGTATGGATGGGTGTGCTGTGGAATGCCTGAAGGGTGGTGGAGTGACTATTGTTGACTGGTTAGTAAGATTATTGAATGTGTGCTTTGAGAAAGGTATGGTGCCAATTGACTGGGCAAGTGCTTGTGTGGTCCCGTTGTATAAAGGCAAGGGTGATAAGTATGAATGTACTAGCTTTAGGGGTATAAGTCTGTTGAGTGTTGTAGGTAAAATGTATGGTAGAGTGTTAATTATGAGAGTTAGAGAGGGTACAGAGGGAGTGATTAGTGATGAGCAGTGTGGCTTTAGGAGAGGGAGGGGATGCGTTGATCAGGTGTTTGCTGTGAGACAAGTGTGTGAAAAGTATTTAGCGAAAGGCAAGGATGTGTTTTGGGCATTTATGGATTTAGAGAAAGCGTATGATAGAATTGATAGGGAGGCTTTGTGGACTGTTTTAAGATTGTATGGACTTGATGGTAGGTTACTAAAAGGGGTGAAAAGTTTTTATGTAAATAGTAGAGCGTGTGTAAGAGTGGGAAATGCTGTGAGTGATTGGTTTCCCGTGAGAGTGGGGCTGCGACAGGGATGTGTGATGTCGCCTTGGTTGTTTAATATTTACATGGTGTTGTAAGAGGAGGTGAATGCAAGAGTTTTAGGTGGTCTGAGTCTGGTAAATGTTGATGGAGGAGAGTGGAATCTGAAGCAACTGCTGTTTGCAGATGATACTGCATTGGTGACCGATTCAGAGGAGAAATTGAGACAGTTGGTAGAGGAGTTTGGAAGGGTGTGTGAAAGGAGGAAATTGAAAGTAAATGAGAATAAGAGTAAAGTGATGAAGTGTACGAGGTTGATAGATGGTAGGGGGATGAATATAGTTTTGAATGGTGAGTTGCTTGAGGAGGTAGATTGTTTTAAATATCTAGGGTCACATGTTGCTGTGGATGGAAAAATAGATGCAGAAGTGAAGTTTAGAATAAATGAAGTAGGAAAGGTGCTGGGAGGAATGAAAAAGTGTTTAAATGTCGTTCGCTTAGAATGGATGTAAAGAGAAGGCTGTATGAGGGTGTTGTGGTACCGACTGCGTTATATGGGGCTGAAACATGGAATATGGGTGTAGCAGAGAGGAAAAGTTTGAATGTAATGGAGATGAGATGTCTGAGGAGTATGTGTGGAGTGACGCGTATGGATCGAGTGCGAAATGATGAAGTGCGAAGGAGAACTGGAGTTGTTCGGGAGATGGCTGGTAGAGTTGAGCAGAGGGTGTTGCAATGGTTTGGGCATATGGAGAGAATGGATAATGAGCGATTGGTGAAAAAGATAACTAGATCTGATGTGAGAGGTGTAAGACTGAGAGGAAGACCACGAATAGGATGGATGGACAGTGTGAAGAGAGCGCTGGATGCGAGAGGGATGTCTGTTGAGCAAGGAAGAGTGGCTGTGCGTGACAGAAATAAATGGAGAGAAATTGTGAATGAATAAGTGATGACGCAGCCCTGAGGGGATATTCTCCCGCATTTGGTCTGATCAGCTAGTCAGGTCAGGTGCGGGTAAGGGGATGGGTCTGTTATTATGTGGCAGGGGTAAACCAGTTCTGCTGTCGGGCCCTGCTGTGGATGTCACTGCTTGCATTGCGCAGTTGACCCTTGTGCGGTGTGATGCGGTGAGGATCTGTCCGTTCTCCCCTTTGGGGCTAAGATGCGAATGAATGTGTTTGAATGGATGAGTAAATGGAGAGTGTGTCGTCCTGTCTCGGCTACCTCCCTTTCCTTGGGGGAAGCAGCCTAGGTATATATAAAAAAAAAAAAAAAATACCACTTCCACGAGAACAGTACAGTGGGTCAAGATAAATCCGGCTGGTTACATGAGCAATGGATGTCACACACACACACACACACACACACACACACACACACACACACACACACACACACACACAGTGTCCGACCTTCCTTGGTGTAGGACGTGCTTTGTTGGCATTCCCCGGAGCTGCCTGGGTCAGCTGTTGACCTGTCCCATCTCCCAGCTTTCACGCTGGACACGGGTGTAACACTTGATGCAAGGTTTGTCTCAGTTAACCTCAAGCAAATGTGATATGACTGTTGAAAAACTAAGAATATAATGAAAACAAGGAAAGGAGAGAGAGAAAGAAGTGAGTTACTATCTGCCGCACAGTGGTTACGGTCGAGGGGTCGATCCCTTGGTCAACTAGCCAGACTGACATACAACAGAACACAGCTTTGTCGCTTGAAGAAATGATTGGATGGCCTGATACAAACGCCTGTAAATCATTGAAAACAATGAACATCTTTCATGCAAGAGGCCCGAGAAAACAGCCATAAAAACAACGTTATTCAAACATTGGTTAAAAAAAATAAAAATAAAAATAAAAGAAAAAGCTCACAAACCCTACAAACACTTCAAAGTTCCAAGGATGCAGTACGACCTGCCAACTCTGATGATGTCAAATGTCACGTTACTGCCCAATAAATTGGAGGAACTAACAGTCACTGTCAAGTCAGTTAATAGTCAAGTGACTGCAATAACAGAACCCTGGCAAAATACATTTGAGATTTGCACCAGTGAGAACTTAGTCTATTTACCATCTGCGGATAACTAGACGTGCAGGAGGGGTAGCAATGTTTTGCCAAAAGGACCAAAGTCCAGTAGAGCTGAATGTTCAATGCTAGTGAGGGCGGATGCACTGTATGTAAGGGTCACACCACATCTATCACCACGGTCAGTCTCCACCATTATGCCACTGCGTTGTGTATCACCCTGTGCGCTACCCCAGACAGATGTGCTGCTGCAATTTTTGGCTTATATATAAGACATAATGATTTCCTGGAAACCAGGAAATCATTGACAACGCTGTGTGGTAACCTTATGACCAACCAACACGTGTTCCCTACGTGACAACAAGTGGGTTGGCGGAGAGTTAGTGTCCCTCCGCAGAAAACAACTAACTAAAAATGCGAAGAATATCTATCTATCTATATATATATATATATATATATATATATATATATATATATATATATATTTGTGTGTGTGTGTGTGTGTGTGTGTGTGTGTGTGTTTTACAGGCAGACTGTGATCAGTCAGGTCGTGAAATGCGTAATCAGTTCATGAAATCATTGTAAACTGGGATGAGTTAATTTAGGTTTGGTTAGGTCAAGCTACGTTAAGTTAGTTTAACTTAGGTGAACTCTAAGTTATGCTATGCGTTTATCTAAATTTCCTAATTTAATATAACTAACCTAACCACTGCTGACCTTAACTTAGATTATCCCAGCCTAAAATAATCGCAGCCTAAATAACCTAATCAAAATTTAACCATACCAGTTGAAATTCATTTCACGAAATGCATAGTTATTTCATGAAATGGCTGATTTCACAGTCTGCTTGTAGGTTGTGTGTGTATATATATATATATATATATATATATATATATATATATAATACTAATAGCACTTTGTAAAGACTTTACCTGTATACTTTCAGCGAAAATGTTGCGAAATTACCAATAAACCAATGTTTGTCAATATCATCAGCATCATCCGGTCCTCCTTCCCCACCCTAGGGCAGGGTGAGGAGTAGCAATGTCCACACAACCCAAATTTGCCCAATCGAATGGGCCACGCTTCCATTCACTCATCATCTAATCCTCCGGAATCCTGGCTCTATCGGATAAGCCAAAACATTCACCACATTCTGTATCTTTAGACAAACGTATCTAATAGAGTCATTCCGGATGCTGGCACGTTAAAAAGGGGTGCCAAATCCCTGATCATGCTCTTCTCACAATACTCATCCAGCCAGCTTGATCTCATGTCATTTCCCTAGCCCCACCAAACTCCAAACCTCTGTTCCTCACACACTCGTCCACATATCTCTCCACCTTCTTGGCCTACCTCGCCTCCTCCGTCCTTCAAATTTGCTCAGATATACCTTTTTCACTACTCCATTGTTATCCATTCTCTACACATGACAATACCATGTCAGTACACTCTCTTCGATTCTTCTTCTTCTTCTTCTTCTTCTTCTTCTTATTATTATTATTTATATTATTATTTCCTCCTTCAACTTTATCATTCTTTTTCTCTCTGCTTCCCTCTCTTCCTATTCCTCCCATCTTTTCTGACATTCTCATACTCTTCTTTCCTTCTCAGGTGGCATTACATTTGGTGACAAGCCTAATGGTTTACTGTAAGCCAGGAAACCATTTACAGCGCTGGGTTGTAGTCATTTATCCAGCCCATAAAACTATGTGTCTACAAGTGGGTTTGCTTAGGGTTAGTTCCCCTCCCTGTAAAACAAGTCAAAGACAAACAGCCACTCCTTACGGTATTATGGCGTCTGGTTATATATATATATATATATATATATATATATATAATTTTTATAGGTGTTATTACACACAAACACACACGCACACACCATGCAGTTACGTGTGGTACACTACACTCATGCGCATATATGCTGGCACAACAGAAATGTAACTCTTATCCATAGTTTGGTCATTGGAATTCCTGGTATATGAGAGGATTACATACTTACTTTCTTTCATCTCTGACAGAAAACTTTAAATTAAACTATTTGCCACGTCCATACTTGTAAAGCTCATCTGAATACTGTATATTGTGCCAGCCTTGCCCATCCACCCAACCATCACAGCCAATTTCCTCAAACGGTATATATATATATTGTTACGTTGTCCGCCTTTCCGTTCCCACGGGTGCAGCCGTTACAGCTGGGCTAGGGGGATTATGCAGTATGTATCCGCGTCATTCGCGGAGTTTATATTAGCGAGTGCTACAAATTCTTTTGTTTCTTTCGTTCCCGCCACTGAGGGCAATTTTATTTTATACCATGCTGAGTATGCATTTGATTATTTTGATTGTCTTGTGTGAGCTACCAGTATATTTAATGATGTTTTGCTTGCATTAGAAGTACCAGTTTATTGTAGAGAGAGAGAGGGGCACGAATATAAGTTCTTATTAATTAATTTGATTATGCGTTCGCGCTTGGCCGTGCGCGAGCCTTGATCAGAGGCAGCAAGGTAAAGAGAAGAGTATACTGAGAGGTAAGTACAGCACCCCCGAGCCGCGCAGATTCTGTGACGTCAAAGTTAATAAGAGAGAGAGAGAGAGAGAGAGAGAGAGAGAGAGAGAGAGAGAGAGGTGGGGGTGGTGGAAGAAAACGGGAGCTTGACAGAAAACCATCTGTATGTATGGTACGCTATTGTATTATGAATGTTCACACAGGTCGCTACTCAACACACTCACACAGTAATGGAACTAACTTGTTAAACTCGGTAGTTGAAGAGTAGGCACTGCTCCTTTCTTGAATTTCCTTTGTCCAGGAGGCACTGGTAAACCAAGCAATTCATACTTAAGGTTGCGTTCAAAGGCAGTACTCTCAAAATGACGGCTGCATACAAAACCAGATGACCGATTTTTCTTTGTGTCACATAATTCAATCCATTTTTTTCTAAGTTCTTCATCTTTCGGCAGTGCATGAAAATGTATTCTCTTGTCACCTTTCACATGAATGGATTTGCATCCACGAACTATACAAATTGTTGGCATGTTCACAAAATTATCTGTATTGCCATAGCCACCCCTAAAAACAGAAAACGGAGTACTTATTCACAGGCAGGTGTGTGTGTGACTGGCGTGTGTTGAGCAGGATGAGCTGCAGTCTGTATTAACTATGACGTCATGCGCAGACCGAGACGCATTTTAGCTCCCCCTCACCCCCCCATGAAACTACCTTTCATTCTCTTTACCTTGAGAGGCAGTATCTTCCCAGCTAGCTTCCGTATCGTGCGTGTGTGCACACTCTCTCTCTCCCCAGTCATTTTTATGCCGAGCTGGCGTTTTCATTTAAGTTTATTTTTATTCTTTTGTTGCTGACTGAGGAAAGTAGTTATTTTATTTTGTTTTGTGACCGTGTTGTCTTTGGAGGGCCAGTTTGGCTCACCGTGCTCTTCTCGCTGCCTTTGTTAACGTTCCCCAACACACGTACATACACACACACACCCCTAACCCCTACACAGTTAATCCCATCTCTTTGCTCAAGGCTAGTGAGAACCATCGTGAGCTATTAACTGCGTTCCCCCTTGGACACGGGTTAAGTAGAAAGTCGTCACCACCGGAAGTAAGTGGGAGGTGTTCCTGTATACTGTCTCGGGCGGTATTACTTCCGGTAGTGACGATAGTAGGCTAGATCTATAGGTAGGCTGTTCCGTTTTATTATCAAAGTACAGAGTGTTGCGTTCTTAAGTAAGTACTTTTCCGTTGCGCAGTTTTTCTCTAGTTTGCGGAGTGTCAGTGCCGGGGTCTGCGTTATTTTTGCAACGCAGTGGAGGCCGATCATCTAAGGCTGACTTGTTGTCTTTTTGTAATAGCCCCGGGCTGGCGCCACCGTAACAGTGGCGACCTCGGATCAGGATATCCTAACAGTGCCTTTTTCTTGCTAGGATATCGTTACCTTGGCGTTCTCTGTGCTTTGAGGTGAAGTTGATGTGTTTGTAGTTTCTCAGTCAGCATTAGTATTTCATTATTCAGTACTGCCATTGATTTGTCGCCATGGAGTCACGCGTGTCTACACCAGATCGCGTACGTGCTGAGTCACCTGTGGATATGGAAAATATGGAACAACGAGAGGCACATAGCAAAGGTACTCCCCGTGTGAGCCCTGAGTTTGACTATGGTGCTGAGTTGCCTCGTTTCGCTACCCCACTATTACCATCTATGATGCCGCCGAGCCAGTTTAGAGCAGTTCCCCCGGGTATGTCTGGTGCTTTCCCTGGAGCTGTTCATTCCACTCCCATATACCCTGGAGTCTTGTCACCGGAGGCTCAGTTGCAGTTGGAGTTAAAAAAGATGGAGATCCAGCGTGCAAAAGAAGAGAGGGAGATGAAGATGCAGCGTGCAAGAGAGGAGATGGAGTTGCAGCGTGAAAAAATGCGATTTGAGCTGGAGAAGACTCGCTTGGAGGTGACTGCTAATAGACCAACTTCAGATACCCAAACCTCAGGTCGTGCAGAGGATAGGGAGAGTTGGTTCTCAAGGAGTCTAAAATTAGTGCCGGCATTTGATGAGTTGAAGGTGACAGAATGGTTTGTCAGGTTTGAGAAGAAGGCTAGGGAGTTTGAGTGGCCAAGGCAGCGCTGGGTGGGGTTGGTATCTAATGTGCTGAAGGGAAAAGCCTTGGAAGTGTATAATAGGTTGAGCCCTGAGGATGTAGATGATTATGATGAATTTAAAACAGCCATCCTGAAGGCATATGAACTTAGACCAGAGGCTTATCGGTTGTTGTTCCGTGGTGCTCGGAAAAGGCCTGCTGACACCTATATGGCCTACGCCAGGTATCTGGAGGAGAGGTTAGACGAGTGGTTGCTGAGTGAGAGCGCCACTTCGTATAACGAGGTGCGTGAACTGCTTTTGATGGAACATTTTACCAACATGGCTGACAAAGAAATTGGTGTTAAAATTAGGGAGAAGAGATTCAAGACCGTGAAGGAGGCAGCGACGTGGGCTGATGACCGGGTGTTTGCCTTGCGGAGTATGGGGGTCAAGTACGCTAATTTTCAGTATTCCAGGGAGAGGACTGTGAGTGGCCCTGCCTGGGATAAATCTCCCGTGAATCAGTCCAAGGGAAGTTCAGAGGAGAAAAAGAATTCAGGGAGAAAGAGCCCTGTATCCAGTTCGAAGCTAGTTTGTTACTTTTGCAAACAGAGTGGGCACATCAAGCCTAACTGCCCTAAGTGGAAGGCCTCCCAAAATGCCAAACCAGTGGCACTAATTGTAGGTTCGAGTCAGGTGAACGAGAGGAGTTGGGAGAGTGGTAACGGTGAGGGAGAAGTCTGTGGAAAGCTGGAGTGCAGCCGGCTGTGCTCGCTGCCAGCTCAGGCTGAAAAGGTTACCCAACATGCTACGCCACCTCCGGATGAACTGCCTCAGAAATCGTCCCTAGACTGGTGTAAACCTTTTATATGTCACGGCACAGTGAAAATTCATGGGATCAGTTATCCAGTTACTGTGGCTCGTGATACCTGTGCACAACAGTCTGTGTGCAGAAACGTGACTGGAGGGCCTGTAAACTCAGGGAAGTATGTGCTGTGTAGAGGCATGAACTCAGATGAATACTATGATTATGTTCATGTGGAACTCGATTGCCCCATTGTTCAGGCTGCAGCTCAAGTAGCTGTTGCTGATGTAATGCCAGTAGAGGGGATTGATTTTCTGCTGGGGAACGACCTGGCTGGGGAGAAAGTATTTCCATCTCTTCCCCCACCAGTTGTGGCAGAGAAGTGTTTTGATGCCCCAGAAATTGGTATTGAAGTTGATGCAGAAGTGGAAGCCATGTTCCCGGTCTGTGCAATTACAAGATCTATGGCACAGGTTGCAGCCCGGGAGAAAGAACTGGTGAAGTCACAGGTTCTTGGGGTCGACTGTGGTGAGGCAGGGCCACCAATGGAGGAACCTAGTGAGCAGAGTGTTGCTGTAGTGGGTGAGGAGAGTGGGAATGCGTGCATGGGCGCCGCCCCACTTCCCACTCAGGACACTAGAGGTGGTGTTGAGTGTGTCTGTGTGGAGACTGAACCCAGCCCATCGACTGAATTAGGAGAATTTCAGGACGCTGGGGTCGACTGCAGGGATGCAGGACCACCGTCAAACGCGCCTGAGGAACAGAGTGTCACTGTTGAGGGTAGAGGTGATGATGATGTCAGTGTGGAGTCTGACATTCCTCCCCCTGTCGAGTGTACTAGAGGTGACGCTGAGATTGATCGCCCTTCGCAATCCAGTGTCCCGACCAGTCCCTTATCTCAGTCCTCAGTAGAGCTGGCGGGTGTTGGGCCAGCAGAATTGAGGGTGAAGCAACAGGAGGATGTAACATTAAAGCCCTTGTTTGCTCGAGTAGGGGAGGAAGGAAGTGTGGAGTGTGGTAAGGAGGAGTTCCTGATTAAAGACAATGTTTTATATCGCCGATGGACGCCCACTGGCGCCACGGTGGATGGAGGAGTGGGTGAGTTAGTGCAGGTGGTGGTGCCTGTGCAGTATAGGGTGCCGTTAATACAGTTAGCACATGAGGGACCTTTAGCAGGTCACTTGGGAAACAGAAAGACAGTGCAGCGCTTAAGATATAACTTTTGGTGGCCAAGTATGCCGGGACAAGTTGCTGCGTACATCAAGAGCTGTCACACGTGTCAGATAGTGGGCAAGCCTAATCAAGTTCTTCCTGTGGCCCCTTTGATTCCCATTCCTGCAGTTGAACCTCCGTTTACCCGGGTAATCATTGATATCGTGGGCCCTTTACCTCCTGTTTCTGCTGGAAACAAGTATTTGTTAACCATAATGGATGTTACAACGCGATACCCAGAGGCTATACCAATCAGAAGCATGCAGGCGAAGTCAGTAGTCAAGCAACTTATCCTGTTCTTTACTCATTTTGGCCTGCCCAAGGAGTTGCAGTCAGACCGTGGAGTGAATTTTACATCTAATTTGTTTAAGCAGACAATGACAGAGTTGGGCATCAAACACATTTTGTCCAGTGCCTACCATCCGCAGTCACAAGGTGCCCTGGAGAGGCATCATCAGACCTTAAAGACCATGCTGCGCACCTTCTGCTATGATAGTGGAAAGGATTGGGACCTAGCGGTACCCTTTGTTATGTTTGCAGTGAGAGAGGTACCAACTGAGTCGTTAGGGTTTTCACCCAATGAGTTAGTGTTTGGGCACAGAGTTCGTGGTCCCTTGGATGTGGTGCGAGAGGCCTGGAGTAACAACAAATCTGGCAACCAGGAATCCATGCTTGACTATGTCTGCCGCACTCGGGAGAGACTGCATTGCGCTTTAGAGCTTGCCCGTGACCATCTAATCGGGGCTCAAGCGAAAATGAAGGCTCATTACGATAAGGTCAGAAGTCGTGAGTTTAAGCAAGGAGATGAAGTTTTGGCATTGCTGCCCATGCAAGGAAAACCTCTGGCGGCTAGATTCAGTGGTCCTTATATTGTGAAGAAGAGAGTTGGGGAACTTGACTATCTAATTGTTACCCCAGATAGGCGGAAGAGTACTCAGTTGTGCCACATTAATATGTTGAAGCCATACTACCGCCCAGTTGATTCTCATTGTGGGATGACTGCTGATGTCTCTCACCTGGGATGTGAAGGACGGGGAAAGGAGGACGTGGCATCAAAGGAACGTGCTGTGGAGGGAGCTGTTGGTGCCGGTGATGTGAGTAGTGGACCAGGGTTACAGCCACAGTCCCTGGAAGGTGATTTTGGAGTGGACGTTGAGGGAACCAGGGATAAGAGCGCTCCTGTAGTTTTGGTGGTTGGTAGTGAGTTGGAGGAGCAGGAGGAAGTGCTTAGTCGTGGTGAGATGTTACCAGCTGACCTATGGGAGGGCAATGGTTATGCAGCTCTGGTGGAGAAATTGCGACACCTTGATCCAGTAAAGCGAGAAGAGCTGTGCAACAGATTATGGAAACATCCGAAAGTTTTTGGAGATTCACCGGGATTGACAACTTGGGTTACTCATGACATTGACGTTGGGGATAGTAAGCCTGTAAAATTAGCTCCCTACCGCATCAACCCTATCAGACAGAAAGCTCTCGATAATGAGATCAAGTATATGTTGGACCAAGGATTGATCAAGAGGAGTTTCAGTGAGTGGAGTTCACCAGTTACCTTGCAGCCGAAGCCAGATGGGAAGGTTAGGTTGTGTGTGGACTTCTGGAAAGTTAATTCACTGTCTAAGACCGATGCTTATCCTTTACCTCGGGTCGATGACTCCGTGGACAAGGTGGGAAATGCCACTTATATCACCAAACTTGACTTAGTAAAAGGATACTGGCAGGTCCCGCTGACGGAACGGGCTAAACAAGTGGCTAGCTTTGTTGTCAGTGGTGCAGTATATCAGTGCCAGGTGATGCCTTATGGATTGAAGAATGCTCCAGCCACTTTCCAGAGGCTTATGGATAAAGTGGTGGATGGCATACCCAATTGTGTCGTTTGCATCGATGATGTCATTGTGTATGACACCAAGTGGGAGGAGCACCTTGATCATGTGGAAATGCTCATTAAGCGGTTGGAGGAAGCTGGCTTAGTAGTCAACTTAGACAAGTGCGAGTTCGTACGTGCTAAGGTCCAGTACCTTGGATTTGTTGTGGGACATGGGCAAGTGGCTCCACCTCGGGCTAAGGTGGATGCCATTTCCAACTTTGCAGCACCCCAGTGTCGCCGTGCCCTCCAGCGATTTTTGGGCATGATCGGCTATTACCGAAGATTCATTGGGAATTACTCCACAGTGCTTGCCCTTCTTACTGACTTATTGCGCAAGGATAAGAAGTGGCAGTGGACAGCCGAGTGTGAGCAAGCTTATTACGGTTAAGTCTCTGCTGTGCCACCACCCTATATTGCGTGCACCAGATTTTGACAAACCTTTTGTGCTGGCAGTTGATGCTAGCCGAGTAGGGGTAGGAGCAGTGTTGATGCAGCCAGATGAGGGCCAGGTTGAACATCCCATATCATACTTCTCAAAGAAGTTTAATAGAGCCCAGAAGAACTATTCCGTCATAGAGCAGGAGTTATTAGCGATTATCCTGGCCCTGCAACACTTTGCTGTCTACCTGCCCCCTTTTGGCCCTGTGATCAAGATTTATTCAGACCATCATCCCCTGCAGTTTTTGAACAAGTTTAAATTTAAGAACCAGCGTTTGACCCGCTGGAGTTTGCTTTTGCAAGAGTACAATTTAGAAGTTAAGCATATTAAGGGGATTGATAACGTAATTGCTGATTGTTTATCCAGGGAGGGGTCAGGGTCTTGATTCGAAAATTTTGATCCAGGGCTCAAAATTTTCCCTTGGGGAAGGGCGTGTTACGTTGTCCGCCTTTCCGTTCCCACGGGTGCAGCCTTTACAGCTGGGCTAGGGGGATTATGCAGTATGTATCCGCGTCATTCGCGGAGTTTATATTAGCGAGTGCTACAAATTCTTTTGTTTCTTTCGTTCCCGCCACTGAGGGCAATTTTATTTTATACCATGCTGAGTATGCATTTGATTATTTTGATTGTCTTGTGTGAGCTACCAGTATATTTAATGATGTTTTGCTTGCATTAGAAGTACCAGTTTATTGTAGAGAGAGAGAGGGGCACGAATATAAGTTCTTATTAATTAATTTGATTATGCGTTCGCGCTTGGCCGTGCGCGAGCCTTGATCAGAGGCAGTATCTTCCCAGCTAGCTTCCGTATCGTGCGTGTGTGCACACTCTCTCTCTCCCCAGTCATTTTTATGCCGAGCTGGCATTTTCATTTAAGTTTATTTTTATTCTTTTGTTGCTGACTGAGGAAAGTAGTTATTTTATTTTGTTTTGTGACCGTGTTGTCTTTGGAGGGCCAGTTTGGCTCACCGTGCTCTTCTCGCTGCCTTTGTTAACGTTCCCCAACACACGTACATACACACACACACCCCTAACCCCTACACAGTTAATCCCATCTCTTTGCTCAAGGCTAGTGAGAACCATCGTGAGCTATTAACTGCGTTCCCCTTGGACACGGGTTAAGTAGAAAGTCGTCACCACCGGAAGTAAGTGGGAGGTGTTCCTGTATACTGTCTCGGGCGGTATTACTTCCGGTAGTGACGATAGTAGGCTAGATCTATAGGTAGGCTGTTCCGTTTTATTATCAAAGTACAGAGTGTTGCGTTCTTAAGTAAGTACTTTTCCGTTGCGCAGTTTTTCTCTAGTTTGCGGAGTGTCAGTGCCGGGGTCTGCGTTATTTTTGCAACGCAGTGGAGGCCGATCATCTAAGGCTGACTTGTTGTCTTTTTTGTAATAGCCCCGGGCTGGCGCCACCGTAACAATATATATATATATATATATATTCATCCCCGATTACCTGTAATGCATTTGGGGGAGAAATCTGTAACCTTTACGACCGCCCCCGTCAACTTTTACGCAATATCCATCCGTACCGGATGTACTCACTCCCTTCTGGCCATCACCCATCATCACACCCAACATCATATAAAGCCATCCCACCTCAAATGTTTGTGTTTACTCCACCAACTTTTTCCCAAGTACCTTTTATTTGCACCATGAGAGCAAAATTACAACATCTATCTTCATGGTGTATACTTTCGACAGCAGGCCTCACCACCCACTATGGCCACAGTCCACTCTACGCATTCATCTTTGATGCAGTTTTGCAGGGTAAGTACAACGGCACTTTCACATTAGCTCACATATCTTACCATCGCCACCTTCAGCACCCACATCCCACAGCAGTAGCACCTTCACCTCACTATACGTCGTCTTCCTTAATTTTGGTAAAGCTTATACGTCGTTCAATGACAGAAAAAGACTGTATTGTATACTATATTTTTTCGTGATTAAAGTCATCCTTTGTTAATCTCGTCATACAGTTCGTCGTTCAAAGTGGAGAGAGTGCAATCTAAAGCCAAGTTAATGATAACAGAATATAGTATCTTCACCCCAGCAGCACGTTTACCCATCATGATCATGATGGAGTGACTGACCTGTTACGACGTGGACAGTGACAGAAGCGAGTGTGGCCAGCCTGGGTCTACAGGAGTAGTTGCCGGAGTCTTGATGCACCGCCCGCGTGATGTGCAGCTTGGAGGTCGTTTGCTGCGGCGTCTTCTCCACCTACCACAGAGGGGAGTCAACAGGGGTCTTAATTCCTAGTCTTATCCCTAACATTCCCATTTCTGTTGCTTTCTCTTTTCATCTTTTGACAATCATGGTGTACCAAAGTTTCAAACACTTGTGGTTACTAACATCTTCATATAGTCCTATCAGAGCTTCAGTACTCAGATCTCTATTATGTATTAAGACCATCATAATTATAACCACTTACGTTATTTCTTCACACCACTGTGCTGCCTATTAAATATAGTTACATTTCCCTTCAACTTTTGCATCAACTTAAGTAAACATATCCAACAATTTTATCCTTCCAATATTCACCGACCTACCACTTAGGCACCTTCTCTCTCTCTAATGAACCACTTTTCCCATCTCTGCCTGTCTGTCTGTCTATCTGTCTGTCTGTCTGTCTATCTGTCTGTCTGTCTGTCTGTCTCTGTCTCTGTCTCTCTCTGTCTCTCTCTCTCTCTCTCTCATGCTGCTTTCTCACCTCCAAGCTGATGCCTCCTCTAGGTGAGCTGTAGTTGAGTGCATGGTGGCCTCTGAACCAGGCCACAGTGTCTACTACGTCTGGCCCCGCCGGCACCACACACACCAGGCTGATAGTGGAACCCCGCTGCACAAACACCTCACTGGGGCCCTGGATCACTGCAGCCTGGCGCTCTGCACAAGGCAATGCAAAGTTGCTCCCACATTCATCATCCTTTCAACAGCTTATACTGAACCAGTGACAGGCAACACTCACACAGCTGCTTACATGGATGCAAACACAGGTTACACTCACACACCTGCATACATACACACAATCACAGGGTACACTCACACAGCTGTTACATGGACACAATCACAGTCTACACTCACACACCTGCTTACATGGAAATCGCTGGTAACACTCACACAGCTGCTTACATGAACCCAGTCACAGGCAACTTTCACATAGCTGCTTGCATGAACACAATCACAGGATACACTTACACAGCTGCATACATGGAAGCAATCACAGGACACGTCCGCAGTTATCAGACTGTCAGCTTACAGAAGCCAGGGTTAGATATTAGAGATGGACAAGTAGTCCACTGGGGTTTCAGGTAGTCATAATATTTGCATACTGCATGAATTTAGAATCTTCCAATTACAGTTCGGGTAAATTATAATATTCGCATTAAAACAGAAATGTTAATTCATATTTAGAGATGGGGCATAATCATCAACCTGCATGTGGTACTTTCTTTTATATTATAATGTGGCTACATCTTGCATCGTTTTCTTATAACAGAAAGATGGAAAAAGAGCATAAGAGAGTATGGATCAGTTGGCTCAAGGATTGTGTGGGTAAGATTGAAAGTTGGAATACAAATGTGGGCGATTGTGTGTGTGTGTATGCCCAACGCAAGATCGTGCAAGCAGAGTGAGAGAAGAGTTCTGGACAAATGTGGAAGTGTGCATGGAAAAGTTTGGAAGGAATGAGAGTGTTTTTGATCGGTGACATGAATGGTAAAGTAGGCAATGTGAAGGTGGATGTAATAGTTGGTGAGTGAGGTGTGCCTGCTGTGATAGATGAGAATAGCAGTGCGTTAGTGGCCATTTGTGCTGGGAGGGGGTTGGTGATAGCCAATACCCTCTTCAGGCACAAAATTATCCACAGGTATACACGGTGAGTGATGAGAAGGGTGGGTGGTTAACTGAATGAAAGGAAGGCAATGATTGATTATGTGTGTGTGGATGAAAGAATGCGAAAATGTGTAATGGATGCCAGAGCTTATAGAGATTGGGGGAGTGGACTTTCTGACCACTACTTGGTGGTGGCCAGAGTCAAGGTTCAATTAGGATGGAGAAATAGAAGAAGGGAAGGCCGGGAAGAAGGAGTATTTGTAAGGAGAGTGGAAAGGTTACAAGAGGACGAGAAAAAGGCAGAGTATAAGAGAGAAGTGGAGGAACGATTGGGCAATTGGACTAGATGGGGGATGTGGAATGTGTGTGCAGGATATTTACAGAAGAAATATGTGCAGCATGTGATGTGGTGTGTGGGAGGAAGAGAAGACGGAGAGGTGTGCAAGGATCAGCGTGGTGGAATGAAGAGGTGAGACAGGCTGTGTCACAAAAGAAGAAAGCATACAATGAATGGATGAGAAATAGGGGCGTGGAAGAAGGTGAGAGGCGGAAGAGAGAGTTATATGTAGAAAGACAGAGAGAGGTGAAAAGGTGAGTAAGAAGAGAGTGGATGAGGAATTTGGAACTTGAGTATAAAGTGGAGGGACTGTAAGAAAATGTTCTGGAAAGAGGTGAAAAGAGTAAAACAGGGTGGAAGTGAAGTTAGCAGGGGAGTGAAAGATAAAAATGATATATTACTAGTGGAGAAGGGAGAAAAAGTGAGCAGATGGAGAGAACACTTTAAGGAATTGTTGAACATAGAGGATGAAAGTAATGCGAGTATAAGTGGGTGGGGAATGGCTGGGAGAAGGAGGGAGGTGAGAAGACAGGAAGAAATCAGCAGGATAGAAGTTGTGGAAGCAATGAAGAAAGTTAAATTGGGGAAAGCCCCAGGGATTGATGGAGTGTGTGGTGAAATGCTGAAGTATGGGGGAGAGATAGTATTAGAATGGATGTGGAAAATGTGCAGATTGGCCTGGGAGGAAGGCAGAGTCCTGGAGGATTGTAAGTTAGGTATAATTATTCCCTTGTACAAAGGAAAAGGGGAAAAAGAAGTGTGTGGTAATCATAGGAGCATCTGTCTTCTTAGTATAATAGAAAAAGTGTATGGTAGGATACTAACTGACAGAGTTAGAGAAAGAACAGAGAAATTAGTTGGAGAGAAACAAGGAGGCTTTAGGAAGGGAAGAGGTTGTGTAGATCAGATATTCATTCTTAGATCTTTAGTGGAAAAGTTTCTAGAGAAGGGAAAGAAGTTGTATGCGGCTTTCATGGATTTGGAGAAAGCATATGACAGGGTGGATAGACAAGGCTTGTGGAAAGTGTTAAGAATATATGGAGTAGATGGGAAGTTGTTGAATGCTGTGAAGAGTATGTATGATGGTGCTAAGGCTACAGTGCGTGTCGATGGTGAACTGAGTGAATTTTTCTCTTTGAATGTTGGGTTGAAATAGTGATGTGTCATGTCTCCATGGTTGTTCAATCTGTATATGGATGGGGTAATTAAAGAGGTACAAGGTAGGGCAGTGGATGTTGGAGTGACCTTGGTGAGAGAGGGTAGTGTTTGAAAACTCCCTGTACTATTGTTTGCAGATGATGCTTTGTTGTTGAGTGAAGACGAAGGGGAGCTGCAATGCTTGGTGGATGAGTTTGGGAGAGTGTGTAAGAAACGGAATCTGAAGGTGAATGTAGGGAAGAGTAATGTGATGGTCTTTGAGAGAGGTGAAGTCAGTGAATGTATAGCGAGGTTGGATGGTGAGGAATTGGAAAATGTGAGTATGTTTAAGTACTTGGGTAGTGTGATGAGTAAGGATGGAGGTTTGGAGGGTGAAATGCTTGAAAGGGTACAGCAGGGAAGAAAGGTTGCTGGTTCCTTGAAAGCGGTGATAAGAAGCAGGGAAGTGAGCATGGAAGTGAAAAAGTTACTACATGACAGTATTGTGATACCAACTCTAACGTATGGAAGTGAAGCTTGGACGTTGCTGGAGGGACACAAGTCAAGAGTGAGAGTAGTGGAAATGGGTTATTTAAGAGGAGCCTGTGGAGTCACATGGAGAGACAGGGTGACAAATGAGGATATAAAGGAGCGTTGTGGTGTGGATGTGGATGTGATAGGAAACGTTAGGAGGAATACACTGAGATGGTTTGGCCATGTGGAGAGGATGGAGGGTGAAAGACTGACGAAGAGAGTGTATGTGAGTGAGGTGGAGGAGGGAAGAGGGAGGGAGAGGCCGAGGATGAGATAGAGGGATGGGGTGGAGAGGTATATGAGAGAGGGGGGTGTGAGTTGTGAGCGGGGCAGTGAAATGGCGGGGGACAGGGCGACGTGGAGGCGATTTATTTGTGGCCACCCCGAACGGGATTGAGGCGTCTGGGAATAGATAGATAGATAGATAGAATACTAGCAATGTAGCAAATTTTGTAGTCCGCTATCACTTCTGATGGTAGCAAACGGAATACTGCCAGTTCAGACACAGTTGCAGGTTACACTCTCTCAGTAGCTTCCAGAAAGACAGCTGCAGGTTGAACTCACTCCTTTATCAGACTCTCAGGAGAACGTAGTGACACAGGTGCAGGTTACACTAACACAACCGTTTTTCTTTTAGTTCACTGGGTTATAGTGTAGAAAATTGTCAACCAAACCCTACACTAAAAAAGGAGAAATATTATGGGCTGGTAAAATCACCGAATGTGTTTAATAAAACATAAGCCTCCACGAAAAATCGGTGGGTGATTATATGTTATGAGATTTTTAATAATTATAACATATATTGAATGCAAAACACTTTGAACCATGACTACACAAACTACAATGATCCTGTAAATAACTCAAGACATCAGGAAATTAAAGTGCACGTGAGTATGCTGGGCAAACTCTCATATCTTTACGATCGTTTGTTAAACCCTTGATAATAATAAAGTGAGTTTGGCTTCTGTATCTCAATGTTGAGTGTGCATTATAAGGCGACATGCAGGCTACCTACATTTAATACAACTATTCCATTAACAACCACTAGAGACTATGGAGCAGTTAAGATTCTGTGCTGAACACTGTTACATTAAACAAATGACAAACTCAACTAAGGTTTGGATACTCTAGGGAAAATCTGCTTTGGCAGATCGGGTATGATAGCTGAAATACGTAATGTGTCCCTAAAAACATTTTTTTGCCCATTCCCTTACTCTAGGGGTTTTATGTTAGAATTTTTTCTTGGTAAAATGCCATTAAAAGTAAAGCTGGATAAAATTAAATGCGTAGAACCCGGACCCAAGCTGTTGACGCAATGTGTCACTTGGTATTCCTCCACCAAGCCCTGCATACGGACTCACTGTACAGACTCAATGACCTTGCTGACTTAATTAGTTCATCATCCCTTCATAAAGTATCACTGACAAGAGTTTGGTCGGATTTTGCTGAGGGGCTTGAGACATCGTGCCTACAAGGTTAAACTAAGCTGACCCCATATTACCTTGACTTTTCAACCGTTGACCTTGTTGACCTAATCGGTTCATCATCCTGTATCACTGACAAAAGTTTGGTTGAAATCCGCCAAGGGGTACAGGGGATATCTCACCCACAAGTATAAAATAAGTCGACCCCATATGACTTTGACATTTGACCCTTTGACCTAGGTGAACTGACCCACAATAAACCCTGTTATGGTGGTTCTATGGCGAGTCCGTGTGCAAGGCTTAGCGGAGGCATACCGTGTGATGCTTTGTGTTGATAACTCGAACTCCGAGTTCTCATCATTTCATGTATACTTATATTGGACTCCAACTTACAGAGACAGTTTTGTAGCATGATTCCGGCAAGTAGTTGCATGATGAGGATCCTATCTGAATACAGCTTCCCTCAGCTGATCTATTGCCAACAATGTGGCTCTGGCAAAATGAGTAGGTAAGGAACCAGGTGATGTAGTTTACATGATGATGGGAACTGCATTAGCCCTAATCCATTTATGGTTGGCAGTTTCTCTAAAACTATTTTCCAGTTGGACCCAAATGATATTCCTTAGTTAAGAAAGGCTGTTGGTACTGTGACGATCAACACTCTCATGAGAGGAAAAAATCTACTGCTCAATGGCGTGCTAGCTTGTACTGGTGGGTAGGCTTGTACTGCTTAGACCTAGAGGGACCAGACTAGTTATGGTGCAGCCATGCTAGAAGGGTCTATTAACAGTCACGGCACACGAGTCTGAAGGTTTCATTATCGTGCTCTGGCAACCTACCGGACAACAATGCATCCAATTTCATGTAAAATATGATATGCATAGGAAACAGCTGTCATTATTGTTTGAATGGCTAAATGTGCAGGCAGTAATGAAGAATCCAGTTCATTCACTCGGTTTTAAGTTTCACAGAATAAATACTGTTGCAGATAACTATTTCTGTTATTTTAAAATGTAGCTCTAACACGAGAGAGAGAGAGAGAGAGAGAGAGAGAGAGAGAGAGAGAGCACACAAAGCAATAACCAACAATATTGCAATGTCACATATTTTGCAGATAATAATCCACGAAATAAGGGTACAAGGTAACTTATGTATTATGACATGTCAGAATACGGTAAAGATATTTATAATTAACATAATATGGGTCAGCTTCGTGCACTACTTTGGTCCGCGGAGGGCAGTGTTCAAGCCCTTTATAAATTATAATCAGCGACCTTATAATTTAACAAGGCAGCTGTCTATGACAGTATTTATTTTTTGAAACTCAAAATAGACTATAACGGACAGTATTCTTCATTACTGCCTGCACATTTGGCCATTCAATTAATACTCACAATTGTTTCCTATGAGTATTATATTTTACACGAAATTGGATGCACTGTTGACCGCTAGGTTGCCAGGGCACGATAATACAAACTTCAGACGTGTGCCACGACTATAATAGCAGTCAGACTAAATCACCGGCCCCACCTGAATTGCAGCCAACCAGAGAGGATGTTTTGACTGTTTTCCACCCTCAACTACCCCCTTTGGATATGAGGGTGGGAGGGTGCAGTGAAGAACGGCATGACCACCTCATCTTCCACTTGTTCCGACACAATCGAGAGCCAGAGCCCCTAACAGTGGTGGTCCTTCGGGGGTAGGGACAAGGAGGGCACAGAGGAGGATGGATAGCTACCTCAATCCCCAACCTCTGCTGAGACCCTATTGAGCCATATCCCAACCAGAAATGTTGGTATTAATTTTTGAAGGGCAGGGATGACTTGGGCACAGAGGAAGTCAGCCAGGCTATTCCATACCCATACTCCTTTGGGGGTTTAGATAAGCCAGTCAGATGAATGTTGCCAACTATTGGGCAGCAGGCTTAAGTACTGCTTGGACCTAGTAAGGCCAGACTTAGGGCCGTACTATAAAAACCCAGAGTTTAGGCGGTCCAACGGCGACAGTCGTCAGACGTTCCTGAACGTCAGTCATCCTTACTATAAAAAATCTGGACCATTAATCTTGGCAATGCCCAGTTCTGGCGTTTGAATGCCACGGCAGTCGCTAGATTGGGCGAGAATGCGCTGCATGAGCACTAAAAGCGCGCAAATTTTGAATGTTTCTTCTGTTTAATAAACCAGACACTTCGCAAACCCATTCTAAACTGTTATTTTTATGTACGAAATAAGTATATTTGCGCTAGAATTGGTATCAAATGATGGTAGAATGCATAAAGAGGATGCATTTACAACCAAGATACAGTGTAATTTATAACCTAGACTGAATTATGATTTATCCTCCTTTTGCAGTTATCTGCATGAAAATAATTATTGAGATTATCCAGACTTGATTTCATACGAGCAATGTGAATGTATTATTGCATTCTTCATAGATTTCCATGTTGTTCCTGGCCAGCTCACCAGTCATGAATTATACAGCAGTTTATCCAGGTTATGTGCACTTTCACTCATGCAGCAATATATCATGTGTTCTTAAATTTGCAAAATGTAAGTACAGAGTTACTGGAGAATTATTTTTAGCCTGGAGACTAATTTACTTCTTTACAAAGCTGGGTGAATGGTGATATTCATTGCAGCACCAACACAAGTGGGATGCAGTAACACTCCATTCTTTTTCAGCTGCTTCTTTCCACACCTGTCATCCACCCATGACCAGCAGACCACATTGGAAAATATAGGTTATGAGATGTGTGTACTGTAACAGTTGTTCTTTTAAGTTCTATATATCTAGCTATAGTTTTTTCCTTACATTCCCTATGTGTCAAGTGGGGTTGGTGGAGGATTAGTGCCCCTCCCTGTAAAACAATTAACTCTGAGCCCTTGGCCACCCCGTTTGGGATACATGGCGTCTGGCAATGAATGAATGAATGAATGAAATTGTCACCTTCCCTGTTTGAGGTATTACTAGTAAATTTTCGGTTTTGCTCAGTAATTATACTACTCTGAGATTCACATTCTTGATCATTATCTTTCCCTTCAAGCCGTGCAATGATTTCCCAAGTTACATGGTACATACAGTAGCTAATTATTTCTATCCCAGTCTGCTAGTCAAGCTTTCCTTTTTGATTCCCAGAAATCATTCCACTTTTATAGTACTTTCATCCAGTTCTGTTTTATATATTTTCAGACTGTTTACTGTTCTGTTTTCCTAGCTTTCTCCTACTCTGGTCATATGCTTGATGTTTGTCTCCTTCACTTAATATTTATCTCATTACTTCCTATTTGTTAGTCAATGCTTAACTGCACCTTTCATGCTTTAGTATAACCTTTCCACCTTAACGAATATTCCATGACTTTTCTACACCTATCTACTCCTCCATTACAATAAATGTCATTTCTATCCAGTTACTGTAACTAGTTTTTATATTATATGGGTATATGCATGGAACAGGCTATTTCCTCAGGCCTGTAGCTATTTGTAAGAACAGCTCTCGAGATCGAAAGATGCCTTTTTTTTATTTTTTTCTCTTTTTTTTTTATTCGCATGAAAAAATCTGCATTTACTAACAAGTTCTGCTTTAAAGCCAACACACTTATGCCAAAATCTGAGTGCTTGATTGAAACAGGTAATATTTCAGCCAGCACCCTAACCAACCAATTCACTCATACCGGTATCCGGTAAACATATCCAACTATCTTTACTACATTAGCTTATCGATTTATTTTGGTGCAAAAACGAATCACATTTTTCATGAAAGAAGTGATTGCACATACTTTTCGGTACTGATGAAGAATGTGTCTTTTATTACCAATTTCTGAAACTTAACTGTAACAAAGAACACTAAAACAGGTGAATCATAGAAACCAAACTAACCATTTACCAACGCTGACCAAACTGATGTGTAATTTCTGCCATGTAATATAATATTGTATATGCATTTCTTACACGTCATTTATTCATGTCTTTTCATATGCAAGAAGTGTCATACAATGATGTTGTTGGACTAGAGGCAGAAGCTTACTGGCTTGCCCTCAAATGTGCTAAGTAAAGCATTAAGCTGGCTAACACACAAACTTTCACAGTTGCCGTTTCAAAAATCTATTCAGAAAGTACACAGGTAGTCTGAAATAAACTAGAAAGCGTAATTTAATATCCTAACTCAATATTACGCCACGTAGCCGCCATAGTAGTTTTTGTTCACTCGTATTCGTTACGGAAGCGTTTAGTCTTGTAAAATCTTATGAACAGCCTTGTGTTTCTCGTATATTTTAGCCTGCTAGGGAAAATTTGATTCCTCAATTATTCAGTTTTTATAATGGAAAAACCGGTTATCATATTTATGAATATTTAAATTTGTTATACGAAAGGGGGGTCTCTTGTGGCGTTTATCCTCCTGTGACATTCCAATACTATTTTACGCCATAACCAGGTGACGAACGCCTGGCGTGAGCAGCAGATTTGTTTATGGTACGAAAAACAGGAACATCAGACGCTCACTTTCGTCAATACTGGCGTTTAGTTTTTATAGTATGGCCCTTAATGGGTGAAACCTAAGCTAGAAGAGCCTGAAAGTAGCAAACAGACTAATACCACTTACCCCATCTGAGTCATAAGCCAGACAGGATGGGTAATACTAGTAGGCTGTTTTTCCTGCCAGATGAAACCACAGGCAGACACCTAAGACAGAGGCTCCCAATACCTTGCAGCAAAAGAGCTATAGGTTTCGATGATAACGGAATATCTCTGGAGTACGTTCTAAGAATCTCCAGTGTAAAGGATTAGGCCTCCATATGTTAATGTACATCTGCACCTATAATATAAGAAGTATTGGAACAGATGCTGACCTGTTCATGTTGCTTGAAGAGCTATCCAATATCGGATGGGAGGTCACAGGACTTAGTGAATCAGATCAGGTGAGTGGCAGAAAGTAATAACAATGGACTTATACTGGAAAGGCAAATCTGAAGGCCGAAAGAAAGAGCGTGGAGTAGGATTCCTACTTAACAAAAATGTTTAAAGGTAAGTCGTAGATTTTTTTTTTTTTTTTTGCAAAAATTAAAAAGTAGTTATTGTCATGATAAAAGTAAATGATAGATACAAATTCGATTAAGTTCAAGTGTATGTCAACAAGACGTTATAGAGATGAAGATCTTATTAAGTTCTATGTAAATGTGAAGTCAGCTATCAACAGAGGAAGGCTCACTATACTGTGATTATGGGTGACTTCATTGGTAAAGTAGGAAAAAAAGTAGCATGAAAGACTGCAGTCAGAAGTAATGTAGCAGACTCAAGAAATGAGACAGGTCAAGCTCTTGTTGAATTTGCAGAAACTCTGACACAGAAAATCGTGAATTCCTTCTATGAGAAGAGGTCATGTACCAAATGGACTTGGAAACCTCAAGCGATGATACATCGATTAAATGTGAACTGAAAATTAATTTTAAAAAAGAAAGGAATAATCTCATACATACAGTGACTTCTAACTTAGCTAACTTGCGTCATAGGGAAAGAGAATTTAGTATCACCTTCCATAACACGTACTTAGTCCATAATAATTAAGAAAGTTTTGACATTGAGTAACTAAAATAAAACCACCAAAAAACTGAAGCAAGCAGTATTGGAAATAGAATTGAAGGCAATAAACTCTCAAATGAAACAAAACAATTTATGTCTAATCATAGAAACAAAAATAAAATCATCTGTCTATTGCCAGACGCCTTAGTCCCGTAAGGAGTGGCCACAAACAAATCGCATCCATGTCACCCTGCCCCCACCATTTCACTGCCCTGCTCCCAGCTCACACTCCCCTCTCTCATATACTTTTCCACTCCATTCCTCCATCTCATCCTTGGCCTCACCCTCCCTCTCCCCTCCCTTCCACCTCACTCATATATACTCTTCTTCCCAGTCTCTCACTGTCCATCCTCTCTACATGGCCAAACCACCTAATTTTCTCCTAACGCTTCCTATCACATCCACACCACAACGCTCCTTCATTTCCTCATTTAGTGGAAAAGTTTCTAGAGAAGGGAAAGAAGTTGTATGCGGCTTTCATGGATTTGGAGAAAGCATATGACAGGGTGGATAGACAAGGATTATGGAAAGTGTTAAGAATATATGGAGTAGATGGGAAGTTGCTGAATGCTGTGAAGAGTATGTACGATGGTGCGAAGGCTGCAGTGCGTGTGGATGGTGAACTGAGTGAATTTTTCTCTTTGAAAGTTGGTTTGAAACAGGGATGTGTCATATCTCCATGGTTGTTCAATCTGTACATGGATGGGGTAATAAAAGAGGTACAAGGTAGGGTAATGGATGTTGGAATGATCCTGGTGAGAGAGGATATTGTTTGGAAACTCCCTGTACTGTTGTTTGCAGATGATACTGTGTTGTTGAGTGAAGACGAAGGGGAGCTGCAGGGCTTGGTGGATGAGTTTGAGAGAGTGTGTAAGTAACGGAATCTAAAGGTGAATGTAGGAAAGAGTAAAGTGATGGTCTTTGAGAGAGGTGAAGTTAGTGAATGTACAGCGAGGTTGGATGGTGAGGAATTGGAAAATTTGAGTACGTTTAAGTACTTGGGTAGTGTGATGAGTAAGGATGGAGGTTTGGAGGGTGAAGTGCTTGAAAGGGTACAGAAGGGAAGAAAGGTTGCTGGTTCTTTGAAAGCAGTGATAAGAAACAGGGAAGTGAGCATGGAAGTGAAAAAGTTACTACATGACAGTATTGTGATACCAACTCTAACGTACGGAAGTGAAGCTTGGACTTTGTTGGAAGGACACAAGTCAAGAGTGAGAGCAGTGGAAATGAGTTATTTAAGAGGAGCCTGTGGAGTCATGTGGAGAGACAGGCTGACGAATGAGGATATAAAGGAGCGTTGTGGTGTGGATGTGGATGTGATAGGAAGTGTTATGAGGAACACACTGAGGTGGTTTGGCCATGTGGAGAGGATGGAGGGTGAAAGACTGACGAAGAGAGTGTATGTGAGTGAGGTGGAGGGGGGAAGAGGGAGGGGAAGGCCGAGGATGAGATGGAGGGATGGGGTGGAGAGGTATATGAGAGTGGGGGGTGTGAGTTGGGAGCAGGGGAGTGAAACGGCTGGGGACAGGGCGACTTGGAGGCGATTTGTTTGTGGCCACCTCAAACGGGATTGAGGCGTCTGGCAATAGATAGATAGATAGATCAGTCTGTCTCTCCACGTGACTCTACATGGTCCTTTCAAATAACTCATTTCCACTGTCTCACTCTCGACTTGTGCCCCTCCAATAAGGGCCATGCTTAACTTCCATATGTTAGAGCTGGTATCACAGTACTCTCATGCAATAACTTTTTCATTTCCATGTTCACTTCCCTATCTACTAGTAATATCTACTAGAGATAAAACAGAGAAATGAGAAAAATCAGTAAGATGTGCGGAAATTCAACATGCAGAAAATAAACGAAGCCTTTACCTCAAGAACTAGCTGAAAGAGAGAAAAGAGGACACTAGGACAGGGAAAAATCAGATGTACCCTTTAGAGAAACTAAATGGTGAAACAGCACTGAATAGGGAAGACATTATCAGTGATGGAAGAAAGCTATGGTCATCTATACAAATTGGACGACAGACCAGGCATTGAAGGAAACACAATATCGACAGAAATTCCAGCCAAAACTACAGAAGAGACAAAAATATCTTTGAAAATTACGGAAAGAAGCTGAGCATCAGAAGTTGGTATCACAGTAGATTTAATCAAAGATGAAAAAAAAAAAAGTGCCCTGGAAAAACTATCATAACTCACAAAGAAACATATCAGAGAAGGAAAAGACCCAAGAGCCAGGAAAGAAACAGCAATTATCTTAAAACAAATGAAAGCAGAATTGAATTATGTTAAAAACTACCCACCAATTTGCCTGTTGTCAGTTATATACAAATTATTCACAGTGACAATAACATATATACTTTCAGACATGGTATATTGTAACCAGACTAAGAAACAACCAGGCTTTAACCCTCATCCACCAGGGAACATGATATGCAGTAGCAATTTAGGTAGAGAGAGGCCGCTGGATGACGGTGTATGTTGCACGTTCCATCCCGCCATAGTCTGAACTGATTCATGTTATATTTTAACACCAAAGGCTTGGGAGAGACTCCCACCCGGGCACATAAGCGTTGTTCAGTCCGATCCACGCCTTGGCCTGATGAGGAGCGATGCTTTCTGGTTCCTTCATGTCTGATTTCATCCCCACCAGTGACACACTCCTTGCATCATCCACCCTCTCGAAACTCCTGCCGAAGGAGAGATCGAAGGGGCTCAGTAATAGTGCAATAGGGCGTGCTTTGGACATGAGAGTGACCAGTCTAAGTGAAAGTGGCAAAACTTCCTCTTAAATAAGGGGAAAGTTACCATGTAGAGAGTGAGGTAACAAGTGCCCCTTCGCCTGCCTGCTCTGATACGTCTGAAAAGGCCCTCACAGTGCTTCAGGAGGTTGTGAGTGCCTATGACATTGAAGCATTTCCCTCTGGCTGTGAGACTGAGAAGTCAGGAGCAGTTGGAAGTGAGGGAGTTGGTGGTGAGTGTGGAAGGCACATTCGACACAAATACCAATGCCGTGTCTCACCACCACGCGGCTGTGAGGTGCGTTGCACTCTATCCCCATCCCAACCCTCATCACCGCAACCAAGCAATTCAAGGGCCATATCCCGAAAGCCTGGCCTTTCACATGTTGGGATAACACCATCTTTGGCCCCACGTGTTCAGTCTGAACACCCATCATCACCCCAAGGAGTCCCCGAGTCTGGTGAGTCATCACCCTTGCCCTCCCCTGTCTCCACCTCCACCTCTCATTCCCATCCCCTCCTTGCCTTTGGCCGTGCCCATGCCGTCCCAGTGGGCGTGGGCGTGCACGTGGTGCTGCAAAACTGCCTAATGATGCACCATCATGGTCAAGCAGGCCCGGCGTCGGCTGGCTGGACACTTTTGTGTAGAAGGAGGGGGAAGGTTTCCAGCCAGCCTTACCTGCCTTTGATGCAACAGGGGCAGGTGCAAAGAGGGAGCTCCTGCAGGCAGGAACATTTGCAATCCTGTCATTCTTCCAAGCCATTTTTACCACCTCAATTATGCAGTACCTGGTGGATGAGATGAACTTCCACCAGGCCATATCTATACGCTGGCTGCAGGTGTCTGAGAAGGAGTGCAAAAACGAAAAAGTGGCAGCCAGCGGAGGTGGGGGAGATGTATTTGTGGCTTGCATTGACTATGGCAATGGCACTCGCAAAAAAGCATGTGATCCATGACTATTGAGCAGTGGATGAAATCGTCCACACATCTGTCTTTGGATAATATATGGCCTGTGACAGGTACCTAGTCCTGGATAATAAATGGTCTGTGTCAGGTACCTAGCCATATTGAGATTCCTATACTTCAACTGCAGTTATGGCCCTGCACCCTGTGACAGGTTGAGGAAGATTAGGCCCATTCTGACCATGCTGAAGGAGACATCTATTGGTCTTTTCTTGCCATTTCAGAAAGTGGTTATTTACGAGTTGCTAGTCCTGTTCAAAGGACGACTTGCATTTATACAGAATGTGCCATCTAAACATCACAGGTTTGAACTAAAGTTCTTTGCCCTATGTGATTATCAGACTGGATATGTGCTAGATGTAATAGTTTATTCAGTTACAGATGTGGATATGCCAAGTGACAATCCCCATGGGTTTTCTGCTGCTGTGATGAAACTGTTGATGGACAGATACTTCCACAAAAGCCACAGCCTGTAAACGGATAACTGTTACACATCCCTGGCATTGACAAAGTAGTTACTTGTGCATGGTACTGGAACCTGTGGGACTGTCCGTGTCACTAGGAATACTTTTCCAGCATTCCCAGGGAAGACCGAGGAAGGCGCACTAGTAACCCGGAAATGTGGTAACATGTTGGCCATTCACTGGCACGATAAGCAAAAGGTGAACATGTCGACCACAATTCACCAGGGGGTTAAGCAGGACACAGGCAAGACAGACTTCAGGACCAGGCAACCCATACTCAAGCCAGGTTCCGTCAATGACCACATCAACATGCAGCTTGTTGATGAGTCTGAAATGGAGATCATTGAGACTGATTGCCTCCGTAAACCATACCGGTGGTGCAAGAAGACCTTCTTACACCTTCCTGATATCCCCATCTTGGACAGTTACACACTGCTCATACCTAAATAAATTGCCAAAATAAATTGCCAAACTGCATAACATTTAGTACAAGTGTCTATCTCCTGGTATAGCCAAAGTTACACTATTTATCGAAAAGATTGTTTGCTCCCACAATTATTACAAAGTACAAAATTCTTGGACAATCATAGGACAATAAGAACAATTTATTTTTTTACCTTTTAAAATGCATGTATGTGAATTCTCCCAAACACCTATGGGACAAAGTGTCATTCTGTTATGGCCGGAAAACAAAAGACGGACCACATGTATTGGGTGATGATTCAAATTTATTGCTTTGAAAATGGATAGTACATTATATGTGTAACAAAATGGCAGATTCACGGGGCGGGAGGAAGGCCAGCATCACAAGCACACACCCAACTGGGCAAGCCAGTGTTACAAACGTTGGCCATTCTGTTTTGCTGTGAGCCCAAGGCCGGGCCATGAACTTAGCTACAGAGACAGGCTGCCTCAAGTGCCAAAGTTACTCATCCTGTTCACCTGCTTACTCATCGACGGGACCAGCTGCAGACATGGGGATGGTTTCATTCGCAAGAAAAAAAGTTTGGTGAGTAATATGGTCTTTAATTTGTTTTCCTAACAACTATGTTTTCCCTAATATGAAGGTTTGAATACAGGCTGCTTTGGGGAAGTTGCCAGTAGTGAGAGGATTCTCCCGCAATAAACTGCCCGGCATCTGGGGGTTAAAAGTGGATTCTGAACTATCGACCACATACATACAATAAAGCAAATAACTGAGAAGAAAAATGAATGTAGGAATCATCTGTGTATGGCATTCAGTCATTATGGAAAAGGCTTCGACTCGGTCAGCTGTATTGAGTGCAATTCGCAGACAGGGTGTAGATGTGTGTGTGTGTGTGTGTGTGTGTGTGTGTGTGTGTGTGTGCGTCGACTCGGTCGAACCAACAGCTGTATTGAGTGCAATTCGTAGACAGGGTGTAGATGTGTGCGTGTGTGTGTGTGTGTGTGTGTGTGTGGTGGACTGTTACTGGGACTCGACATGATTATCGGAATGAAGTCTAAGTAACCTACTTGACTGAAACCAGATCACAAAACTATTATCGGATTTTCAGGTACATCTGTATATTCTTCTTCCCATATCGCCTTTCCAAAGCCGTAAACAGACTGGATCTGTCTATCTATCCGTCTGTAGCCAGACGCCAAAACCCATAAGGAGTGGCTGTTTAAGTTAGTTTCTTTTACCAGGAAGGAATAACCCTCTGCCATCCCTCTTGCTGACATGTAGGGAACATGTATGGGTTGTTTAAATGGTTACCACCCAGCGCTGTAAATGGTTTCCTGATTTACAGGAAACCATTATGCTTCTCAGTCAATGTAAAGACATCTGGAAAAGGAATAAGAGTAATATAAAGTGACAGGAAAGATGGGAAAAACTGAAACAGATGAAGGCAGACACAGAAAACTAATGATAAAGGTGTAGAAGTAGACAGCACCACCGGTATGTCAAGTGAGTGGATGATGGTCACCAGCACCCACCGCCACTCACGCTGGATACCACATGATTTATCTTTTCAAACCACATTATCATATCTAGGTTTGTGTGAATTAGCTTAAGAGATCAGACCACGGTATTTTTAGTAATGATATTGCTGCAAAAATAGGCCAAGACCAAATTTCCAGAGAAACAATGAGTCACATCATCGGAACTGAAATGAACGAATTTAGGTTACTGGCTTTCAGCTCTACACAAGGATACAAATCTTTTTAATGTTATGATGGCCATGTTAGGAGTGTGTAAAGGCAGAGGGGCGAGAGAGCCACGTTCTCGTCTCCGCCTTCAGGTATCGAGATATGGTGCTCGGGAGACAGTAAATGAGAAAACAAACACACGGGAAAAATCATCCCAACTTTAATATACAAGACAATATATACAAGACACTTCACAAGTATATAACTCCCCGGCACGTAACAGTAATCTCCTCCACCACACTCTCTCTCCAAAAGCACAATAAAGTTTATACCAGTTAACAGTATCAAGAGAGGGTAGAGAAGAACGAGAGCGGTGAGTTATACCCGGTTCACGAGGTCGTTTTACAGTAACGAGAAGGCAGAAGCTCCAGCCCAAAGGAACTTGTGCTTCAGAGAACAGCTAGCGGGTATCAGGAGGTAAGGTGTTGCCGTGGAGAAGCCTAGCTGTGTTCTGCTAGAGGACGTGACGGCTGCAGCAGAACAAACCTCCCAAATGACTCCTGAGGTGGTATTGGGGCTTCAAACGATCTGCAGTTTGAAACGCCACGTCAGCAGCAAAGAATGAGGTATTGGTTGGAATGACGTCAATAATGAGCGAACGGCAGCTCCGTGAAGTGGCAATGCACTGTTCCCAAAGAGGGCGTAACGAAGCCTTGACTCTGTCCCCCAAAGAAGAATCTACTGCAAAGTAGATACAAAAGATTAGTAGATCTAGGGTAACCTATTTAAAATGTCTGCCCGTAAATTATCTTTGCTGGCAATGTGGACAATCCTGAACTTGTAGGCCTGCAAATTTAAAGACCATCGAATTAGGGCGGTCAATTTTACCTCTGAAAGTTGCTAAGTATACCAACAGCCGATGATCTATCGCTAAAAGAGATTCTTTCCCTCTGAGATAAAAGTCAAACCTTAAAATTCTAAACACGATTGCCAGGCACTCTCTCTCAATTGTTGAGTACCTCTTTTCCCTGTTGAGTAACTTTCTCCTTGCATAGGAGACGGGATGAGGACAGTCGTCGTAATACTGGAGGAGCACAGCTCCCAGTCCATTTTGGGAGGAGTTGGTTCATAGAACAAACGTGCGGTTAGGATCAGGGAGGTGAAGAATCGGGTCAGAACACAATGTTGACTAGCGATGGTTGAAGCAGCCGTGCAGATCTTCAGTCCAAGCGGGAGGCTCGTGGCTAGTATTTGTCAGCAGGTCTAACTAGGGGCTGGTGTATTCGGAGGCCTGAGGGATGAAAACTTTGTAGACTGACACAAGACCCAGGAAGCTACCTAAGAGTTTCTTAGTAGTTGGGGGGGTGATGTCACTCGGAGCAGAGAGCTTATCATGTAGGGGCCAGAAATACATACCATCCAGCCGGAACCCAAGATATTGGATGGACTGTACCCCGAATCTGCATTTTGAAGGTTTGATGGTGGGTTGGTGTTGTCTCAACCTGTCCAGCACAGGGCGAAGGGTGTTAAGGTGTTCTGACCAGTCTTTAGAGTGGATGAATGTTATCAAAATAACAGGACACATTAGGTAAGCCAGCAAGAACAACTCTCATCAAACAAATATACATAACACAGACAGTGACTAACCCAAATGGCATACGGGTAAATTCCATTAGACCCATACGAGTGGGAAAAGCTGTCAGGGGCTTTGCTTTGTCGGACATAGGTACCCGATAGTAGGCCTTGCAGAGATCAAGTTCTGAAAAATATTTGCAACCAGAAAACTTATGCAAGTCCTTTTCCATTACAGGTACACTCTGCATGGAAAACTGTAATTGAGTTTAACTGACGGTAATCAACGGCCATCCTGTATATACCATCAGACTTCTTTACGATTACCACTGGAGAACAGTGAGGCAAGGAGGAGTGTTGGATTATTCCTTGCTGCAGGAGTGTCTCAACCTCTTGCCGAAGAAGTGTTTGAGGTGAACTGGGACTGGGTAGACCATAGCTCACACTCTGTCAGTGGTGGTGAGTAAGATGTCATGTTCAATGGTGATAGTACAATCATGATTATTGGAAAAAATATCACCAAACTCACCCAGTAGCTCGTGTAGGGTTGCTTGTTGATGTTCTGACAGAGAAGAACCAATTTCTGGCCCAGTGTTCAGGAGCTTGTCACTCAGGCCACCGGGGGTCACTGGTAACTGTCTGGAGTAGTCCTGATCTTCATTCCTGATGACTGGAGCTACTTCTCCGATGGCATGGGGATCCAGATGTTCGAGCATATCAACCTCGTCCAAAGCAGCTACTTGCATAACCTCTGCCCTGCGGTGGTATTTCTTCAATAAATTTACATGATAAAGTTTAGGTCCTTTAGGCTCTTCAGTTAAATAATCTACTTTACCCCTTTTCTCCAGGACCTTATGTGGGTCACTCCAGGAGAGCAGCAGCTTGCTGGTATCACTCGGGAGCAGAACTAGCACTTAGTCTCCTGGCTTGAACTGCCGATCTTTAGAGTGTATGTCAAAGTAGGCCTTATACCTGCTTCTGCTGATGTCTGCATTTTGAGCAGCAATCTTGGCACATTCTTCGAGCTTGTCCCGTAGTTCAATGACATATTGATAGCTGCTTCACTCTTGGCCCTAGATAGTACGATCTTCCCAGAGGTCTCTCAGTGCCGTCAGAGGTCCTCTAATGGAATGACCATACAGCAAGTTGAAGGTGAAGCTGGTCCTGTTACTGGGAACTTCCCTGAGGGTGAACAAAGTAGGGATTAGGTACCTGTGCCATTCCCTTGGTTTTTCTTCACACAGTTCCTTAAGTGAAGCCTTCAGGGATCCGTGTAACCTCTCAATCCACCCATTCCCAGAAGGATGGTAGGGGGTCGTGAACATGGGTTTCACGCCTAGCAGCTTGTGCAATTCAGCCATCAGAGTAGAGGTAAACTTAGTCCCGCGGTCCAACATGACTTCCCTAGGGATGCTGACCCTGGCAAAGATGGACAGTAAAGCCTCAGCTACAGATATACTGTAGAATCCTTATCCCTCAGAGGTACTGCTTCGGGGAAACCAGTGGCAAAATCAATTAATGTTAGGATATACCTGTGCCCTTCCGAGGACAGGGGTGAGAGGGGACCAATAAGATCGATGGCGACACGTGAAAACGGCTCTGTGATTATAGGCATCGCCTTCAGGAGCTGGATAGACTCTGCCTTTTGCGAAAAACCGCTGGCACTTGTTGCAGGACCTGCAGAAGTCTCTTATGTCGGCACCTATACCTGGCCAGAAAAATGCTCCATGATTTTCATCTCTGTCTTCCTGTGTGAAAAGTGGTCAGCAAGGGGACTCTCATGGGCAACAGAAAGAATTAGTGGACGACAGTCTCTTGGAACAACTAAAGCTAGCTTGCCTACCTTATCAGGCCTCTTTCATGAGATTCACCGGCAGTAAAGGAGGCCGTTGTCTACGACGAAATGAAAGGTCAATGGTTCCTGCATTGGCCTTATCCTTAATGTCACCAAGAGTTGCACAAGATGTCTGGAGCGTGCTGAACTCGTCAGGCGTTATGGACAAAGACTGAAGGGCTGGTAGGGTGAGCGGATGTATGCGTTTCATCTTCCTGGCCTGTGTCTGCACAATATGCACCTGTGGAATGGAAGAATCAGTGGCATCTGAACTGAAGTTAGGAGGAAAACTGGATGTGCTCGTAGGTGTGATGACGGCTGGTGTGGAGTGATTTGCGGATGTAATGTTGCTGATGGAAGAGGTGCTCCATGGACATTCCATGTACTCGGCTGAGACTGGCAGGTCGTACTTTGGGGAAGCAAGTACATGGTCAGGGTCGTTAGGAGCTCTGACACCAGGAACATTGCCAATCAAAGCAGTAGCAAATTTAATGGGGGCTCTGACTATATCCATCCATCTAACAAAATAGGAGCAATTTAAAAATCACCTCAAGACTGGGAACTCGTCGACACACCCAAGATAATCGGCGACGTGGACCTTCCGACAGTTCACAACATCAGCGTCTGGTAAGACTTCCTCAGCAACAACTCTGCAGGAGCATCCAGTGTCCGTAACTATGGAGGAAGTCCAAGCACCACTGATGGTTCCAACAACCCTATAGTTAGGCACAGTATGGTCGCATAGACAGAAACCCACCTTGTGAGGTTGGTTGGCGGTGCCAACCTTGAAGGCCGGGGGTTCTGGGATACCAGGCCGTATGTGACCCTCTTCTCCACAGTTGTGGCACCGCACGGTGGAGTTCTCTCGGCCTGCAGAACATGGGTAGATTGAGTGGTTTGTTCTTTTGGGGAAAAAGGAGTAGGCTTAGGAGAAGTAGTCTTAGAGGATCTCTTACCCGAGAAGGTGGAGTGGGGTTTGGAGTAAGCGCTGTGGGTGGACGCCCAAGTATCAGCTAGCTTAACACAATCAGCTAGAGTTTTTGGCAGACATTCCTTCACGAAGAGGAGTAGCTCGGGGTGGAGAGAAGCTAAAAACTGATCAAGAATCATGAAGTCTTTCAATGAGTCGTATGTGTTGGCAATCCCAGACGTCTCTAGCCAGGCCAGGAAAAGTCGTGTCAGGTGGGTGGAGAATTGCAGGAAACTTTCACCACTCTGTATCTTCCACTGCGGAACTCTGCTCGATATCCATCTGGAGTTTTATGGAATCCTTTCAAGAGAGCCTTCTTTAGGAGGGAGTAAGATTTGGTTATATCTGGTGATAAAGAGGTGTAAATATCTGCAACCTTACCCGTTAGTAAACTTCCGATCCACATTGCATAGGCTTCGTCCTCAACTTCCAGCAAATCTGTCACTCTTTCAAAACGAACAAAGTAGGAAGCTATGTTTTCCCCTTCCTTGTACTGGGGAAGGCGAGCCTTACTTAAATTTTCCTCAAGCGGGGTTGAAGGAGTAGATCCTTGAGCAGCTATACCAGCCAACTCTATCTCCTTATCTGCCTCCACCTTGACCAGTTGCAGCTTACTCGTACACTCCTCTTCTTCTGCCTTCATTCTTCGCTCTTCTGCTCGTTCCTCCCATTCGATGGCTTGTTGCTGTAGGACAAACTTTCCAACATCATCTCCCGAGAGGCCTAAGTTCAATACTTGGGCTTTTAAAGTCTCTTTATTGGAGGAAGACATTTTAGTAGTTAATAAATACCCAATAGAAAGAAAATAAAGATAAAAGACAAGGCAACACACGGAAGTATAAAGACCTTTAAGTCCAACAATGAAGACTACAATAAGGAAACCCAAAACAACCCATTCAAAACAAAACCTTCCATAAGATCCCCAACAAGAGAAAGAAGCAAATTAACAGTACTCAAATTACAGTTATTAAATTCCATATTTAGGACACACAAAACAAAAAGAAAGTTAGAAAAAAAAATGGAACACGGCAACACTCAGACAAAGGAAAAAATATACAGTATAAGACACAACTCTGTTCCTGCTTTTGTCCGATGTATAATTACAACTGACGAAAAATAATGGAAGGCTTGCCACGTCCACATAGTTGCAGGTGGCAGAGGTCAGCAGTCACGCTGAATCACTGTTAACATTCCGTGGCAGAGTCACTGGAGAAACTGTAAAGTTTCCTCAGACACCAGTACCACCTGCTCTGATCATGTCAGGAAGCGAGTACCGTAATGTTCGTCCTTCACAGCATGTTTTCACCAAATTTCAGGAACAGAGTTGTGTCTTATATTGTCCTTTACACGCATTAAATACACGCGGTAAGTGGGTAATATACTGGCTCAGACAGCTTCACCACTTCACAGAAAAGGCTGACAAAACCTATAAGTAGCACTGTGTAGGAGTGAAACCTTGTTTCCGGGCCTCAGACAACAATGGCGCGCTCTAGGCGACTTACAACAACCACCCATTCACAAACTACCAAGTCACCATATCCTACTCACTGCGCCACGTATGTAAAGGCAGAGGAGCAAGAGAGCCACGTTCTCGTCTCCGCCTTCAGGTATCTAGATATGGTGCTCGGGAGGCAGTAAATGGAAAAACAAAAACACGGGAAAATCATCCAAACTTTAATATACAGACAATATATACAAGACACTTAACAAGTATATAACTCCCCGGCACGTAACAGTAATCTCCTCCGCCACACTCTCTCCAAAAGCACAATAAAGTTAATACCAGTTAACAGTACTAAGAGGGGGTAGAGCAGAGCGAGTGCAGTGAGTTATACCTGGTGCACGAGATCGTTTTACAGTAACGCGAAGGCAGAAGCTCCAGCCCTTTTCATATGAGGGGGAAACTACAGCAAATTTATAAAAACAGCTCTAGAAAACATTCAAACCATTCTCGTTATATTCTAATGTGTCACAGTGGGACATGAGTGGCACAGAAAGAACAATCGGCAACTCTCTTATCCTCTCCAATGTTTGAGGGGATGCACCAGAGGTTGCTGTCTCACATATCATGTTTTGCCAGATTAGTCGTATTTTTCACCTTTTTCTTCAAGAAACAGTTTGTTCAGTTAAAAGACCGAAAGTGCCATTCGTAGGCTCATGAATATTCTGCTTCTAGACAAGTTGTTAAACAGATATTGCTACGAGCAACAAGTCAGAGAATGTATTAACCTGATGATTATTTATTTATGTCCAGAAATGTAGTTATAGTCTCAGACTTTCAATTTGTTTTTGAGCTAAGAACACAGACCAGACCTACAGAAAGTCAGCAGCGCATCGTGCCTTTTTTTTTTTTTTTTTTGAGGGGGGGGAAGAAGAATGAAGGAAAAATTAAGAAAAAACGAAGTTATTCATAAATCCTAGTAAACGTGTTCACGAATTTTCTAGTATAATTACGAATGTAAATTTGAATGGTTTTTATCCCTTTATGTAATTTAGCTATTTCTAACAACGATATTCATTGCACAGGGAACTAAGTGATATGATTGTCATTGCAAGAGTTTACTGGAAATGTAAAGAGTTTTTCACACATTCAGGAGTCGTACGAAGAATCATTGTGAGTTGCTACTCCTGAGACACTCTGCACCCTACTCCTGACAATTCCTTTATAGTCCTGTGGTCTCTCGGCACTGTCTCAGGACTCCTCGCGCACTCCTGATGTTTTTGACATGTTCAAAATTTGTCGAGAACCGCTACGAATTTTTTAAACTCCTAGCGCGTACCTAAGGCATTCGTGACTACTCCGGCGACTCTTAGCGACTCATAGCTACTCTCAACGGATTCTTGTATCAAAAAACCTTTGCGAGTTGAAGAATCGTTATGAGTAACTAAGAGTAGCTAGAAGTCGCTATGAGTTGGTAAGAGTAGCAAAGAGATTTCCAAGAGTAGGCAGGAGTTTCACAGGTATGTTCGAAAGTTTCGTTTCGTTTCATCCACGAGTTGCGAAGAGTAACTAAGATTTATCTATGAGTCGCTACGAATATGCAAAGAGCATGGTAAAAGTGTGGTAGGAGACTCTGCGAGTTTGCTGGGAGTCGGTGACCGTTGGTTTTTAGGTGTAGTAGTGGGATCCACCACTGGGGGGGCACCTGACTGCAATATGCTTGCCGTCCAAGGCACCGACTGCTTGGTGGAAATTCCATTTGTTAGAGAAAAGGGAATCCATCTCCTTCCACTGTTCTGGCGTTGTTGGGCAGGCCAGGACATACTTCAGGTACTCTGCAATGATGGCCTCGCAGGTCTCGGGAATGATAAGTAGATGATATTTTGGGCCGCTCTGAAGCCATATGAAAGGGTTTTGTAGCTATCTAAAGTAGCCAGGTAGTGTAGAGTGACAGCAAACCTCAGCCCAGGTGACAATTACTTCCTTCAGAAGGTGTCCTGCTTCTCGATACGGGAACCAACCCTTTCCAGCAGTTCCATGAACATCGAGTGGATGTTGTCATCCACTCGAAGAAAATTCCTGAAGCAATGGTACTCCTCTAATTTCAACTCTTCAATATGTTCCTCCTACTGGCCGTTCATAGGACGTCGGAGCAGCCATAACATACTCCAAAGGGTTCTCCTCTTTCCTTCCTACTCTCCTTCTCAAGTAACAGCCTACACATTGCCACAGGGGCGTGGCGAAGGGGGGGGGGCGAGGAGGCGGCCGCCGGCCCCCTTGAGGGTCTTGAAATGGTATGGGGCTAAAAAAAATAATAATAATAATAAATCTTTAAAATATATAAATAAATCACTTAGAGAGAGAGAGAGAGAGAGAGAGAGAGAATAATGATGAGTCAGCGTCATGCAGACATAGTGTAATTTTGGATCAGTTCTCAAAGAGAAAAACAAGAAGACTGAACCTCCCTTTATGAATATACAGTACTATCATGGCATGCAAAACTGCTGAGAGCATATATATTATGTGTATCTGGATTTTTTTTTTTTTTCATTTTAGTTGATCTAGCGCTTATAGAGTACCAGTATAAATGAAACTACATTTATTTGTCTGAGTTCGACAGAATCTTATGTTTTTGTTAATCAGTGTTTCCTTAAATTAAATTAATCGGAACTATGATTTCTTAAGCAATATCTGTTCAGAGTATGAAAACGATCCGTGCTAAAGTGCTAGAGCTTTTATTGCCTTTGCTCAGAGTAGAAATCAGGTGTGTGTGTATATATATATATATATATATATATATATATATATATATATATATATATATATATATATATATATATATATATATATTCTTAAAACACTCAGTTATAAATATCAGACAAGTCTAAGTAATTTGGCATACTTCAAAGGCTAACTATTTTGGTGTAACAAAGTGAGTAAACTTCTAATGCATGGCACATTTATGATTAAGACTGATGTATGGACTATGGATGTGGTTCTTAATATATTATGTAATACTTGAGTCTTGAGGTACTAAGAGATTTGTGAAACATTTAAAATAATTGCTTTCCTTTAGAACACAATAATATATATATATATATATATATATATATATATATATATATATATATATATATATATATATATATATTTTACTGCGAGGAAGAAGGAACCAAAGTCCATGAGCCCGCAATAAGAGTTCCCTCCAAGAGAATACCAAAATACAAGAGAGAGCCAAATTCATGATCCATTCATTTCGAGATGCCTGGACACACTGCGTTTGAAAGGCTGGAGATCATAGGCAGCAGGAAATACAGACAGAGGGAGACAGTTCCAGAGTTGACCTGTTGCATAAATGAAGGACTGGGAGTAACGGTTAACTCTTGCATTAGAGAGTTGGACAGAAAAGGAATGTGAGTTTGCTGCTAGACCGGTGCTACGCGCCCGTCGTAGAGGTGGAGGAACGCATGCAGACAGTTCAGAGGAGCAGTGACCATTAAAGTAGCGATAGAAAAGAGATAAAGATGCAACAGTGCGGCGAAGAGACAGAGGTTGAAGGGAGTCAGTAAAAGGAGGAGAGTTAATGAGACGAAAAGCCTTTGACTCCACCCTATTGAGAAGAGCTGTATGTGGGGAACCTCCCCACACATGAGAGTTGTACTCCACACAGGGGCGGATAAAACCCCCGTATAGAGTCAACAATTGTGCAGCGGTAAAGAAGGAACGGAGTCGGCTTACCACACCCAATCTCTTGGAAGCACATAATACAAGAGATGTAATATAATCTTTCCAAGATAAGTCCCGAGTAAATGAAACCCCAAGCATATTCAAGGATGATGCATGATTAAGCTGAATATTATTAAACATTAGTGGATATACCTGTGGAAGATTTTCACGGGTTGATAGGTGTAAGAACTGAGTCTTAGATGCATTAAAAACAACAAGATTATTTTTACCCCAGTCAGAGATACGAGCCAAGTCAGACATTAGGTGTCCCATAGCCTCATCCCTTGTTTGTTGAAGTAACTTCTGAGTTGGGCATTGCGGGAACTGAATGGAAATGTGAAGGGTGGAGTCATCAGCGTATGAGTGGACAGGAATAGATGTACAACTTAGAAGGTCATTGATGAATAAAAGGAAGAGAATTGGTGATAGGACAGAGCCCTGAGGAACATCACTGTTGATAGATCTAGGAGAAGAACGATGGCCGTCTAGAGCAGCGGCTATAGAACGACCAGAAAGGAAGCTAGCGATGTAGGTACTTATAGAAAGATAGAAACCGTAAGAGGGCAGTTTGGAAATTAAAGATTTATGGCAGACTCGATCGAAAGCCTTTGAGATGTCAAGTGCAATGGCAAAGCTTTCGCCAAAGTCCCAAAAGGAGGATGACCAGGAGTCTGAAAGGTAGATGAGAAGATCGCCAGTGGAGTGTCCCTGACGGAACACGTACTGACGATCAGAAGAAGGTTGTGATAGGAAAGATGCCTTAAAATTTTTCTATTGAGAACTGACTCGAAAACTTTTGAAATACAGGACATTAAAGCAATTGGACGATAATTGGAGGGTTGGGAGTGGTCACCCTTCTTTGGGACAGGCTAAATGAGAGCAAACTTCCAGCAAGAAGGAAAGGTACAAGTTGACAGACAAAGGCGAAAGAGTTTGCCAAGGCAGGGTGTAAGCACAGAAGCACAGTTCTTGAGAACAACAAGAGGGACTCCATCAGGCCTATATGCCTTGTTAGTATTGGGGCCAGTGATGGCAGAAAATACATCAGCTGAAGAAATTTTAATGTCAGCCATGAGGAAGTCAGAGGCAGGAAGTGATAGAGGAACAGCACCGGAATCGTCTAAGGTGGAATTGGAGGAGAAAGTCTGTGCGAAGAGATCTGCTTTATAAGTAGAAGAAATAGCTACAAAACCATCAGAGTAGAAAAGAGGAGGGAAGGATGATGAGGTAAAGTTGTTAGAAAGGTTTTTGGTAAGGTGCCAGAAGGAGCGGGAAGAATTCAAGTTGGAGAGTTGAGAGCATTTAGTACTGATGAAATTATTTTTAGCAGAGCGAAGAACAGACTTAGCACGATTCCGGGCAGAAACGTAAAGATGATGTGATTCAGAGGTGGGTTGGCTCCGGTACCTTTTGTAGGCCCTCTCCTTGTTGCGGACAGCATTAGAACAAGCATGACTAAACCAAGGCTTTCTTGCGCTAGTCAAAGGATATGAGAAAGGAATGTATGCTTCCATGCCCGAAAGAATAACCTCTGTAATGTGCAAGGCACACTCAGATGGCTCCCGGCCATGAAAGCAATAATCATTCTAGGGAAAATAAAAAAAGTACTGCCTGAGGGCCTCCCAATCCACGGCTCCAAAATGCCACAGATGACGTTTTCCTGGAGGGTCCACAGGCCATACCGGAGTGATAGGACAGGTTAAGGTGATAAGGTTGTGATCAGAGGAGCCCAACGGAGAGAAAAGATTAACAGTGTAAGCAGAAGGATTAGTTGTAAGGAAGAGGTCAAGTATGTTGGAGCTGTCTCCAAGGCGGTCAGGGATACGGTTGGGTGCTGTACAAGCTGCTCTAGGTCATTAAGGTTAGAAAAGATGTAGGCTTGTTCACCAGGTGGATCAGTGAAAGGAGAGGAGAGCCAAAGGTGGTGGTGAACATTGAAATCTCCTAGAATGGAGATTTAAGAGAAAGGAGAAATGGATAGAATGTGTTCCATCGTAGAAGTAAGATAGTTGAAGAATTTTTGATAGTCAGTAGAATTAGGAGATAAGTAAACAGCACAGATATATTTAGTCAGAGAATGACAGGAAAGCTGAAGCCAGAGTGTAGAGAATTCAGAAGAATCGAGTTCAGGAACACGAGAACAAGATAAGTCATTGCGTATATATACACAACAGCCACCTTTGGCTTTGAAATGAGTATAGAGAAAGTAGGAGGACACAGAAAAGGCTTTGCTGTCAGTTGCCTCAGACAGCTGAGTCTCAGTTAGAAAAAGAAGGTGAGGTTTAGAGGAGGAGAGGTGGTGCTCAACAGAGCGAAAGTTAGAGGAAAGGCCGTGAATGTTGCAGAAATGAAGAAGAAGAGAGTCAGACAGTGGTTTCAGGCACCTCGAGTCGTCACCGGGAGAGGGGTGGAAGGTGGGGGCATTTATGGTCCCCCCCCTGGGGATTCCGAGGCTGGGTGATAAGTCGCCATGATTTTTTTTTGAATTTTGGAAAAGGAAGTGTAGTGTGTACTGTGCATGTAGTTTGGTGTAGATAGTTAGAGCAATTTGTGTTGGAGAGCATATTGGCTTACTGTCTGTGTAACTGAGACACTGAAGAAGTTCAGCAAAGGGGGATGGTCAGGAACTAGTCCCGAGTGCTGATGAAACGGGAGCTCCAGCACTCCCTGTCGTCAGCTTTCCATCCACCTCGGGAGTAATGTCCTGCTCGACTGGTGCTACAGTCTACCTATTGTCATATTAATTTTGACATTTCCAGGCTCCTACTAACTTAGCTAAGATTATTATGCTCACAAAGGCGAGGACAATGCACATGAGACTCCCAGATGCATTACTGTTCTTTTATTCCATAATGATCGTTAAAAATGCTTCTTTGTCAGCTAAAATCATTTTCTTGCTCTACTTTTTGCCATTTTCAGTTTTATGAGTTATCATCTAAATACTGCATTACATACTTTCATAGGCCTCAGAAAGCCCCTAAAAGTACTTAATTTTCAAAAATTTTCCTTGGGAGGCTCACAGCACCCCCCAGACCCCCCAGCTGCAAAGGATTACTTCGCCCGCCTTCGACCACCTTTTCAAGAATGTATAGACATCTTTCTCCCGCCCCCTCCCCCTTGTGAACTTTCTGGCTATGCCCCTGCATTGCCACACTGATGTCAGCTGCTTCACATGCCAAATCCATCTGCACCTTCAGTAGTTTCAGTTCGCGGGCACCTCCGGCCATGGTCGTTCGGGATACTTAGGTCTATGTTGAATGCAAGCTCGCAGTTGAATGAGTAGTCCATCTGCATCACATCCTTTATACAGTATATATTTATTTTTTGGCCCGACACTCCTGACAGACTCGCATCAAATTCTTGATGGTCGTACTGCACTCGTAACTACTCTAGTGGGGGTCTTAGCTACTCCTAGCTACTCTTAGCTACTCATGGCTACTCGTAGACCTTTACGGACCATTTGGTTCGGCAATGCGTAGTGACTCTTAGCTACTCATAGCGCCGCCCTAGGGAACTCGTAGCAGTGTGTAAGCTATGCGTAGCTAATTGTAGCGCCCACCTGGCGCACTCCTAGATTGCTGGATTCTTGGCCAAATTGACAAGAATCCGTGAGGAGTTTGAACTCTTGGCGACTCTTCGTCCGACTCCTGAATGTATGAAAGCCCCTTAAGTCACCAGGACACTCCCTCCGGCACTCACCCAGCACTGTGAGTAGGATGGGCAAGGACACCTTGGGGCTGGTGGACACCTGACACTCATACACGCCGGAGTCACGGAAGGTCACCGAGCTGATGTCGAGGTCCCAGTTGTCGGTGTTGGGTGGATGATACACCTAAGGAGAAAACAGCACTATATCAGCTTCGGCATGAACATCACTACATGAACACGGTAGGTACAGTTGGCCAAATTTCCATCTTTTACATTTAGCGTTGCCATCGCTCACTCTGTGCAAGGTCTGAACTCCAGGGCTATTGACGCATGCAGCGAATCGAAACTGAGATGAGAGAGATGCAGAATGATGGGCACAGCTGACACGTGGTGCTGTTTGGTGTAGGGGTTAAGGTTTGGATAATGGAAGATAGATGGAAAATAGCAAAGGACTTGCTTTTATAAATGTAAAGTGTAATGCAGCATAATATGAAGGAATATGCTGACCTTGATCTGTATTACTCTAAGCAGTAGAGAATCACTGCAAGCTTGCAATACAATCTGTTTCTTAATGGTACTTAATTACAGAAATTTCACGGAAATATTATGCCACAGACTCTCCCCTCCCTCACTCGCCCAATTACCTACCTTCTCGTCACATTCATATGTAGCCTACACACTCAGTTTAGTCCATCGTGCTGCCTTCCTCCTGCTTCCCTTTCCCTTAATTTTTACGTTATTTGTCATTTACATAGCACCTCTGTTGACCCAGCGGTAATAAAAGGAGGGTGTCCTTACGTCTTTGAACATGGGTTCCTATATGATGAGGCGGCCATCATGAGGAAATTTTTTTGCTACTGACACCTATGCATGGCAGTGTAGCCTGGGCAGTGAGTGAAAGAGAATTTTTTAAAGCTCAAGCTGCAGCGATTTCCTTTTTTAGAAACATTTTCAGGCATAAACAGTATATATGATATTAAATAACAGAGCAATATGTAAGTACAGTATTTTAGAATGTAACTAATGGCGGTAGGAGTGACATGGGAAATTACTGATAGGTTAAGCAGGAATGCATAGAAATAAAAATAACATAAAAAAGACACTTAAACACGGTGCCAGTAATCATAATAAACTGAAAATAAGGGAAATGTTCGATGAGGCAGAGACTATGTGTTACGAAAGAGGAGAGTGGAGCAGCGTAACAGAGAGAGAGAGAGAGAGAGAGGCTAAGTACTCATGGCCATTCTCTCTGGTGAATGCCCAGTAATGAGCAAGGCGTCGAAGACGATGCTGTTGGCTAACATGTTTGTGAGTTTTGAGGGCGTTTGTTTCCAGCAGCTTAAGTAGCGCAGCGTAAATCCAATTTCCATATACAACGTCTTGATTATTATACGCTATATGATATTAGCAAACATTTCATCCATCATGTATCCTTGGTGAGAATAGCGGCATAATTTTCGCAGAGTCGACGACGATTCGCCCCTATACTATGAGGAGGATTATGTGTTCAGGCGAGAAAAATAGAAGGAATATGGGAAGCCGAACAGAGAACTGAGTGACGGAGTGTGAAAGACTGTCAGTCTTTATGGTGAGGGTATGGGTGAGATTGAGGAACAGTGAATGAAACGAGTAGGAAACAGAGTTAAGCATTCGCTGGATAGGAGAGTATAAGCTTAACTTGGTGCTGGAAAGAAGTTGTATGAGTGAGTAAAATGAAAGCCATTAAGAAAACAGAAACTGGAAAATTTAAGAGTAGGCGACAGTGGGAGGTATGGGTGTCACTGCAGGAGCGAGCGAAAGGCATTCAGGAGTATGTGTAAATTAAATGAGAAGTAATTGAGAGTCTGTTAGTGAGGTCCATTAACTTATGTATGAAAGAGTAAGCGGGAAAGCGATAGTAGGAGTTAGAGTGGATGAAAGTAAGTCCGAAGTGAGTGAGTGAATTGAATAGAAGTAAGAGAGTGGGTGAAAAGTAAGACTAAGATTGACAGTGTAAAAATTATGTGAGAGTGAGTGAGTGTAATGTCAAGTATATGTGAAAGCGAGTGCGAGAATGAATAAAAGGTTAAACGGAGAATATAAGAGAAAGTAACAACGAGTGTGTGACGGGTTGCGAGAGCGAATGAGAACTCGGTAGTTAACAGTGAATAAACGCTACTCAAAGCAAAAGAGTGGCCAAGTAGGAAAATCAGTGAAGTATCAGTACGATAGAATGGGTTACTGGATTAGCGTTAATGAGTGAGCGTGGTTCGGTGAATAAGAGAGGTGACAGAGAGCCAGTGTTCATGCGACAGTAAAGCAGTCGGGGAACGTAAGTGGGAATGAGAGAAACTGCAAGACTGATAGTGTTATTTTTTTCTTCAACTATTATCATTACTGTATTATGAAAAAAGTGATGGAACGTAAGTCTCGGAGTCTGTAAGAGTTTGTTCTTTTATTTATTTATTTTTTTTTCCTGAAGAAGCTTGACAAAGGAATTGCCATAATGAAGGTGTATTCATACCGATATTCATCGAGCCGTTTTTTTTTTTTTTTTTAATAGACTAGAACAAGACAACTTACGAAAACACTTCCAGAGTTGGTCAGTCGAACATTTGAAGAATATCCTATCATATCATATAATATTTGCCTTTGAGAGCTGGATACAGATATAGTGAAACTGGGTAACTTGATAAACTATATGCTCGCCGTAGAAGGATGCAAGCAGAGCCATAACGAACAGTGACCACTGTTTTACGATTTTCCAATGTTTTATATAAATCAAATGACGCATTATTACCGATACGAACTTTTTAAGCGACGGGTATATCCTCATCCATTGTCATATTTCTCTCGTCAACAAGTCTCCCGCTGCACTTAATCACAGTAAGATAGACAGGGATATGTTGGTGAGACAAATTAGAAGCCCAAGCCCTACATGATCAGTGTCACGAAAGACGGCGATGTGAGTTCTGTGCTGACAAGTTTGTTTTCTGTTCACGGCGACATCACACCATATAATTTAGTGAAACTCTAATGTAACTGCTGACTTGCCATTATACTCATATTGAATATTATGTATTGTTTAAATGTGTTGGTTTTCCCTAATTTGCCTCCACAGGGCTGAGTGTCAAGTGACCCAACGAGAGATAAGTAATAGTGGGACACATCAGGAATGTTTTCCAAGTATGGATTTAAAAAGAAAGAATATATCTCTCTCTCAAAAAAGGAACAAATTTTTATATGAAACATTGATAACTCTATCAGTCTCCTCAAATCTACACTTTAAAGCAGCTGTGCCTCTGCCTGCGCGCGCGCGCGCGTGTGTGTGCGTGCGTGCGTGCGTGTGTGTGTGTGTGTAAGCTTGCAAGTCACTTTGGTGGTAGTCCGAGCTTGGTGGCCGGACGGGTAGGTGGATGTTCAAATGCGTGGGTGGGTAGACAGGTCAGGTGAGTGGAGTGGCTGGAATAGGTGGATTGTGTGGGTTGGAGGAAGTAGGTGGATTGGGTGGCTTGGGTGGAGTTGGTGGATTGGGTGGGATGGATGAGGCAGGTGAAGTGGGTGGACTGGGGTTGGCCGAGTGGGCAGGGTGAGTTTGGTGTGGACTGGTGGGAGGGGTAGGCACAGTAAGTGGGATGGGTACGATAACTTGGTACTGTGTGTATATGGATAGGAGGGGTAGAAGGGGTCGGTGCGATGTTAAGGATGGGTGGGATGAGTGGGTGGAGTGGGCAGAGGGTGTGTGGAGAATCAGTGGGTGGGTGGACACGATGCTTGGATGGATTGGATGGGTGGATGGACAGGAAGGGTGGTTGGATTGGGGATATGGGCGGAAGGGGTGGGTGAAGTGGGTGTGGAGAGTGGCTAGGTAGATGGGGTGAGAGGGAAGGTGGGCATTTATGGAAGGTTGGAGTAGGTGGATGTGTGGGAGGGGTAGGTGCATGAGGTGGGGTGATGAGTGGATAGGTGGGATAAATGAGTGAGTGGTCAGGATGGGTTTGGTTGCGAATAGAAGGGTGGGTTGTGTGAGTAGGTGAGTGGAGGTATGGCTTCCCAGAGGACAAGGCAGGAGACGGACCTACTACACTTGGTGGATGAGTGGGTGGATTGAGGGAAATGTGTCCAGTGGGGAACAGGTCCGTGTGGTAGACAGGTCCATACATAAAACCGGTCCTTAAGAAAAAATTGTTTCAAGAGGTACACATGCATGGAGGAAATGGGCAATCAACAAGTGTTAAACAAAACATTAATGACATAGGTCAATAGAAGAAATTGGGTCCATGTGGGGAATTCGTGCTTCTCTCTTGGAAGGAAAAGGGTCCAGTGGCAAAAGCCGGCCCATGGAGAAAATACGGCAATGTTTGGAGAATAAGTTCATGGTAAAAGCAGACCCATGAGGAACATATGTTTATGGGTTAGAATATGTCCAGGGAATCATTTGATACGCTGGGTGGTAACCTTATAACCAAAGAACGCTTGTTCCCCATGTGTCAACAAGTGGGTTGGTGGAGGGTTAGTGCCTCTTCCAGGAAAACATCAAGAAGCCTCACTTCAGGACAGACCAGGTGACGACCAAGGACCGGACAGAGGACATGGTACGGATTGCAACGTGGAAGGCAAGGAGTGAGAATGATAAGGTGAAAGAGGGAGTGATTGTCCAGGTGCTTGAGGTGCAAAAAAGGACATACGTGGATTAGCTAAGACTAAATGGAGAGATGAGAGTGTGAAAGAATGTAAGTATGGATGAGGTACATGAGTGGGAGTAAGTGAGAATGAGAGGGCAAAAGTGTGTGTATGTATTTTTGTATGTAAGAGATGGAAGGAGAATATAAGAGGAGTCTGGAATACAAGAGGTGAATATGCCAAAATCAAGTGTTGAGACATGAGAGTTTGAAGTTTGGCAGCATTTAAGAACATGCACGAACCACACTTTTAAACCTATATTCATGAAACTCTGCAGGTTACTATGCAACTAGATAATGTAACTACTGGATAATGTCTGTAAGGGTTCACTAATGTTAATACTACAGTATGCCCGTGCAGCCCTAATAAAGTGTGCATACCTGAAAAGCGTATCATTCCTGTGGAAAAGAAAGTCACTAAAACATCAGAAAGGACAGATGTAGTAATAGTAATGAAAATACATGGCTTAAAAATTATTACATACCTTCCAAAGCACACTTCTTGATTTAACTGATAAGAGTAGAGATTACAGTTTTAATTAATAATCGAGGAGGTCGTCATCGACTTCACTGCGAGTATACAGTAAGTGGCCGTGGAATGGCTGGGAGAAGAACAGTGGTGAGAAGGGAGGAAGAGATCAGTAGGATGGAAGTATTGGAAGCAATGAAGAAAGTCAAAATGGGGAAGGCCCCAGGAATTGGTGAAGTTTGTGGTGAAATGATGAAGCATGGAGGAGATATAGTAGTAAAATGGATATGAAAGATGTACAGATTGGCCTGCCAGGATGGTATAATCCCAGAGGATTAGAAGTCAGGCATAAATATTCCCCTGTACAAAGGAAATGAGGAAAAAGATGTGTGTGGTAATGATACAGGGATTTGTCTTCTTAATGCAACATCCAAAGTATATGGAAGGATACTTATTGATAGAGTTAGGGAAATAACTTAGGAATTTGTAGAAGAACAAAGAGAAACAAAAGGGGTAGTGTAGATCAGATATTCATTCTTAGTTCTTTAGTAGAAAAGTTTAGAGAGAAAGGAAAGAAGCTGTATGCGGCCTTCATTGATTTGGAGAAAGCATAAATTATGAGAGTGGAGAGACAAGGAATGTGGAAAATATTAAGAACATATGGAGTAAATGGGAAGTTGTTCATTGATGCGAAGAGTGTGTATGTGGGTGCTAAGGCTGAAGTGTGTGTGGATGGTGAACTGAGTGACTTTTTCTCACCGAATGTTGAATTGAAACAGGGATGTGTTATGTATCCATGGTTGTTCAATCTGTATATAGATGGGGTTATTAAAGAGTTACAAGGTAGGGCAGTGGATGTTAGAGCGGATCTAATGAGAGAGAGCAACGTTTGGAAACTTCCTGTACTGTTGTTTACAGATGATACTGCGTTGAAGTGAAGACGAAGGGGAACTGGAGGGTTTGGTGAATGAGTCTGGGACAGTGGGCAGGAAACGGAATCTAAAGGTGAATGTAGAGAAGAGTAAAGTTATGGCCTTCGAGAGAAATGAAGTCACTGAATGTACAGCGAGGTTGGATGAGGAGTAAATGGAAAATGAGTGCGTTTAAGTGCTTGTGAAGTGTGATGAATAAGGATGGAAGTTTAGAGGATTATTGGCGGATTTTTTCTAATAACAGAACATAGGAAGGAAAAATGAGTAAAAAAATTTATCCATACACCAGACTACTGGTGTCCTTCATTCATAAAATGTCGGTAACAGTTGGACTTGAATTGCTGTAGGTTAAAGTTTGGAGGGAAACAACTCTGGGGAACCGAGTTCCAGAGAGATGCAGTTCGGGGATTGAATGAATTCTGATAGGCAGAACAACAGCAAAAAAGAAAGGTGACTGACTGATTGAATGCAGTGGAAAGACAAACTGAAGTGAGCATGGAAGTAAAGTTCCTGTATGATATTGTGATACCAACTCTAACGTATGGAAATGAAGCTTGGACGTTGTTGGAAGGACACAAGAGTGAAAGCAATGGAAATGATTAACTTGAAAGGGCATGTGGAATTAATGGAGAGACAGACTGGCACATGAGGAAGTAAAGGAGCATTGTGGCGTGGATGTGATTGTGACTGAAAGCATTAGGAGAAATACTTTGAAATGGTTTAGCCATGTAGAGAGGATGGAGAGCGAGGGACTAACGACGAAAGTGTATATGAGTGAAGTGGAGGGGGGAGAGAGGGAGGGGGAGGCCGAGGATGAGATAGAGGGATGGAGGGGAGAGGTATAGGGGAGAGGGGTGTGTGAGCTGGAGGGAGCGCAGTGAAATGGCGGGAGACAGGGCGACATGGAGGCGATCTGTTTGTAGCCATCCTTTACGGGATTAAGGCGACTGGCGCCAGATAAAGAGAAAATACGTTCATAGGGCATTAGCTGAGCAAGGTGAAAAATTGTTCCATGGGAGAAAGAAGGATATAGGGAAATGCAGGATCATGGGAGGATATATATGTGGAAAATTGGTCCATGGGGGAAGGAAGTCCATGGGGAAAATTAGTTCAAGGGAGAAAAAAGAATTATGTAAAACAAAAAAAGTATCTAGGACGAAAAAGGCCCACGGAGGAAAACAGGTCGTATGACTTATGGGAGTGTAGCTGTAAACGGTGCTATGTATGTGCTAGTGTTCCTCAAAAGACGGAGGTAAACTCCAGAACTACATATTGGTTTAATGTACAGGCTAATTAGCACGGCTTCCTAACTATATAGCATACATTGCAATATTATATCTGACATATTTTATTGATACCTGTAATTCTTTAATCAGTTTTGTATGTCCTACTAGTCCGAAAAAATGTGGGAATGTTTATAACTGTCGTTTAAATGTTCGTTCATTTAGAATAAACAGAAGGATTGGTAGGCTGTTCTTTCATTCCTGTTACGTAATTACTGCGTTTAGTACTTATAACAACTTTTGTAAACAACGGCATACAGAATAATTACTTTGATAAGTGAAGAGACACTGAAGTTTGTTCGTAGTAAATAAGACACACGAGTCTCTCTCTCTCTCTCTCTCTCTCTCTCTCTCTCTCTTCCCTTCCCAGTCTTCCTTTCTCCTTCTGTCATCTCTTCCTCTTCCCTTCCCTACCTCTTTATCTTTCTGCCTCCCGTTTCCCATCTATTTCTTCTCCTTTCTCTCCCCCCCCCCACCTCTCTCTCTCCCTCTCCCCTTCCTTCAGTTCTTGTCCCTTCCCTCTCCCTGTTCCTTTTCCACTTATTCCTTCTCTTCCTCTTCCTATTTGTTTCAGCCTCTGTGTGTGTGTGTGTGTGTGTGTGTGTGTGTGTGTGTGTGTGTGTGTGTGTGTGTGGTGTGTGTGTGAGTTTTGCATATTTTTTCGTATCCTGTGTGTCGATACGTATACGAGTACATAAAGGTAGAAGTTGGTCAACTTATTATCTTAGCTGGACACAAAGTTTATACTGTGTTATCTCTGCAACAAAAGCCAAGCACAATGACAACACATTATCTTGTTACCCACCCCACCATCAAGTAACTCATATTTAAAGGCGTAAAGGCATCCCGCTTTTCCTACTGCTGGGGTATCAGAGGTGCTTCCTGAATGACAATGTAATAGATAGGGGAAAGAAAAGCAGGGGGAAAGCAACACGATGGACTAATGCGAGTGCATTATGAATGGTATGGGAAAGTATATGGGCCGGTGAGAGAAGGGAGGATGCTACTCTCGTGGTATGTCTTAGTAATTCAGTGCCGTAAATAAACAGACTGTAGTGCAAGTTTGCAGTGATACCCTACCGTGTAATAATACAGATTAAAACCAATATATTCTTTAAACTTACTGTACGTTATATCTTACAGTTATAATAACAAGTAATTTGCCCTTTTGCATCTATGTTTTTACCCAAAACCTCTTGAACCTCTACACCACACCACGCACCAGCTGTACTCATTCCCCTGTATCCTTCTCCTCTCAGCTTGAATGAATCGATTCTTTCGTCGAAACTCCTGGACAAACTTCTCGCACAAAGAGAGCGTTGGCAACGCTAAGCGTTAAAACTGGAAAGTTGGCCAACTGTACAATTGGTCACCCATTTTTAAGTCTCAACGAGGGGAAGCACACTTGACCAAGTTATGCACGAACGCGACTTTACCACCAATGTACAATACATCTCAGTAAATTTGGTGTCATCAGAATTATCATCATCATCCAGTCGTCCCCTCTGACCCCAAAGTGGGTAGAGGTAGGGTCCAGGGAGCCAGGAAAAGCTTGTTAGAATGAGATATTAATTAAGGTTTGCCCAGCTGAATAATCTGCACATCCATTCATTCACCATTCAGGATCTCGGAATCTTAATATCACATCGATAAATCTCAACCAGAAAAGGCACACTTTATCAGGCTCTGCTGTATACCAACACAGCTCTACACAGGAAGAATACAGTTGATAGCAAAACATTAATTGGTCGAAACATTATTTACAATCACAGTCGGTATAAAGAATAAGGCACTATGCATTAACCTTGAACCTGTCGTCCGTGGTGTAGGTGAAGATGCCCACTGTGAGTATGTGCAGGTCCCGCTTTCTGATCCACGACACCTGAACACATAGATGTTAAATCAGCTTAGGTTTAGGAAGATTTACGGTATTTAAGATACATACGGTTGTTAGACTGGGTTGGGTTGAGTTGGGTTGGGTTGGATTAGGTTGTGTTGTGTTGGGTTGCACTGGGATGGATTAGGCAGTCTTAGGTAAAGTTAGTTTGCAGTGAGGTCGGTTGGGTCAGGTTAAAGCTAAACTCGGTTAGGTTAGGCTAGGACAAGTTAAACTGGATAAGGTAAGGTTAGGTTTGGTTAAACTGGCTTGAATTTGATTGCCGTAGCTTTGGCAAGAAGGAGCAATTATTCCATGGAAAATTTTCAGATCCGAATGGATAATAATGTTACCCATGATAGACTAATCCTTTGTACTATACGCCAGGTGAAAAAACGTAACCCGGAACGCCATGTGGGGTTTTGAAAGACCCCAAATTAATTTTTGGATTTCCGTCATATGCACAAAGTTACAAATGTTAAATTTGTACATATGTTGCCAAGGACACGGCAAGTGTAGCCAATCCACCGTGTGTCCCTTTTGTGTTTTATTTTTGTGTCTTTTGTGTTTTTTCGTGAAAGTAAAATTTTTAAGATTTTTAACATTTTTGAAAGTCTGCTCATGTAATGAATAATACGACATATACTTTTAGGTTACATCATTCTTACTCATTCAGTATGCTCTTAACATAATCAAATAGCTGTATTATAAATTATAATACAGTACTATAGAAAAAAAGAACAGTATCATAAAAATAAAAGGCGTGAAAAATTTGGATGAATCTATGTTTAGAACATAAACAAGATTGACATTTATATCTGAAAACTTCTGAATGATTTACAAATCATGTAAGCATAAACATAAACAAGACTGACATTTTTTTTTTTTAATAATTAGAAAACTCCTGAATGATTTTAACATCAGATAAATCACTACAGGTGTCATTATCAGCATCAGAAATGGAAGGATCGTCTACGATTCTTCCCCTCTGGCTATAGAACACATCAACATTCAGTGACATGGTCAATGATTTCTAGAATCGAGGAAAAAAAAAAGTTACACGGAATGCTAGATGGGGAACCAGACAACCCCCATTGAAGTCTGCGCCCTCCTAACTCCTGAACTATAGGAGTCTTTCCATTCAAATGTTGTGTGCTTATACACTGGCCAAAGACAAACAAAGTCATGGTTCGCCTGATCCCTAAATGGCATTATTTAATAAATGTGTTGGGGTCAATTTGACCCCTCATGGCATGCGAAGGGCTAAATACAAATTTGTTGTGTAAAACTTATCACTGGAACTGGAAAAGTGTGTGTGTGTGTGTGTGTGTGTGTGTGTGTGTGTGTGTGTGTGTGTGTGTGTGTGTGTGTGTGTGTGTGTGTGTGTGTGTGTGTGTGTGTTACTTACATCCTTGTGGTCGATATTGGTAATCTGACAGGGAAGGCGTGCGTGGTGTCCCTTGACGGCAGTGACGTTGACAGGCAAGCTGGCAACGACGGCAGAGCTGGGGCTGTTGGCACGACCCCACGTGATACTGTGTTGCCCACCTCCACGGTCATACCCTAGGAGCAGAGACAGAGTGGTGTCCGAAGAAAGACAGACAGTCTGACAGGTATGATAAAATAAGATACATAAAAAGCTGGATGGATGGAAACATAGCTAGACAAAAGACTGGGAAGACTGAGCCCCAGGTAATGCTGTGTTTCCCGCCTTCACGGTCATACCCTGTCCACAGTCATCCACGTAGGCAGACATGCAGACTGACCGATAGACTAATAGATACTTAGAACGGTGGAAGTGTGATAAGACAGATATTACTATCAGAAAACTCGACCCTCGGTAAAGCTGCGCTAGAGGCATCCACGGTCACAGTTTAGGTCGAAACAGAGTGGTATGTGCAAAACTGATTGACAAATAGATGGATGGATGACTTCATGGATAGATAAATGGATGGATGGCTTGATGGACAGATATAAATACATTCTTGCATGCGGTGATGGAGAGAGAGAGAGAGAGAGAGAGAGAGAGAGAGACTGGTAGACTGGCTGACTGACATAGGGTTCATTAATACCTTTACTCACGGCGATTGAGCTGGGTGTACAAAACATACAGAAATACAAATACATCAAACGTAAGGAACTATAATGACAAAACAAAACCAGACTTAAACTGGATTTGGAGGTTAACCCCTTCAGCTCGGAACGTCATTTAAATACCATTTGTCCTGGCAACAGATTGGATTTGTAGATTGCTATCAGACAACACAGACCAGAAACACTGAACGATACTTTTAATAGAAGAGGTCCCTCTAAAATATAATAAGATTAATTACATGTAGTTGGGTTGTAGTCAAGCCACATTTGAGGCGTTAAAAAAAACTCTGTCACATCAGATGAAAACTTTTATCCAGCTGCACTGTTGTAGCCTAAGCAGAAAACGGAAAATGTTTCGGAGTTGTTCTGTTGTTTGTCTGGCTGTGTTGGGCTGCGGTGCTGAAGTTGACTCATTAGGAACACAGTTTAGAAACAGTTAAACTGAGGCAGTAGGCCTTGCATTCTGGTCGATTATGGAGGCCCAGCAACCCTACCTTAGCTGTACATTTCTGTGTATGGCACATTAATAATCTGTACGTTATTTATTTAACTTATAATTATATAACAAAGCAATGTAACATACAAGCAAATGGTAAAGTATAGTATGACAAATAAATCGTTAAGGAAAAGGTGCAAAAAAAACCTTAGCTGACAGGAAGCCTGATTAAGAACATAACTGTGTGCTGAGTAATAAAGCTTGTGTTTTATCTCCTTATATATATATATATATATATATATATATATATATATATATATATATATATATATATATATATATATATATACCTTCTGTCTTCCTATTTCTTCCATCTGTTCTTCATTTTTTGTTTATCGTCATTCTATTTCAAGGATCATTTTACAATAAAATGGTTGCTTTTAAATTTATTATCATTTAATGGAAGATGGTTACCTAATACATATGTACAGTACTACCAGCTCATAAACCTGTATCACCTGTTTTACCTCAGGAATCTGTTGCTGGCTTGACAATTTTCCTTACTCAGACCTATTTTCTGTTTTCCTCCACTGACCTCTTTCCCCCCAGGAGCCTATGTATCCCTTTAGATCATTCCCCTGTGCACATGTTTCACCACAGGGACATAATATTCCTTCAGAGACCTATTTTCCCCCACTGAACTCTTTTTCCACAGTGGATGTGTTTTCTCACTTGTAACTACCTCCTGTTTTCTCCTTGGACGTATTTCTCCCCATGGACTTTTTTTTCTATGACACGAACCTATTTCTCACCCAGACCTATTTTTCCCATAAACCTGTTTTCCCTAGAACCAATGTTGCACCATGGGCTTTTTTTTTATTTTCCTCCGTTGGCCAACACTCTCCTTGTGCGAGGTCTGAACTCACGGATTTTCGAAACATGAATCGGTAAATCATTCATGACTGACAGGAGCGCGGTGCAGGGGTATGGGCGAAGTTGACGCCGACGGGTAATGTGGTCTGGGGACTAAGAACGGTTTCATTAAGGAGGGAAAAAGGGTGGAAGAGAGCAAAGGCATTGCTTCAACTGATGTACTATATAAAAATCGATTGAAAAAATATATAAACGCTTCAAGCTACATTATTTGACACTACGGTATCAGCGCAAGGTTGTGATACATGCGAAGTACAACTTTTGTCTATTTACGGTTATGAGTTACGACGAAATTCCGCGCCAGCAGTCACGCTATGCCCCTCCCCTCCCTCACTTTCTCAACCATTCAATTTTGTCCAGCCCGCAAATTTCTTTTCTCCTTTCCCAATGAGAATTATAGCATTAGTCATTTTTTTTTTAAATAACAGAACAGAGGTAGGAGAAACAAGTGAATAAAAAAAAATAATCCATACACCAGATTACTGGTGTCCTCTGTTCATAAAATATCTGTAACAGATTTGAAAAGCTGAAGGTTGAAGTCTGGAGGGAAACAACTCTGGGGAAGCGAGTTCTAAAGAGATGCAGTACGGGGAATGAAAGAATTCTGATAGGAAGTTCTGCAATATGGATGAGTGACATTCCAGTCATGAGCACTACCAGATGCCCATGTGGCACTAGGGAAGGCATGGAGAGGTGACACCATGGACGCAACTCGTCTGAGCATTTGCCATAAAAATATCTGTAAAATAATGCAAGGGAGGCAACATCCCTTCTTACTTGTAGGGGAGGTAATATATTTGTAATGGCAGGGTTGTTAATAATTCTAACAGCCTTGTTCAGAATTTTGTCTAACTGTTTTAATGCAACCTCTTCACATCCCTTCCACAAGGGTGAGCAATATTCAAGCTGAGAGCGCACATGACTCTTGTGAAGAAGTTACGGACACTGTACATTACAGTAGTGCACCAACTTTCGCTACAGCAGGATTCGCGGAATCCACTTTCGCGGCATGCACCAAATATTCCCTAACTTCCACTTTCGCTTGAAAAAAATCGATTTTCGCGCACAAATTTTGGGTTTGGGACAATATTTTGAACTTTGAATTTCCTGCACCGCCCGCCCGCAACCCACCGCCATCTTGAATGACGTCATGTCAACACTCCGTCCACCCATTCCCGCCATTGTGTACGAGCGTGCTAGCTCCATTGTGTTGGATTCTCACGGTTCAATGGCCTCTACTATACCTGGTAGTGTGGGGAAAGGGCCTGGTGGTGTGGGGGGAGAGCCTGGTGGTGTGGGGGGAGGGCCGGGAGGCAGTGGTGGTGAGAAAAAGTGGCCGGGACATTCAAAGTCGGGAGGAAAGGCCAAGGCTAAAAGAGAGTATCGTGTTGGAGTGAAGAAACGGCAGTATAATAATGAAATGAAAAGGAAGATAGTTGAGCACATGGACAAGGGCGCAAAAAACAGTGAAATCTGCCGTATATTTAACATCCCAGAATCGACAGTGCAGAGAGAGAGAGAGAGTGGTAGCGAGGCAGCAAGAGGTGGCGCCAATACGTCTGGCGTGGCTACTTCGTAAATAAGCCCGCCACGCGCCTCGGATACTTACCCCCAACATCCATTAAACACCTCAACACCTGGTCTCTGTGGTATGTTTCTCCTCATATAATGTGTACTGTACAGTTTTTATTGTTTGTATCTCACAATGCAATGTACAATAGTGATTTGATGTACTGTACTGCAAAGTGAAAATGAAAATCTGATGTTACTTTAGGATAACCGGGAACCAATTAGCCTTTTTGCCATAAAGACAATGCCCCAACTTTCGCTAATTCCACTTTCGCTCATTATTTTTGGACCCAATTAGGCGCGAAAATTGGTGCCCCACTGTAGTCCAAATTCTTTGAGGCGGTTTAAGCAGGTGATCTAACATGAGAGGTCCAGCTGAGGGCATTGGTATGTGAGACGCCGAGAATTTCAATACTTTTGGAGATAGGAATATTAGTAATACTGAAGGTAATGTACGATTCTGGCAATATCTGTATTAGTAAACTGTATATATTTAGTTTTACTAGCATTAAATGTGGCAGGGGTAAATCAGCTCTGCTGTCGGGCCCTGCTGCGGATGTCACTGATTGCATTGCGCAGTTGACCCTTGTGCGGTGTGGTGCGGTGAGGATCTGTCCGTTCTCCCCTTTGGGGCTAAGATGCGAATGAATGTGTTTGAATGGATGAGTAAAAGGGGAGTGTGTCGTCCTGTCTCGGCTACCTCCCTTTCCTTGGGGGAAGCAGCCTAGGTATATATATAGATAGATAGCATTAAATGAGACAAGGTTGTTTTGTCCCCATTCACTGATCGTAGATAGGTCTTGATTTATGAAGATGGCTGTACTGAGCTGAGAGGTAGAGATATTAGACTTTGTAAATGGGTGTCTGAGTGTGAATAAACTATGTAGTGTTGAGTCATCTGCATGTGAGTGGATTGGATTGTGGATGACATAAGAGATCATTAATATGAACCAGGAACAGGGTTGGCGCCAGAACTGAATCCTGCGGCACGCTGGCGTTAACTGAGGGGAACTTGGAATAAACATCATCTACTTTTACTCTTATTTTCCTGTCGCTGAGATATGAGGAAATCAAAGGAACAAAAGACGTTAGTCCACAGCAAGGGAGTTTGGACAGCAGGGAACGGTGCCATACTCTGCCAAAAGCTTTAGAAATATCAAGGGCTACTGCATGAGTTTCTCCATGTAGGTCAATTGATTGATGGATGGTATGAGTTAGGAGACTGAGTATGTCAATGGTGGATCTTTCGTGGCGAAAACCATATTGTCGATCACTAATTAAGTTGTTGGATTCAAGATGTTTAACAATGTCCTTATTAATTAAGGTTTCAAATACCTTACCAAAAGAAGATGTGACTGCTATTGGTCTGTAATCAGAGGGGTCAGAGGAACTTCCCTTCTTCGGAATTGGGTGGATATTGGCTTCTTTCCATGAATTTGGGAATGAAGTAGTACGTATGCATATTCTGAATAATTTAGCTAGAACAGAGGCAAGTTCAGGGGAACACTTTTTCGAAACAATTGGCGGAATTCCATCTGGGCCTGGAGCTTTGTTCGTGGGTAAATTGTCTAGGATGGATTTTACGTATCTTGTCTGTATTTTAAGTGAAACAATTTCGGGAGAGTCAAGTTCTAGAACTGGGACTTTCTGACTGGCGTCGTCCATGGTAGAATTTTTGGCAAATGTACTGGCAAAAATATCTGCTTTCGCACGTGGGTCATTTGTAACGTTGCCATCTGAAGATTTTAGTGGGGAAATGGATGATGACTTGTTAAAGTTGTAATTGAAAGAATTAAGAGTTGAAGAAAATATTCTATTGTCATTAGGGTTGTTAAGTAGTTTTGATGCTTGGTTTTGAAGAAAGTTTGATTGAGCTAAATTTATTACAGATTTTGCATGATTTCTAGCAATTTTAAATTAAGAGAGTGATTCAGATGTTTTTTTTTTTTAATTTTAAGTAAGAGTTATATGCTAATGACTTTTGGGCTGTTGCTCTGGCACAGCTGCCATCAAACCATTTTGGAGAGTTCGATCTTTTAATGAACTGCTGACTTGGTATGAATTAATCCATACCAGCTAGTATTAAGTCGCAAACGTGGGACTGGGTAGAACTGGGATCACTAGAGAAGAAAGATTGCCATGGAATGTCAGCAAGATAATTTCTAAATCCATCCCAGTCTGCCCCATCAAAGTGCCATCGGGTCATCCTGACAGGTTCAGAATGGGGAGGTGTGGGGGAGTTAACTAATGAGGCTTTGATGAGATTGTGGTCAGAGGATCCAAGTGGTGAGAGAACCTCTATCCTGTATTGATCTGGATTATTTGTCAAGAATAAATCCAAGAAATGGGCATTATGGTCAGGATTATCAGGTGGTCTGGTTGGTTGCTTTACCAGCAACTGTGCTTTACGAGGATATCCTGACGCCTCTGTATATGGTTTCCTGTATGATAGGGTACATTACATGGTTACCAAAGTAGTATAGTATAAATCTATGTGCAAACTCAAAAAACTGCCGGCCAACGTTCAGCTATACATATACGATATATACACACGCACATACATACATGTGTGTGTAATAAATATATATATATATATATATATATATATATATATATATATATATATATATATATATATATATATATATATATATTTTTTTCCAGTAAAACGAACATTTTACGAAATGTGACACACCGGTAGAACTGCATTAATCTCCTCTAATGCTGCTCACAAGAAGAAATTCAGTTCAACGAACTTGGCCTTGGTTTATTATTCAACAGAAGTAGCGCGGATTTGTAATATTTTTCTAAGGTTACTTACATAACATTTGCATTCATATTCATTACTCAGAATCCTTCACTTAGTTATGTATGCTGTAAGAAAGCGGTACTGCTCAAAAGTGCGGATATGGGTAAGTGTAGTTTAATGTATAATTCATCTGAAATAAACTGACGAGTGGAACATATTGCATTCATATTATGTAAACATTGCATTTAATTCAGATAAGCTTCACAAACATCACCACACTGATTCATTAATTTAATAAGTGAATAGGTATCTCCGCTCATTCACACCTAAACGGAATGGACACGCATGAGTCTCTCTCTCTCTCTCTCTCTCTCTCTCTCTCTCGATCGGTCGAATATGCGCTTCCCTCTATTCTTCCCTAACGCACATTATCTGCCTCTCGCACTCTATAAATTCGTTTCACTTTCAAATATATTATTTTCGGTAAACTGCGTATGCTTTTTTGTGTTCGTACATCCTCACTGTATTCGTGTTCACCCATACATTAGTTCTGCATCTCATTTTTATCATCGTTATTTCCCTTCAGAAATACACCATCTACTCTATTTTGATGAAGGTTTTCTGACAAAGGTCATCTCTGCATCTGTACTCTTGAGGGTTTTGTCACTCATTACCATAGTTTCATTCCAATACCCGTCTCAGTAGTAAAATCCTGTCACACTCCATGGCCCCCCTATCATAGAAAAAAACATATTAAGAGGAGTCGGGACATCCCCGTAAAAACACAGGTGATACCCAAACGACTAATACTAAAATACTTAAGAGGAAAGGACGGAAGAAAATAGTGGGGTGAATAAAATCGAGTTAATGGCTCCTGACATGCCTCACACTGCATTGGTTCTTCAACAATTAACCACCCATGAGTCAATCTTGTGTGTCCGATTCGAAGCCTTGTTAATACAACCTCAATTTGTCGGTCTGAGTGTTCGCTGTTCATCCAATCGCCGAGGTCCTACTTTATCTCTCGCAGCTTGTTCTTGGTTGTGAGCCTCCACTGCTCTCTCCACCTGTTACGATGACTTTCTCTAATGATGGATTTCACCTCGGTGTGTGGAGGGGAAAGCAGGCGTTCCAGCGCTTGGTGGCGGGTGCCTTGGCCCTCAGGTCTTGTTTTTTTTTTTTTTTTTTTTTTTTTTTAATGCAAGGAAAACGAAACAAATGCCAGGAGCCTGCAAATTGTTCCCTTCAAGGAAAAAACAAAAACAAGAGAACATAAAGCCAAATTCAAGATCTGTTCATTTTGAGAGGCATGGACACGCTGCCTTTGAAAGACTGGAGACCATAATAAATAGGAAATACACACAGAGAGAGATTGTTCCATAGCTGACATGTTGCATACATGAAGGACTGGGAGTAATGGTTGACTCTTGCTTAAGAGAGATGAACAGAAAGGCAATGAGAGTTTGTTGCTAGACGGATGCTACGTGCCCGCTGTAGTGGTGGTAGGATGCAAGCAGACAGTTCAGAGGAGCAGTGCCAATTGAAGTAGTGACAGAAAAGAGATATAGATGCAACAGTGTGTTGGAGCAAAAGAGGTTAAAGTAAGCCAGTAAGAGGAGGAGAGTTAATGAGACAAAAGCCATTCAATCCACCTTGTTGAGAAGAGTTGTATGTTGGGAGCCTCCCCACAGATAGAGTTGTACTCTACACAGGGGCGAACATAACCAGTGTATAAAGTCAACAAATGTGCAGGGGTAAAGAACGCACAGAGTCGGCTTAGCACACTCAGTCTATTAGAAGCAGATATTACAAGAGAGGTAATACTTTCCTTCCCAGAAAAGTCTCAACAGAATGAAACCCAAGTATGTTTAAAGATTATGTAGGATTGATGTTGATATTGTTAAAAATTGGAGGGTACTCACGTGGAGGATTTTGTCAGATGTAAAAACTGAGTTTTTGATACATTAAAACAAGATTATATTTTCCCCAATCAGAGATATGAGCTAAGTCAGCCATCAGGTGTGCCATAGCCACGTCCCTTGTTTGTTGAAGTAACTGCTGAGATGGACGCTGCGTGAAGCGAATGGAAGGGTGAAGGGTGGAGTCATCAGTGTATGATTGGATAGGGTTTAATGTTCAGGTCATTGATGAGTAAAAGAGAGTTGGTGATAGGACACAGCCCTGAGGAACACCATTACTGAAAGTTGTAGAGGAACGGTGGCCGTCTACAACAGTAGGAAAGAATGACCAGAAAGGAAGCTAGAGATGAAGGCACAGATAAAAGGATAGAAACCATAAAAGGACAGTTTGGAAATTAAAGATTTATACCAGACTCGATCGACAGCCTGTCAAGTGCAACGGAAAAGCTTTCACCAAAATCCCGAAAGGAGGATGACTAGGAGGCTGAAAACTAGCTGAGAAGATCGCCAGTGGAGTATCCCTGGCGGAACCCATACCGACGATCAGAAAGGTTATGATAGGGAAGATGCTTTAAAATTATTTTGTTATGAATAGGCTTGAAAACTTCTGAAACACAGAATGTTAAAGCAAATGGGCGATGCTTAAAGGGATGGGAATGATCATCCATCTTTGGAACAGGCTCAATGAGAGCAAACTTTCGGAAAGAAGGAAAGGTGCAAGTTGACAGACAGAGGCAAAAGAGTGTACCTAGGCAGGGTGTAAGCACAGAAGCACAGTTTTTGAGGACAACAGGAAGGACCCGATCAGGCACATTACGCCTTATTAGTATTGAGGCCAGTGATGGCAGAAAATACATCAATTTCATAATTTTTCTGTCAGCCATGAGGAAGTCAAAAGGGAAAAATGATGGAGGAAAAGCACTGGAATCATCTAAGATGGATTTGGAGGAGAAAGTCTGAAGAATTCTGCTTTATCAGCAGAAGAAATAGCTACAGAGCCATCAATGTGGACAAGAGAAGGGAATGATGATGAGGTAAAGTCGTTACAAAGGTTTTTGGCAGGGTGCCAGAAGGAGTGGGAAGAAATCGAGTTAGGGGTTCAGAACATTTTGTATGAATGATATTATTTTTAGCACAGCAAAGAACAGTCAGTTCTTAATAGAAAAATTTTAAAGCATCTTTCCTATCACAACCTTCTTTCTGAACGTCACTATGGGTTTCGTCAGGGATGCTCCACTGACGATCTTCTCACCTACCTTTCAGACTCCTGGTCATCCTCCATTCGGGACTTTGGCGAAAGCTTTGCCATTGCACTTGACATCTCAAAGGCTTCCGATCGAGTCTGGCATAAATCTTTAATTTCCAAACTGCCCTCTTAAGGCTTCTATCCTTCGATATGTACTTTCATCTCTAGCATCCTATCTGGTCGTTCTATAGCCGCTGTTGTAGACGGCCATCGTTCTTCTCCTAAATCTATCAACAGTGGTGTTCCTCAGGGCTCTGTCCTATCACCAACTCTCTTCCTTTTATTCATCAATGACCTTCTAAGCTGTACATCTAACCGTATCCACTCATACGCTGATGACTCCACCCTTCACATTTCCATTTGGTTCCCCCAATGCCCATCTCAGCAGTTGCTTCAACAAACTAGGGTTGAGGCTATGGCACATCTAATGTCTGACTTGGTTCGTATCTCTGACTGGGGTAAAAATAATCTTGTTGTTTTTAATGCATCAAATATGCAGTTCTTACACCTATCAACCTGACAAAATCTTCCACAGGTGTACCCGCTAATGTTTTATAATATTCATCTTAATCCTGCATCATCCTTGAACATGCTTGGGGTTTCATTTACTCAGGACTTATCTTGGAAAGATCATATTACATCTCTTGTAAAATCTTCCAAGAGATTAGGTGTGCTAAGCCGACTCCTTTCCTTCTTTACTACTGCACAAGTGTTGACTCTGTACATGGGTTTTATCTGCCCCTATGTGGAGTACAACTCTCATGTATGGGGAGGTTCCCCACATACAGCTCTTCTCAATAGGGTGGAGTCAAAGGCTTTTTGTCTCATTAACTCTCCTCCTCTTACTGACTCCCATCAACCTCTGTCTCTTCGCCGCACTGTTGCATCTTCATCTCTTTTCTATCGCTGCTTCAATGGTCACTGCTCCTCTGAACTCGTCTGCTTGCATTCCTCCACCTCTTCGACGGGCACATAGCACCCGTCTAGCACCAAACTCTCATCCCTTTTCTATCCAACTCTCTAATGCAAGAGTTACTCCCAGTCCTTCATTTATGCAACAGGTCAACTCTGGAACTGTCTCCCTCTGTCTGTATTTCCTGCTTCCTATGATCTCCAGTCTTTTAAAAGCAGTGTGTCCAGGCATGTTGAAATGAACGGATCTTGAATTTGGCTGTCTCATGCATTTTGTTTTTCTTTTGGAAGGAACAATTATTGCAGGCTCGTGGCCTTTGGTTCCTTCTTCTTCGCATTAAAAAAAAAAGGCTTAGCACGATTCCGGGCAGAAACATAAAAGAGATGAGATTCAGGGGTGGGTTGGCTCTGGTACCTTTTGCAGGCCATCTGCTTGTCGTGGACGGCATTAAAACAAGCGTGATTAAACCAAGTTATTTTTGCATTGGTCAGTCGATATAAGAAAGGAATGTATGCTTTCATGCCTGAGAGAATAACCTCCATAATGCGCATGGCAAACTCAGATGGCTATCAGCCATGGAAGCAATAATCATTCCAGGGAAAATAAAAGAAGTACTGCCTGAGAGCTCCAGGAAAGGTTAAGGCGATAAGGTTGTGATCGGAGGAGCCCAACAGAGAAGAAAGATTAACAGCATAAGCAGAAAGATTAGTTGTAACGAAGAGGTCAAGAATGTTAGAACTCTCTCCAAGATGGTCAGGGATATGGGTAGGGTGCTGTACAAACTGCTCTAGGTCATTAAAGATAGAAAATATATAAGCTTGTTCACCAGGTGGATCAGTGACAGGAAATTATAACCAAAGGCGGTGGTGAGCACTGAAATATCCGAGAATGGAGATTTCAGAGAATGGAAAAATGGATTGGATGTCTTCTGTCCTAGAAGTAAGATAGTAAAAAAAAAAAATCATAGTCAGTAGAGGCAGGGGATAAGTAAACACCACAGATATATTTAGTCAGAGAATGACACGAAAGTCAATGCCAGAGAGCAGAGAATTAAGAAGAATCAAGGTCAGGAACATGAAAGCAAGATATGTTGTTGTGTACATATACACAACAGCCACCTTTGACTATGAAATGAGTATAGGGAAAGTAGGAGGATACAGAGAAGGGTTTCATATCAGTTGCCTCAGACAGCTGAGTCCCACTTAGGACGAGAAGTTGTGGTTTAGAGGAGAGTTGGTGCTCCACAGATAGAGAGTTTAAGGAAAGGCTGCAAATGTTGTAGAAATGAAGAAGTGAGTCACACATTGGCTGCAGGCATCTTGCTGGGGACCTTGGAGCAGGTCTGTTGGCTCATTTCCATAAATCCTGATGTGTGCAGGCACCCAATATAGTGTAATCTTCTTCAGTACTGACCTTATTGGAATCAAATAATGGATTTCCCCTCACCACTGACTGTGTCAGGTTCAACCTGATTACAGCCTGCTGTGTACTGTGAGAATCGCTGTATATCACTAAATTGGTTCTTTATATCTTTGACAGGATGCCATACAGCTCTGCAGTGAAGATCAAGGCTGCAAGGGGAAGACTGCCTTCAGCAGTATTCTTGCTGCTCACTGCTTCATAGCCAACGCCATCAAAATCCCGAGGCTCAACTTTATGTTGAGTCTCGGGATTTTGAGGTATGTTCTAAGAATTTTGCCATGATTTTGGCTTTGGATGTGTCTTTCTTCCTGATTCCAAACAAATCTACCTGTTGTTGATTGTTCCAAGGTGGGATCTGAGGTACTCTAACTGGGAGAATCACAAGATTCAGGTTGAGATCATGCAGAGATTTCTTCAGCCTCTTTCCATAGGACTGCTCATCCGCTAGACAATTCGTAACAGCCCTATAGGTGGGCATTACGATTCTCTGCATTCTAATGTAATAAACCAGGCTCGTGAGTTCATGATGTAGATACAGAGGTGACTCTCCGCTCTCAGCATACAAGGACTACCACAGGTGAAGATCAGGAGGCACCTGTGCATAGCCTGAGAGCTTCATTGTGGACAGGATCAAACATCTTGAGAACCATGGGTGTAGCTGATGAATATGCTTCGCATCTGTAGTCCAGCTTACTATGTACTAGTGCCCAGTTTAGCCACAAAAATGTTGTGCAGTCCGACCCCCACGACATGAGGGCAAGCACCTGCAGGTTGCTGAGTGCTTTAGTGGCCTTTGGCTTCAACTGTTTGGTGTGAGGCATCCACGCAGGTCGTGGGTCAAATGTCAGACCCAAGAACTTTACCTCATTCATAAATTGCAGTAGGTTTGCTTCTAAGACGAGGGTTTGCTGGAAGTTTCCTCTTCTTTTGTGGAAAGGCATAGCCACAGTCTCGTTTGGAGAGAACCTGAAGCTGCAGTATGTTGCCAACTACTTAACCTGATTGATTACAGTCTGCATACATCTTTGTACATCTAGTATACTTTCTCCTGAGGAGTATAATGCAAAGTCATCCACATACAAACTGCAGGAGATGTCCTCTTGAACAGCCTTCATAATGGCATTGATAGCGATCTCAACCAGGGTGACACTCAGGACACTCCCTTGTAGCACCTCGTCCTGCTGGCAGTGCAGATTTGAGAAGCTGCCACCTGCCTGGACCTTGAACTTCCTGTTGGCAAGGAAATCCTGGATGAATGTGGATAGGGCCCCTCGTAGCCCAATTTCGTACAGCTTCATTGGTATGCCATGCTTTCACATGGTGTCATAGACTTCTTCCAGGTCAAAGAATACTGTAAACGTGTGGTGTGGTGCTGTGAAGGAGCAGTTTTCTGTATCACCAGAGCAATATACTATAACTCATCTTCCTGAATCCATACTGGAATTAGGTCAGTACTTTTTTCTTTTCTAAAAACCAAGTCAGTCTGAAGCTGACCATCTTCTCTAACAGCTTGAACAGACGCCTGGTCAGAGAGAGTGGCCTGCTGTTGCCAGTATGGCAGCATCCTTGCCTGGTTTTGGAATGGGGATAATGATAGCTTCTTTCCAGCTTTGTGGCACTGTGCCCTCCCTGAATATCGTGTTGTAGAGGCCTAGCAGAAATTACAGGGAACTCTGCGGTAAGTTCAGTATCATTTGATATGGACTATTGTTACTTCCTGTGGCAGTCTTATGGCAGAGTTGCAGGGCTGACTCCAGCTTCCTGTGGACGAATTATTGGTTGTAATGCTACTGCATGTTATCTTTGCTCCTGAATAATACTGGGCGCCATTTGTATTCTGCTTGTAGGGTGAAGAACCAAACATTGCATGATGCCCGAGAGGGGATCACTTCCATGGAATAAGCTAGTTCATTTGCAACAGGTGTCTGATCAGTGACGATTGTGCCATCTGTCTTCAAAGCTGGTGATGAAACCGGGGTTGACTTCCCAGTGATCTTGCACACCTTTCTTCCATACGAATGACAGCACAGCCCAAGAGTTGATGGAAGACATGTAATGTTTCCATGACGCCCATCTGCCTTCTTTCAAGATTCCCCTAGCACTGGCTCTGCTCTTCTTGTGGTGGACGAAGGTCACATCGCTGGGTCTCTGTTTCAGTTGCCATAGTGCAGCTCTCCTAACTCTGACACCTTTTTGGCATTCACCTGACCAGCAAGCCTCCAGAGATCTGTGGTACCTTCCAGTACTCTTGGGGATGGCTCCTTTTGCTAGGAAGGTCTGGGATGTCAGGTGATCCAGGGCTTCCTGACCACTTTGGAATTCTTCAGCTGGACCTTGCACTGCGCCAATGGATTCGAAGAGTTTCCAGTCTGCGTGCTGAAGTCTCCATCTCTGCAGCCCATTAGCTGGCATACCATCCACAGCCTTCAAGGGTATAGGATAGTGGTCACTTCCATGTAAGTCCTCCATGACTTTCCATGTGAAGTTCAGCTTGGCATTGGCTGAACATATGGAGAAGTCAATACTGGAGAATGTTCCAGTTTAAAATTTGAAGGAGTGTAGGTGAATCGCTGTTGAGAACAGCTACGTCCCTGTCAGGAATAGTGACACCAAGGCTCTTTCACTTGGATAGCACATTGAGCCTCCCCAGAGGTGGTGTCGGCCATTGAAGTCACATAGTAGCAGGATTGGCTGGGGTAGCTGCTCCATCAGATCTTTCAAATCTTCTATGTCTGGATTACTCGTATATGGAGGTAAGTTGATGGATGCTACGGTGCATGCCTATTTCAATCCTACCCTTACTGCCTTTACCTGCAATGATGTGTGCATGGGAAGCAGTTGGCAGGGAATGTTTTGTCACACCACCACTGCTACTCCTCCATGGGGCCTGGTGTCAGAGATCCCATAGTGATCATAAACTTTGTACCATCACTGGGAAATCTGGTGGGATTCCCTGCCCATGGTCTCTTGCAGATGTATACAAACCGGATTACAGGAAGCTATCAAATGTTGCAACTCCTCTCATTTTGCATGGATACCTTGGCAGCTACACTGCAACATATCCATTACTTCCTGACTGACTTGGATTTAGGAGAATCGCCCATCGATCTATAGTCTTCATGTGGTGGAGTTGTCGATGAGCATGGTTCTCACTCTCTTCCTCATGCTCCGTATTGTCCCGATGTTCTTGGCTCTGTGAAACATCTGGGAGTGAGGTTGTTTTTTTTATCTTATGGGAGGCCTTAGATGGAGGAGGTTGGGGGTCCTGCATGCCCTTCCCCTCTGCCCCTTGGACCTCCTGCTTGGTCCTGGATATTGGAGACTTGGGTCTGGTCCTAGCAGACCAGGTCTTCTCCTTGACTCCTTGACTCCAGTGGTTTCATGAAGTGCATCCTTATTACTCCAAAGGACACTGAAGCCTTGCATTTGCCTCCTTTTTCCCCTCGATCCCCAGATGGCTCAGGGCAGTGGTATAGCTCTGCTCCTTTGGTTCAGGAGAAGCAGAGAGTTTTGCAGCAGTTTCCCTGAGGATCATATCCTCCTAGAGCCGTTGGATTCTCCTGAGCCAGCTGCATTTTTTCGGGAGCCTTGGATTTTGCCCAAAAGCCTCGAGTCTTACTGAGGCTTCTGGGGCAGGTGTACCAGTCGGTTGTTGTTGTAAAATCACTTTTACTGCCATCACGAAAGTCTTTCCTGGAGTTTTGTTGTACCTTCTGTAAACAGGCCTCCTAGCTTTGGAGTAAGACAGTTTTTCTGTGGTCTGTAAGGAGATAACTTCTTTCTCCATCCTGTAGGATTCACAGTTCCTGTCAGAAGTCTGGTGTTTGTCACCACAGTTAGGACACTGTTTGAAAAAAAAAGTGTGTCCTTCGACCAGCTCTTCGCTACGTATTTCACAGGTTTTCTTGACGAAGAGACATTTTGCGCCAATGAGTTCAAATTTCTGGCATTTAAAACAACGCCTCACAGCAGGTAGGTATGAAAAGACCTCCAGTGCATACCATGCTGCCATGATCAGCAATGGGGTGTCCTTATAGCTTTCTCTCACTTCTTTTTTTAATCTTTTTGATCTCTGTTACACCTTGCTCTGCACGTTCGGTCTGTAACATCTCCTCTGAGTAGGCAGTTATCTTCCTGATTAAGAGTGGTTGGCAGATACTGAAATATCTACCCCTGCCATCTTCTTCACGTCTAAGATCTTCCATTAGGGGATTTCACTGTTTGCTAGGAATAGTAGCTTGTCTTCCTTGACCTGGTGGATCTTCTTAATGGGCCCACATGTGTTCTTGATATTTCCCATGATCTGAAAGATTGAGATATCATCTATTTTCTTTGATAATTTTAAGTCCATGAATGTTGGGATCCTACATGTCATTGTAGGCCCTTATCCAGTGGTCTTTTTCTGCTCTCGACCTTCAAGCTCTTGTCTAGGTAGGCATGGCTCTAGGATCGGAATATCCATAGTCTGGGGAGATGCTTTTTCTGGCGATCTTTCTTTTTTTTTTTTTTATGTGTCCATCTCTGGGCATAAGCTTCACAACCTGTTTCCAAGGTCCAGTAGTCCTCCTATATTCCGTACACCTCCACATGTCACCATTTCGGCGCTAACGCCCACCATCCATATTGAATACATGCTAGGGCTGTCTTATACAAGACTGGTGAACTGGAATTAGCGAGGGTATTTTTATGACATGTCAGCGGGCTTTCTAGCATATCAGTAAAGTCTGCTTTAATGAAATTCAAATAATTAAACTATTCCCTGTCCCAGCCAAGATTCGAACCAGGGTCCATTAGGACTACAAGTCACCTCTCTACCAGTTCAGCCACTGCCTCCACCATTCAAAGAAGGGGTTGTGGCAGCTATACACTGTTTACTTTATCTTCACTTCTCCAGCCCCCCACCCACCATGGAGCCCAACAGGTACTGGAGAAGCATACACTTCCACTTCCTGGTACTGAGGTCAGCCACAGTACCTTGCAGTGCCAACCAAACGGCAGTTGCTTGACCCTGGCCATTCATGCCCAGCCGATTGACTTGACTGGGCCTTTGTCAAAGTCTTCCTTCTGCCAGATTAAAAGACCAGAGGGGCATATAGAGCGGCTAGCCATAGATCACATGGTGTGGACTGACTCAATCACCAGGACTCCTGTCTCCCAGTAACAAGGGTAGTCACACACGGCAAACACATGGGCAAGCAGGTTCTCCTAGCCTGAGGTGTGGGACCAGGGGTGAGGTGCACCATCTGCCCTTCTGGATGTGGTGCACCTTTGGGAACCATTCCTCACTGGTAACCCTTCCATCATGGGTTCTCTACAAGGGTATTTCATTGAAACCCCTCTCTGGTATGGCTTACCAGGTCATAGGAACCTCAAGTCCCCCACCATGACAAGGTACATGTAGTTGAAGTTGGGGGGTACACATTATATCGAGAGAAGTAATGCCTTTGACCTCTTCCATCCTTCTCCCCTCTATACTCAAACCCTTCTTAGTCCCTAGTAGTTCACTAAAATTAGGAAAAATAAATGAAAAAATTTATAAGAAACTGAAAATTGGTATATAACTTCCTTAGACCTGTAGAAATAACATATCAAATGTCCCCATTAATCCACCCTGAGCTTCGTCCGCCATCTTCGAAAATGGCCGCCATATTTTCGTTTTTTGCTATTTTCGTGAATGGCTGGTCTGATGAAAAAAAAAAAAAAAAAAAAACGAGTACATAATTCATCTCATCTCATCTCATCAGCCGTTTGTGCGTCCACTGCAGGACCGGCCTATCCCGACCGAAGTGGGGACGATACAGCCAACGTATCCCAACCAAGTGACTTAGGCTGTCTAGTAGAGATTGTTTTGTACGGTGAGAAGTGCATGTAAGTGTAACTGTAGTGTTGGAGTGGCTTTGGATGCGTGTGTAGTCTGTGAACCAAGTTTAATCGGCCTGCACAAGCCAACTGGGTGCAAGGATACTTTATAGTATGCGACACTAGTTCAACTACAGCACCCCTTGAGTCTGCCAACCCAGTACGTGGCCTGAAGAATGCTCCTAAAGTTTATTACCCTGGCGGGGTGGGAACCCTCGTTCTTCAGTGTATGAAAACGCACACTTTGCCACTGTACCACAGAGGCTCCAGAGTACATAATTAAAGAGCATTAAATTCTCTACAGAAGGGAAAGAAAGTGTATGCTGCCTTCATGGGCTTGGAGAAAGCTTATGACAGAATAGATAGGCAAGGTATGTGAAAGGTATCAAGAATATATGGAGTGGAGGGGAAATTGTTGAGTGCTGTGAAGAATATGTACGAAGGAGCTAGGTCTACGGTGTGAGTGGATGGCGAGCTGAATTAGTTCTTTGATCTCAATGTGGGACTGAAACAGGGTTGTGTGATGTCTCCATGGCTGTTTAATATATACATGGATGGGGTTGTAAAGGAGGTGCCAGGAAGGGCAGTGGATGTGGGGGTGGCTCTAATGAATGAGGGTGAGATTTGGAAGATTCCGGTGTTGCTGTTTGCTGATGATACAGTATTGTTGAGTGAAGATGATTGGGAGTTGCAAGGTTTGGTGAATGAATTTGGGACAGTGTGTAGGAGGAGGAAGCTGAAAGTTAATGTAAACAAAAGTAAAGTTATGGTGTTTGAGAGGAATGAAGTCACAGAGTGTGCAGTGAGGCTGGATGGTGAGGATATGGAGAATGTGAGTGCATTCTAGTACTTGGGTAGTGTGATGAGGAAAGATGGAACTTTGGAGGATGAAGTGCGTGAAAGGGTACAGCAGGGAAGGAAGGTTGTTGGTACACTGAAAGCAGTAATAAGAAATAGGGAGGTGAGTATGGAAGTTAAGAAGTCACTGCATGATAGTATTGTGATCCCTACCCTGATGTATGGAAGCGAGGCGTGGACCTTGCAAGAGGGGAACAAGTCAAGAGTGAGAGCAGTGGAAATGAATTACTTTAGAGGATCATGTGGAGTGACGTGGAGGGACAGGTTGATGAATGAAGAAGTGAAGGAACGTTGTGGGGTGGATGTGGATGTGGTTGAGAAGATTAGGAGAAAAACACTGAGGTGGTTTGGACATGTGGAGAAAATGGAAAATGAACGACTGACTAAGAGGGTGTATGCAGGTGAGGTGGAGGGAGGGAGAGGGAGGGGTAGACCGAGGATGAGGTGGAGGGATGGAGTTGAGAGGAATATGAGGGAGGGGGGGGTGAGTTGGGGGAGAGTAGTCAAATGGTGGGTGACAGAGCGACTTAGAGGCGTTTTGTCTGTGGCCACCCTTTGCGGGATTAGGGCGTCTGGCTATAGATAAATAGATAGAAATTCTCTACAAAAAGGGTTCTATGCATTTTTTCTGTACGAGTGATCATTTTAAGGATATTTATTTATTTATTTTTTTTTTTTTGCCCCCTATATTCCATTTTGTGCTGATCTGGACATAGTTTATTCACTTCCTTTCTGTTGTGTATCAGTCATTGTTTGCTTTATTTTTACTACATATTGGCACTGTAATATAAGCTCAGTTTCCCTTTGTTTTCTTTCAGAATATTGTGTAGAAATTGAGGGAAAAACAGAACAAAGTAGATTATGTCCAGTTTGTGAAGACACTGTCTGTGTTAAGAAAGGCATTTCAACGTTTGCTGAAGCTAGTAGTAAGAAAGGAGATAATAAATGGCAGCAGTGGACTAGTTTAACATGTACAAGTACATGTTCACTACAGAAAAGACTATACTAGAGAGAAAAGTATTGCAGCTGCTACAAGAAAGGACACAACTAACCAACTGGAAAAAGAGTCACCTATTGTGCAAGAAACTACTATCAATGCAAGCTAAATTTGATTGTAAGGAAAACTGTGTATTTTGCTTTGAAGTTTGTTGTGGTGAAACAGAGTAGAAAAAAACTTTCAGTAGACGCCAGAAGATCTGTGAAGTGATGACTCTAGAGTTCAGAAAAAATATGTTGGATAAAGCTAATGAGCGAAAAGATGAATGGGGCAAAAAAGTAAAAGCGGTGGTAGCTGGTGTTCAGTGTTTGGTTGCAGAAGAAGCTAGATACCATGAATCATGTTGCTGTAAGTTTTTCTCTGTAAAAAATGAGCAGTTAAATCCATCGGGCAAACGTGGACGACCGGAAGATGAAGATATAGCAACTGCCTTTGAGAAAGTCTGTTCCCACATGGAAGATAGTGAAGACTGTCATTTTACGTTGCAGGAATTTGTGGATGTGATGCATCTGAACAAATCCTGCCAGATAAGTGCAAGATATCTGAAAACGAAATTAGAAGAAAAGTACGGAGGAGATATAATCATAACCAGCCTCCATTTAAAAAAAAAAAAAAAAAACTGTGTTTTCACTGTTCAGGACACAAAATACTAAGTAATTCTTAGCATAACGAAAAGATTGATAATGAGGAAGAAGAGCGCCTGAGGATTGTTAGAACTGCAGCAGCTATAATTAAAGAGGACATTAAGTCGAAGTTGTATGACCCTTGCAACTATCAGTATCCTGAAGGACTCTTTAATTATGTCGAAAATAATGTACTTGATTCTCTTCAGCAGTTACTACATGAATTAACTGAAAAAGGCGGAAAAGGAGACACAGAAAACAGACACAGGTTATGTATTGCGATAGCTCGTTCAGTTTTACAAACAGTGCGACCAAGACTTTTATCTCTCCTATTCTGCTCGGAGTTGCTGTTTATGTACATGAGAAATTTGGATTTAGACTCCTGGTGCATATTCTTCATAAACTTGGCTTCTCTACAGGATATAATGAAGCACAGCTTTCTGAAGCTTCCTGCATGAAATCTACCCCATCTGCTATTCCGGTTGATAATTTCATACAGTTTGTGTTTGATAACGCAGATTTTGATGTGCATACTATAGATGGCTATCACACATTTCACAGGATGGGGGGCATTGAATGTGTAACACCAGCAGGATCAATAGCTAAATCTGACTTCACTGAAAGGCTTAAGAAAATGCCATCTGCTAAAGAAATTTCTTCAGGTTCATCTGTTCCAGTGAAACCCTTCATGAGTCATGGTGAAAGTGGGCTGATTAATGTTGAAATTGAGGATGAGAGAAAACTTAAATCATTCCCTAGTGATACACTCTTAATATCATCTTGTCAGCTGTTATGGATGAGTGGAAAGTGGTTGAAATTTCAGGGTCTTCCGCACTGGAAAGGTTATATGGAGGCTATCACTAGCAGTGAGGACTTTGATACAACGTCTATTCGCTTCTTGCCCTTCCTAAATTTAAAAGCGATCTCTTCTGATGCAATAAACAGTGTGTTACATATTGCAGCTGACACATGTAGAAAGGAGAATAAGAGAGTGACGTGTGTTACCTCTGACCAGCCATTATATTGGAAGGTAAGAGAGATTTTGTCTTCTTCTGAAAACAGCTTGAATTTAGATAATGTTTTCTTACGGCTAGGAGGCTTTCACTTGTTAATGTCATTTATGGGCTCAGCTGGGTACATCATGGCTGGTAGTGCATTAAAGGAAATGTGGGAGACTGTTTATGCTCCAAAATCCACTGAAAAAATGATGACAGAACATAGCTTGCTGTTCGAGCACACCAGGTAACACATGCTGCACTGGGTCAACTCCTTTTAGATGACATGATAACAATCTCCAGTGAGGATAAAACAGAAGTGCAAACCATGCTGCAGCAGTACGAAAATCATACTTTGGCAGCAGCATCAATAATTATCATCTGCAGTATGTAATATTGTAAGGGAATTTAACAGTCATCTGCAGGAAGTTGCCTCAAGAGACAAAACGGCGAAGCTTTGGACACAGTATTTTGAGATGGTAGCTTTGATGCTACACTACATAGAGGTTGAAAGACTAGGCAACTGGGATCTACACCTAATGTGCGTTCAGAAGTTCATCCCTTACTTCCATGCAGCCGGTCATTTACCTTATAGAAAATCATGTCACCTTTACCTGCAACAGATGCATAATTTACATCAACGTATGCCTGAGGAAGAGTTTGTCGAGTTCACAAAGAAAGGATTTTTTACAATTAGACGCTCAAACAAGAAATGGGCTGGCCTATGGGCAGATCTGACAGTGGAACAAACACTAATGAGGACCATGAAGATCTCAGGTGGCTTGACACATGGGCGAGGGATAACTGACATGTGTTGAGTCGGTGGATACTTGGAATGCCAGCTTCATGTTAAACATGCACTAAAATTGAAGAGTTTTGTGGCTTAAGAAGTTCATACAGTGAGCACCACACTGAACTTCGACCTTCGAGAATTGTGAGAGACAATGAAGATACAGAAGAGTTTCGGGAATGGTTTCTAACTCATCCACCTTTCTCAGAAAACATGCAGATTATGTCAGTTGCAACAGGAATGATTCGTGATGGTAATGTAAACTGCTACAAAAGATATGAAATTGGATTGGATTCTATGAATGCAATTATTGTAAAAAATTTCTGTGATGTACAGTTAAAGCGCAACAACCGAGTGCTACCCCTGACAACAGTAAATTCAGGTGTCAAAAATCGAGGCGATGTAGTTCCTGTTGATAAAACTCTTCTCTTTCAAAGAATAATACACACATTGGATAGTGCTGATGATTTGCAAACTTATTTTGAGTATGAACTTGCTCCAATGCCACCTGCTTTATTTACTGAACAGGGAATGAGAAAAACAAACAAATCTGCACTTTATAGTGTTTCCAATAACATTAGCAAATATATCAAGACCTGGATGATGCAGTTTTCATCGTTGATGGTGCTTTTCTATTACATCGTGTTACATGGCCATCACACATACAAGAACTGACCTATGATGAAGTCTGCGATGCATACATCTCTTACATCAAACAGCATTACCACACAAATGCAACCATTGTGTTTGATGGATACGTTGTATAAATTAAACTGTCAAAATATTACCAAATATATCTGAGTAGTTTATCGCTCCATCAGTGCTTCTTCTGAACCCAGTGTATTTTATTCCATTTCCACACAGGTGAGTAACCTTAATCTTGCCCTTAACACCGAAATTACCATCTTGGATTATTTTAACATACATAATGTTGAATGGTTATTGCACTCTGCCAGGACTGACGATGCTGGTCTAGAGTGTGAGCTGTTTGCAGAATCGTTTAATCTCACGCAACTGGTAAAGCAACCAACCAGAATACCAGATAATCCTGACCATAATGCTCATCTTTTGGATCTGTTCCTGACAAATAATCCAGATCAGTACAGGATAGAGGTATTGTCTACACTTGGATCATCTGACAACAATCTCATCATAGCCTCATTAGTTAGCCCCCCCAAACCTCCCCATTCTGAACCTGTCAGGGTGACCCGATGACACTTTGATAGGGCAAACTGGGATGAATTTTGAAATTATCTTGCTGACATTCCGCGGCAGTCTTTCTTCTCTAGTGATATCAATTCTACCCAGTCTCACATTTACGATTTAATACTAACTGGTATGGATTTATTCATACCAAGTCAACAGTTCACTAAAAGATCGAACTCTCCAAAATGGTTTGATAGCAACTGTGCCAGAACAACAGCCCAAAAGACATCAGCATATAACTCTTACTTGAAATCAAAAACATCTGAATCATTCTCTCAATTTAAAATTGCCAGAAACTATGCAAAAGATGTAATAAATCTTGCTAAATCAAACTTTCTTCAAAACCAAGCATCAAAACTACTTAACAGCCCTAATGACAATAGAATATTCTGGTTAACTCTCAATTCTTTCGATAATAACTTTAACAAGTCATCTTCCATTCCCCCACTAAAATCTCCAGATGGCAACATTGCAAATGACCCACGCAGGAAAGCAGATATCTTTGCCAGTACATTTGCCAGAAATTCTACCTTAAAGGAAGCCAGCCAGGATGTCCCAGCACTAGAATTTGACTCTCCCGACATTGTTCCACTTAAAATACAGACAAGATACGTAAAATCCATCCTACACAATTTACCTACCAACAAAGCTCCAAGCCCAGATGGAATTCCGCCAATTGTTTTGAAAAAGTGTTACCCAGAACTTGCCCCTGTTCTTGCAAAAATATTCAGACTATGCATATGTAATTCTTCATTCCCTAATTCATGGAAAGAAGCCAATATCCACCCAATTTCAAAGAAAGGAAGTTCCTCTGACCCCTCTGATTACAGACCAATAGCTGTCACCTCTTCTCTTGGTAAGGTATTTGAAACTGTAATCAATAAGCACATAGTTAAACATCTTGAATCTAACAACTTAATTAGTGATAGACAATTTGGTTTTTGCCAAGAAAGATCCACCATTGACATACTCAATCTCCTGACTCATACCATCCATCAATCAGTTGACCTACATGGTGAAACTCATGCAGTAGCCCTGGATATTTCTAAAGCTTTTGACATAGTGGGGCACTGTTCCATGTTGTCCAAACTCCCTTGCTATGGTCTAAACTCTTTTGTTCCTTTGATTTCCTCATATCTCAGCAATAGAAAAATAATAGTAAAAGCAGATAATGTATATTCCACTTTCCACTCAGTTAATGCCGGAGTGCCGCAGGGAACAGTTCTGGCACCAACCCTGTTCCTCATTCATATTAATGATCTCTTATCTCTCACACACAATCCCATCCATTCATATGCAGATGACTCAACACTTCATAGTTCATTCACACTCAGACACCCATTTACAAAGTCCGATATCTCTAACTCTCACCTCAGTACAGCCATCTCTTTAAATCAAGACTTATCCATGATCAGTGAATGGGGACAAAATGACCTTGTCTCATTTAATGCTAGTAAAACTAAACATATACAATTTACTAATAGACAGGTATTGCCAGAATCGTATATTACCTTCAATGCTACAAATATTCCCATTTCCAAAAGTATTGAAATTCTCGGCGTCTTGCTTAACAATGCCCTCAGCTGGACCTCTCATGTTAGATCACTAGCAAAAACCGCCTCAAAGAAACTTGGATTATTGTACAGAGTCCGTAACTTCTTCACTGACGAGCAGTTAGTTATAATTTATAAGAGTCATATGTGCTTTCAGCTTGAATACTGCTCACCCTTGTGGAGTGGATGTGGAGAGGTTGCATTAAAACAAGTAGACAAAATTCAGAACAAAGCTGTTAGAATTATTAATAACCCTGCTATTACTAATAAACTACCTCCCCTACAAGTAAGAAGGAATGTTGCCTCCCTTGCATTATTTTACAGATATTTCTATAGCAAATGCTCAGACGAAGTTGCATCCATGGTGCCACCTCCCCATGCCTTTCCTCGTGCTACACGGGCAGCTGGCAGCGCTCATGACTGGAATGTCACTCAGCCATACTGCAGAACTTCTGCCTATCAGAATTCTTTCATTCCCCGTACTGCATCTCTCTGGAACTCGCTTCCCCAGAGCTGTTTCCCTCCAAACGTCAACCTACTGCTGTTCAAGTCTAATTGTTACAGATATTTTATGAACAGAGGACACCAGTAATCTGGTGCATGGATTTGTTTTTTTTATATTCATTTGTTTTTCCTTCCTCTGTTATGTTATTCAAAAAAATAATATAGTACAAAAAAGGCTGAGAGACAACGAAGATCTCACATACTCCGAAGCGCAGATATCCTCTTCGAGTGTGGGACCAAAGTTGTTGTTAGTCAATAAAAGTTTCTAGGAAATGAGCATAACAAATCTACGGTAGATTTATAAGTCAACTGTCAGGAAAACTAACTGTGAACGGTATTTCAGTGAAACAAGCAACTTACGCTGCAGATTTGTTGATTATTCAGACTGCTATACATGAGTGTTTAAATGCTACAATAACCGTTGCTGTTGTTGAAAATGACGTTGACCTTCTTGTACTTACGACTGCTTTGACACCAGAAGACAGAAGCATAATTATCCTGAAACCTGGTCGCGGCAGAATGCCTGCAAGACAGATACAGTTCATCTGATCTACAAGCTTCCCTTAGTTCACTGAAAGATTATATCCTTTTCCTTCATGCTGCACGTGGCTGTACCACAGTTTCCTCTTGCTTCGGACAAGGAAAGCATAAGTTTTTCAGACTTTTACAGAATCGAGAAGAATTAAGAGAACATGCAGCAATATTTAATAGCAGGTCATCAACACAGGAAGCAATAGCTGATGAAGGAGAAAAGTTACTCATTGCCCTTTACGGAGGTACCAAAGAGGAGAAAGATCTAAATTCGTTTCGATTGAAGTGTTTTCGGAAAGCAACAGTTCGCTGTAAAAACCAAGTAAAACTTGAAAGCCTTCCCCCGACAGCAGCAGCTTCAAAACACCATTTTCTTCGAGTATATCACCAGGTTCAACTTTGGCAAAGCATTCCATTACCCTCTGAGCAGTGGGAATGGACACTAGCAACTGGTGGTTTGGTTCCTGTTGCCACAACTTTACCACCAGCGCCTGACAAGTTACTTTATTTCATATTTTGCACATGCACAAAGAATTGTGTTCGGATGTGCAGCTGTGTGAAAGGTGGTCTAAAATGTCCTATTGTATGTGTATTTTGTCAAGGAGTTTCCTGTTCACAATTTGATGAAGAAGAAATAATGGAAGATTCAGAATGTCCAGCTATCGGTGCGGATGACACTGAAGATCCTGATGAACATATCGAGGGTAACCAGCCCATAATTGGCTATGTATTGGAGGAAAGTCATCATGAGAAACCACAGGTCATTAGCAATGAAAACCACAGTGATTCAGATACAAATGAAGTATTTTATCACCTACCATTACTGTAATGGAGCGTCCAAGGAAAGCAGCAAGTATATTAAATTTTTAGTGAAAGAACTACACATGTGACAGAGAAGCAACCAGAAATATTGCGGATTAGGCCTCAAGGGGATACCACATTAAAAAAAAAAAAAAAAAAAAAAAAAAAAAAAAAACGAGCAGACGTACTCCACCTCATGGGTGGTGTGGAAAGGAGTACTAATATTTTATTCTGCACTCTCAGAAATTTAATGTACAGACGAAACCGTCACTCGTAAACAAAAAATGCATGGAACCTTTTTTTTTTTTTTTTGAGAATTTATTGATTTTTAGTTATGTACTCTACAGTTTTTTTCTTTATCAGACCAACCGTTTTCACGAAAATGGCGAAAATCGAAAATTTGGCGGCCATTTTCCAAGATGGCTGCCGAAGCTCAGGGTGGATTAATGGGGACATTTGATATGTTATTTCCAGAGGTCTAAGGAAGTTATATACCAGTTTTCAGTTTCTTATAAATTTTTTCTTTTATTTCGCTAAATTCGCCTACTTTGACTGGACTATAGACCACACGACCCATTAACTTCGATCATACCCTTGCTATAATTTGACAGTCCGTGCTCCGAAACTCCAGGAGTTCAAGCCTCGCACAAGGAGAGCGCTGGCAATGCTGTACAGTAAAGCTAGTAACTTGGCGAACTGTGCATGACGTCACTGGAATACCATCCCATGGTTGTAACCACTACCAGGCTTACTGATAATGGGTCACAGTGGAAGGCAATAAAAATAACAAAGCTTATGGTTTTTGCCTACTTGAGACAATTATGATTAATACTATCTTTTGTACACTGCGAATGTGTAAATACTGAGGTATGTTTATAAAGAAAAAAAAGAATGATCTAAATGAATGGTTAAAATATGTATGTCAGCTCACAAAATGTGGATTGCTTCCCCCGCCACTCACTCCATAAGTGTGATAGAAAATCAAACCGGTAGAAAGCAGTGCTTGCTCAGGTAGCCCATTTCTAATTTTTTACCTGCCAAATAGGAGAGGCGATTTTATTATGCTCAAGAGAAACTCGGGTTTTCAGAATGATGAAAACTATCACAGGTAATGCTTTGCCCATGAATAAAAAAAAGCGTATCCTAGCATACGACGGGCAATTGTGTCAAGCTCGTATAAGCTTTCAGAGTCAGAGGGCTAATTTTGGGGGGTTAGAAAATGGCTAGGGTTGCATCGCCGGAAAAACACCATTTACTTGATATTAAACCCTTCAAACTAATGATGCTTTATATATTTTGTTCTTGCAATCATCATACGATTTAGGTATTTTCTATTAGACTTATCTAACTGCAGAGCTTATTTATGGCTCTCATCAATCTTTTCAAAAGATAAATAACAGCATTGAAGAGGTAGAATATACCAAATTCATATGGTAAGTCACAGTTCTGTGTGCAGCTGTGCTACTCTTATTGATAAAAATATTCAGAGGAACTGCATTAGATATACCAAAATAGTAGCTTTCTTACTGTCTCAACAGAAAACTTTTTTTTTTTTTAACTAGTAATGTGTACAGATCTAAACTTGTAATATATACAGATCTTATTTATATGCCAAATCAGAAGCAGACATTCAACTAGGTCCATATAAATTCCTATTGTTTCCTGTAGTCCCATTATTCTTGTGTTTTTTTGATAAGGTGACTACTTTCGTCAGTAATGTTTCCTTATGTTTTCCAATATCTTTCAGATAGCATGCATAGGCCAGGAGCATTAGCTCAAATTGGAAGGGAACCTTGGGAAAAAAAAAAAAAAAAGAGAGAGAGAGAGAGAGAGAGAGCGAGAGAGAAATCTGATATTTTCAGGGAAACTACATGGAAGCATGCTGTCATAATCCACCAACATTCTAAGATTTCACATGAGCTAGACGTGTGGGATTAAAATCCAAGATTGCCACCAACAGCATGGGACTCTCACATAGCTTTGGAACCAGAAGTCACAGATGGTCATGTAATACTTCTTTTTAAGGGTTTTGAGGTATAAAAAACGGTTTTTACCATTATTTTTTTTACGCATGTTCAAGATATAATCAAAGTAATGTAGTTTTAAACAAAATGGTAAATTCAAAGCATTTAAAGTCAACAACCAGCAGTAGCCTTTGCCAGCAGCAGTTATTGAACAACTTCTATATAAATATATTTATTTAGTATTATAACAACAGTAGTTATTGTCAAAAAAATAGCATAGGAACTCAGTATCTTCTCCATCAGGTGGGAATGAATTGGCACAAAATAGGCCAAGACACGAGGAACACACAGGTGTACAATAGACTCCTACTTTCCGACATTTGCATCTCTTGCCACATATTTGTTTACACCCACATGACACAATAAGAAGAAAATGCTCTGTTACCACTGGCCTGTCATTCAAAATGGGACTGAGCATTCCATCTTGAAGCTCCTAACCCCAGTTAGTAAGATTTCGATCTTCAACATTGCCCAACCACTCCTGAACTGCGAAGTAGGCTCGATATGAGTGGTACTTTGCAGCTGAGGATGTGGGAGGTAGGCTCTGAAGTTGGAAGCTGCTGGATGCTTTGCTCATCCTCTGCATGTGCTGCACAAATTTCAGTTTATGAAGTGTTGTACAAGTCAGACAGGCATTATTTAACTGCAGTAAGAATATTTCCCCCATTCTGCCAACTTCTTCATGGCCGACATCGCGTATCTTAAACACATTCAATGTCCTCCAATTCTCTCTTTCCAAGACAATCATGGCCTTCTGTTTGCCAGTGCCATTTAAGTCAAAGGCTGTGTCACATTCAGTGATAGCATGTGCTATTATTATGTGTTGTCAGGTGTGTGGATACATTGCCTGCTGGATGCTGTGTACGTTATAAACAATGTGTTTCAGCCAACAGGACAAGCAGATCTGTATCCTTTGCCAGAAGTAAAACAGGTCATGCGATATTCTCAGCAAATGCCAATACTGTGCTACATATTCAGCAGTCAGTATCAGCCTGACGTTGATAGCAAACAACACCCTCAGATGTAAGCAAGTCCTTCAGCCTACTGATTAACCGTGACTTGTCGTTATGATTTACTAAATTGCCCGTGACTGATGTGTTGAAATAAAATACTGTGTCTCCTAAGACATTTGGATCAGTGTGGCTGTTCTGTTCAGCTACCTTGGTTGACAGGGTAAAATCTGTGTAGCCATCAAAGCTGGCTGTGCATTCTACTCCATATTTATTGCTAACATGATTCACATAACCATCACACACATCACCATACATGCAGTCCACTGGCCACGTAACATTTTGCAGCAAATGTCCTACATCCACCATATAGTATGAGTTCTTAACAGCTTCAGTGGATATTGGGACTACTGGAGCTTTCAGCACTTTGGCAAGACCACTATTTTTGTTTTGTGCATTGTACCCTTGTCAAAATGTGCTGGTGGCTGTTTGCAAATCTCATACTTAAGGTGATTCTCTATATCAGATTGGTTCTTTATCACACATGTGACCTACATGAACAGTAGTGTGGGATCGACCTCAACGTGTATGTCACGGACAGTGGCAGTAGAGATTGCAACACCAATAATATATAACCTTGTCATTCCTTTTGAGCTTAACATCAGTATAGTTCAGGCCAGTGATACGTGCAGCTGCCTCCTCACTTGATTTGACTGCACAATCTGCATTAGCACAAATAGATACCACGACTCCAGTATCAATGCAGACCAGTCTCTCGTGGTATTCACCTGTGTAGGCAATGGCGAATGGTATGATAGGTAATTCCAAAAGGTGAGAAAGTGTCTGTTATCACACGCAACAATGGATTCCTGGAGGTCTGTATGTTGGTCAACTGTCCATGTTAGAAAATATGTGCTATTTAGATGGGTCATACATGATGGTCCCATACATGACAGTCCTTATTTGGTCGCCAATAAGTGAAGCTGCCATGTCTGCAACATCCTCTGGTGTCAGACCTGTTGCTTTGTAACTCTCCCTTAGTATCCTCGTACCGTCATCTAGCAATATGTATATGGTGTCTTTTTATTTTTTTTACGTGTTTGACTCTGGGCAAAGGCTTCAGGGCCTATTCCTCTGGGGCAGTGACCTATCCCAAGGCCCAGTAGTCCTCCTACACTTCCACATGTCACCACTTGGGCGCTAACACCCACCATCCATATTGAATACATGCTAGGGCTGTCTCGTACAGGATTTGTGTATTGGTATTAGCGGGGGTATTTTTACGACATGTCGGTGGGTCATCTGGTAGATCAGGAAAGCCTGCTTTTAGGAAATTCAAATCCTTAAACTGTTCCCTGCCCTAGCTGGGATTCGATCCTGGGTCCATTAGGACCTCAGGCCGCCTCTACCGATTCAGCCACCGCCTCCCCCCATTGTCTTTTGTCATCATTCTATCTGTGTTGTGCTCTTGGACAGTAACTTATCTTTCAAGCTTTTGGTAGTGTAATATTCATGATCATAAGAGTACTTTTTTATCAATGACTCTAGTTCTGTGATCAAGAACTGATGTTCATTACTCTTTTCTTTGTGCTTACAGATGTGTTTTTCTGGTGTCGACTGACCATGAAGGCATCCCCCTTGGTTTCCTTTGAAGCCTTCGCCCATCATGAAAACGGATTTGACATTCATGGTGGTACTTGGCCTCAGCTGCCACAAGATCACCAACATTTTGAATGCATGTACATACAGACTCTCCCCATCTATCATCTCGCTCCATTGCCTTGGCTGCAACATGTGATAATAGTTCAGTTGTTGCTGCTTCGTTGTCGTTTGGTTGTTTGTTGGTCTTACTATTGTTCACATATTTCCCACAGTACAGACAGTCTTGTTTTATGGCAGATGACTGTCTTATGCACTTGTCTCTCCGATTCTGCTGACTTCTTTTTATGTTTTTTTATGTATGATGGCATGATGTAATGTTCTTTGCACCATTTATGAGACAGAACTTGCGACACTTTAGAAAACAGGTTTTCATCAAGTTCATTCTTCAGATCAGCACAATTGTTCAATATGCTCGGTACGCCTCTTTCTGTGGCAATACTTCGGTCAGAGGCAATTGGCTTATCACAAAAATCACAAACATCACACTCTCCTTGTGTTGCTGTATTGTTTCACTCGCAATGACTTCAGTCCATCTATGTACTTCTGCCTCTACACTTCCATCTGTATCCAACCTGAGAAAAAAAAAAAAAAAAAAAAAGAGCCGATGAAGTGTACTTTAGTTTACAAATTCATAGCAAATTTATCAATTCAGATTTCCATTTTGTGTGTGTTTGCTGCATGTTTTCTAATCAGTGACAAAGAATTCTTAAAACAATGCCAGAAATGTAGTTGTTACTCCTTAAAACCCATAAAAGGTTTTTATTCCATGACCAAGTAAAAATTTTAGTCACTAAGCTACATACGCCCTCCACGCCGATGGTGACCGTCTTGAATTTTCCGTCCCACACAGTTAACTTACGTGAAATGTTTAGAATGTTTGCTGATTTTGACTTAGAAGGCTTCTATGTAACTTTCCTGAAAAAAATCAGCTTTCTCGAATTTTTTCCCAGGTCCATTCTTAATGCTCCTGGGCTATGCGTTCTTTCTTTTAATAGTGGAAGAGTCGTTCAACTGAAATTTACTAGAACCTGACCTAACCAAACCTACCATAACATAAACCTAATAATGGCACAATTTAATGTAATTAAAGCATAATTTTCACTCATCTAGTAAGTAGGATCCCTGGCTGGCCTTGTCAGGTCTCTATTGTCATCATAAGCAAACTTCTTCACTGTAACTCAAGAAGCTGCATGGTATTCATGAAAGCAATGTCAACAGAAGAGAATGATTTCTTAAAGAAAAAAAAAAAAGAATATAATATACGAAACAACCAGAAAGATTAACTACTTCATTTTAAAAGATTCTTCCCAGTGAGCCTCAAATGTTTAATTCTTCCGGCCGTAATTATCCTCACATTATAAGAAGAAGTCAGAGTTACTTTGTGTAAATATAAACTGCTCTAGTGGCAAGGACGGACCCTGTAGTGTTCAAGAAAGCAGGTCAATTTTCAGGAAGCTTTGTGGTCTCATAGTAGTTTTGTAAAAAGTTTGGTCTCCTGTAGTGCACATGCTGTTTGTAGCCTTGGAGTAAGACTAGACAAAAAAATAAAATAAACAGATATCACAACTGCCAGCGTCCAGTGAAAGTGACACTGGTACAAATTCACCGCATTAGCGTATCTATACACTATTCACTTTAACTACAAGAAAAATTACCACCTCTCTTTCTCATGATTCCAGAGGTGTTGTAATTAATTAACACTAGAATACGATGCTAGACACGAATAAGTGCCGTGGAAAGGACAGGCAGTTGTAGTACTGTCTCTTTCTGCCATTGAGATATGGAATATAACCTGATGTAAGTCGAAAATCTCTGCATACTTAAAGCGAATGTACTTTACTGTGTGAGGGTAGTGATAGAGTACTGTTAAGACTTACCATAGACAGGAGACGTCAATACCAGTACCACCACCACCACTGCTTCCACCAAACCATAACGCTTCCGCCTTACAGCAGAGGAAGACAAGGAACGTTGCAGAACTTTGTGGACCAAGTAAGTTTGGTCAAGCAGGGAAATGTGGTGAGACTGGGGAGCTTGGTGTGGCAGAGAACTATAAGTCTGGTAAAACATGGGAGCCGACGATGAAGTGAGGCCTCTTGTGGCTGGGTGGTGGCTCAGGCAGACGGGCCCAGTGCTTTGTGTGTGCGTGCTGTGGAAGAGAAAGAAAAATAAAAGGCTTATATTTGTTCCTATTGACTATTTGTGGGTTATTTAGGCAGAGTCTGAAATTATGCTGAATATTAAAAAAACCCTACAGCACACCTTGCATATTTACATCTACTGTCTCAGAGGTATTGGTTTGTGAGAGACTAGAGGGATACAAACTTTCCACAACATTCTGACCAGCAAGAATCAAACGCAAGTTCTTTTTCTAACTGCCAGCGAGATATGCAGATTAATGCATCATAAGAGAGTTGGGGGAGTAGCACTCACACACCAGCCCCATCCCACTGCATGTTTTGGTGGTGGGCACAAACAGGGACAAGAGGCTCCATCAACGGAGGTCACCGTGACTCTCTTCATGTCTAGCTGCTGAGGCATTAGGCAGACTGGCTCTCCTCACCACATATCAAGGTTTGACTGTAGGGAGGTTTGTGGGTGTCTGAGTATATTCCTAGGTCGTTGGTCCAGGCGCCAATATGGTCGTCATTCTGATAGTGCGCGAGGTTTCTGATCAGAGTGAGATCCAAGGTGAATGAACCTAATTATCTTCGCCGGTTGAGTATTTATGCCAATATTGTGTCTGAATGAGTTTTTATATAAAGTGGTACTGGAATAAGGAGTAATAATGGCTAACAATAATAACAATAATAATAAAAAATATGGTTATCATTATTACTATTATTATTATCATTATTATTATTATTATTATTATCATTATTATTATTATTATTATTATTATTATTGTTGCTGTTGTTGCTGTTGTTGTTTTTGTTATTATTATTATTATTATTATTATTATTATTATTATTATTTTTATTATTATTATTATTATCTAACGATCCCACTAATGCAATGTATATTAACTCTACCAATATTCATTTTTAATAATTCTGATATATAGAAATGTGTTTATCTGTTCATACATTATTTCATCACAGATTTAGGCAATCCCTTTTGTTGACTCCAGTTTGTTTCAGATTTTACTCAGCTCAGTCTTCAGGGCACCTCACTCTCATGCTCCAAGGCAGGGCAGACAGCAAAACTCACACTAGGTAGGTCTGTGTCACGGTGCTGTCCTGGGTGAGTCCTGCATTTCTCTAGATTTGTACTGTATATAGTTCAAGGATATAATCAACATTAACCTTATAAGTTCTTCAAACCACAAGATGGAATGAACCTGTAAAAATTAACGTTCAACCTTCCACCAACCACAACAGTTATGATTATTATTATTGTTGTTATTATTATTATTATTATTATTATTATTACTGTTGTTGTTGTTGATGTTGGTATTATTATTATTATTATTATTATTATTATTATTATTATTACTATTACTGTTAGTAGTAGTAGTAGTAGTAGTAGCAGTAGCAATCCTGCTAAGAAAGATGCTATCATTTTCGGCAACTCGGCCTTGTGCGAGATTCAGCCTGGGTGTGTGTGTGTGTGTGTGTGTGTGTGTGTGTGTGTGTGTGTGTGTGTGTGTGTGTGTGTGTTAATTCGTCCTAGGTTATTTGATGGATATAAATATATCTTGCCAGGTAAGTTCTTCTGGTTACTCGACAGGTCTTCCCTTATGTGCAATTAATCAACCGTGATTATTTTGCGCGTCAGCCCCTTCACCAAATTAATAATTCCCAGAAATAGTGAAAGGAGGGAAGATATAGCTTTGGTATCTTACTACATGCAAGGCGATGGAATGTTATCCATAATGCAATATTTAAGGACAGTGACTCCTCAGATGATTCTTAGGGGGTCAGCTCCTTTCCCCCAAACAAAAACGATCAAAATAGGGGAAACAGACCATATGGATTTCTACGAAACTTTTTAGGTCAGTTCTTTTGGTTACTTGATAATGTCCTCCACTATATAAAATTTACCCAGCACTGGTCAGCCCCCCTACAAAATCTAGAAATCATACATAACAGGGAAGGAGGGCAAATATCGCTTTCATTTCTTCGTAGCTACATATTGTACAATGGACTCCCATCTGCTTACTGCTGCTACTACTACTGCTACTCACTAAGTGAATCTTGGGATATCAGTCCTTCTTTACAGGTACATTTCATTACTCGTGACAAATATCCCATCATGTCTAAGTATGATGAGATAACTGCTGTTTAATGATCAGAGGTATGGTACACATTTTTTTAATGCAAGGAAGAAGGAACTATACTGACCACTATTATGTAATGACCGGAAAATAACCACCAAAAACCACTTACAAATAAAAATGAGTGACCAGTACATTTAAATTAAAGAAGTTTATGAATATATGGAATATTTGAGGAACGGTTATTAGTAATAAATTTTAAAACAGAATAATAAATGGACCTAACATAGGAGGGTGTCCATACTATGACTTGAAGAAGGGTATAACATATACATGGTAGTGCTGACCCTTAAATTTATGAGACATCCACATTCTTGGCTTCTGAGAAATTTCTACGGTATTTTCTGGGAAGGAGAATAGGGTAATGCAGGAGGTTGACGAAACACCCTGACTGTAGAAATTGGTCTTTTATTTACATGCGGCTTCTCCATGCATGCTACATGACAACAGGGAGACTGGAGTTGTTCCAGGTCTGGGCAAAACTTGAAAACTGCTTAAAAAAACAGACAATGGCCATGCTTGACCCAGCGTCAGAAGTAAAATACTCTGCCAGAACTTGGTTAAAGTCCACTCCCAGCCTTATATTCAGACTTGCACCATGACTTACTCCAAGACTTGCACCAAGACTTGCACCCCTGAAAGTGTTAAACTTCCAGTTAGTTTCAAGCAAAGTAATAAGGATTATAATGTGAAAAATAAAATTTGTCATAGGAATATTTTAAGGAATTAGATAATGCAGCAGCCGTTTGACCACCCTAACCCCTAGGTATTAAGATGATATTGGATTGGATAAGAATTCATCACCTTATTACATAATTATAAAAAAAAAAAATAGTATCATGGTGGTGTACGTGACTGGCTGGCCTTATCCCAGGGAGCCAAAATGTAGACAACAGCTAGTTCTGCCTCTCCTCACAAAGCTGCTCTGTACTCTTCTCATATCTAATAATTTCCAGGGCAGATTTTACTCTCAAAACATTACTGACATAGGCACAATACAATCAATATACCTTTAGGGGAATAGAAGTCGGTGCACTAAATCATAATGGGACTAGGAGAAAGAAAAGATCCAAGCCGGACGCCATGATCCTGCTCCTAAGAAATCAAAACGGAAGGGAAGACCGAGCATCTCCTTGTCTGTTTCCCCCTCCAGTGTTGCCAAATCTCCTCTTAAGGATCCTTACGATAAAAAAAAAAAATAAATAAATAAACTGCCTATGATATTTTCTTTCAGAAGTGTGGATAAATATCACAAATTATATAGAAACCCACTGGTAACATATTAGCCTCAAGTGTCATCGTTCAAATGAAAAAAAAAAAAAAAATGAATCAATGTCAAAAACATATAACATCATAGTAAAAATGTATAAAAACATGGGATATTACAGTGCAAGGTGCAAAAATATTACTGTCCAACCTGTACAGAACCAAAATCCAGGAGCCCACAAATTGTTCCATCCCAGAAAAAACAAGATAACACTCAACCAAATTTAAGATCCATTAATTTCGAAATGCCTGGACACACAGCGTTTCAGAGACTGGAGATCATAGGCAGTAGGATATACAGACAGAGGGAGACAGTTCCAGAGATGACCTGTTGCATACATGAAGGGCTGGAATTAACGGTTAACTCTTGCATTGGAGGTTGGACAGAAAAGGGATGAAGGCCTGTTGCTAGACGGGTGTTATGCACCCGCCTTAGTAGTGGGGGGATGCAAGCAGAGGAGCAGTGACCATTGAAGTAGTGACAGAAGAGGTAAAGATGCAACAATGTGACAAAGAGACAGAGGTTCAAGGGAACCATTAAGGAGAGTTAAAGATGAAAAGCCTTTGACTCCACCTTGTTGAGAAGAGTTGTATGTGAGGAGCCTCCCCATACATAAGAATTGTACTCTACACGGGCAAAAAAAATCCGTTTGTAAAGTCAACAACTGCCCTGGGATAGAGAAGGCGTGGAGTCGGCTTAGCATATCTAACCTCATGCAAGCAGATTTTACAAGAGAGGTAAAAATTCTTTCCAAGAAAAATCTCGAGAGAATGATACCCCAAAGCATGTTTAAAGAAGATGGAGGACTGAGCTGGATATTGTTAAAAATTAGACGGCACTCACATAGATGATTTGGGGGGTTGATAGATGTAAGAACTGCATTTTTGATGCATTAAAAACAAAAGATCACTTTTCCCCCAATCAGAGATATGAGCCAAGTCAGACATCATGTGTGCCGTAGCCTAATCTCGTATTTGTTTAAGTAATTACTGAGATGGTCACAGAAGGAAGCAAATGGAAAGGTAAAAGGTGGAGTCATCAACGTAAGAGTGGAGAGGGTTAGATGTACAGCTTAGAAGGTCATCCATGAATAAAAGGAAGAGGGTTGGTGATAGGACAGAACAACCAAAAAGGACACTAGAGATGAAGGCACAGATAGAAAGGATAGAAATTGTAAGAAGGGAGTTTGGAAATTATAGATTTGTGCCAGACTCAATCGAAATCCTTTTGAGATGTCAAGCACATGGGCAGAGCCTTTGCCAAAGTCCCAAAAGGAGGATGACCAGGAGTCTGAATGGTAGGTGAGAAGAACGCCAGTGGAACATCCCGGGCAGAACCCATACTGACGATCAGAAAAAAGTTTGTGATTTGAAAGATGCGTTAAACTTTTTCTGTTAAGAATAGACTTGAAAAGTTTTGAATACAGGATGTTAAAGCAATATGACAGTAGTTACATGGGTGGGAATGGTCACATTTCTCTGCACCAGGCTGAATGAGAGCAAACTTCTAGCAAGAAGGAAAGGTACAAGTTGACAGACAAAGGCGAAAATGTTTACCTAAGCAGAGTGTAAGCACAGCCAAACAGTTCTTGAGGACAACAGAAGGGACCCCATCAGACCATATACCTTGTTTATACTAAGGCCAATGATGGCAGAAAATACATCAACTGCAGAAATTTTAATGTCAGGCTTGAGGAATTCAGAGGGGAGAAGTGATGGAGGAACAACATCAGAATCATCTAAGGTAGAATTTGGGAAAGTCTGAGCAAGGAGTTCTGCTCTATCGTTAAAAGAAGTAGCTACAGAGCCATCAGAGTGGAAAAGAGGTGGGAAGGATGATGAGGTAAAGCTGTTAGAAAGGTTTTTGGCGAGGTGCCAGAAGGAGCGAGAAGAATTCGAGTTGGAGAGTTCAGAGCATTCAGTTTGAATGAATTTTTTTTTAATACAGCAAAAAAAGCCTTAGCCTAGCACGATTCTGGGCAGAGACATAAGAGGGGATATTCAGGGGTGGGTTAGCTGTGGTACGTTTTGTAGGCCGTCTCCTTGTTATTGACAGCATTAGAGCAAGCATGATTAAACCAGGTATTTATTTTCGTTGCATTAGACAAAGCATATGAGAAAGAAATGTATGTCCATGCCCAAAAGAATAAACTGTAATGCACAAGGCACACTTATAATGCTCTCAGCCATTGAAGCAATAATCGCTCCAAGGAAAACGAAAGAAATTCTGCCTGAGGTCTTCCCAATCAGCAGCTCCTAAGTACCACAACCTATGCCTTACTGGAACTATAGGACAGGTTAAAGTCATAAGCTTGTGATCAGAGGAGCCCAACGGAGAGGAAAGATTACCAGTGTAAGAAGAAAGATTAGTTGTAAGATGGTCAGGAATACGGCTAGGGTGCTGTACAGGCTTCATCGTGTCATTAACTCCTTACCCGCAGGGATGGCTGTACAGCGCCGTGCCCCTCCTGCAGGGATAGCAGTGCATGATAAAATAGCTACTTCCAGGTCAATGGAAGTATCACTTAGCCTTTTCCCTTTTTTATATATATTTTTTATTATGAGAATAGGTCATAAGGGACATGTCAATGGGTATGAACAGGGAAAATTAGCGACCAAGTGCACGTGGAGTGTTCCCAGGTGATAAATTAGCTACTTCATGGCCAATGGCAGTATCAATTAGCCTTTTCCCTTTTATATAATTATATATTTTTTAGTTTGAGAATAGGGCATAGGGTACATTTCAGTGAAAAAAGCAAATAGAAAAAACTGGCTGGGAATTGTGTTGCGCACCCAGGCTGTAGCTAGGCGGGAGAAGGGGTGAGGGAGGGGAGGTGGAGAGGCGACATAAACACAGAAAAATGGCTAAATTAGTAACAATGGATGCTAGTACCAGCAGTATTAGCAACGGTGCCTATAGCTACACACTAACAATATTGATAGGTGATACAAGACCGCACTTGAAAGCCCGGGCGATTTTTAAAAATCCCTGGATCATGGAAGTGACACCCTGCAGTATGGTACGTAAGTAACAGGTGTCACGGTAGTGACGGCCCGTGGGTAAGGGGATAAGGAAAGCAATGATGTAGGTTTGCTCATCAGGTGGGTTAGTGAAAGGAGAGGCGAGCCAAAAGTGGTGGTGAACATAGAAATATCCTAGAATGGAGATTTCAGAGAAAGAAGAAAGCATTATGTTTAGACGCATGACTGTTCACATTAGCTCCTTGTACTGTAGGATGCAGCACTAATGTTTTGTAATTCATTTAAATCAGCATGCTTATTGCTGGACTCGGTATGTAGTTCCCATGTTTTCTCTGAATGCACTGAAAGAAACTGTTCCACTACAGTATTAGTGTTATTATTATCATTGTTAATATTATACATTGTACAGCAATCACTGTCTTTGGTGCCAAACACTGTGTATGATTAGGTAAAGTCATTAATATTATACAGTGTTTTACTAAAATGATACTGTGTGCCACTACTGTAATAATTTTCAGTCATTCTCACTGTCTGACCTTGTCATTTTAACCCTCCATTCTATATCCTCTAGCACCCAGCATTTCTTCAATCAACCTGCTTCTCAGCCTCTTACAACACCATGTCCTCTACTTTGCTCTCAAAACATTGTCTGTATTTTGTTTGTGTGTGTGTGTGTGTGTGTGTGTGTGTGTGTGTGTGTGTATGTGTGTTTGTCTCGGCCATATTGTGCTAGCATATTCCTAATCACACACCTGTCACAGCTTTTATCTATGTATCTGATTGAACCAGTTACCAGATTATTTTGTTATTCAAGGGCTCTTAAGAGGATTGTGTCGCAGAAATGCATAGCAACCGATTCTTTGGTACTCAACATCATGGCCTAATTACTGCTAGGCGGAGTCACTACCTACCGCCACATCTTCTCTTATTTTGCAACAGCAACGGTGATATGTGTAAAATTTTCCAATGAAAAATTCTCACTCTAGTGGCCTATATCCGTTATGTTATTAGTAATGATTTGTCGTACTCCATGCCATTAGGGACGTAAGTGAATCACAGTCAAACTTGGCACAAACGTACTGATAAAATATTCAGTGCGTCCTGATCTAGTCTTTACTGTATACCTCACATCCTTATCATCATGGATCAGTGCCCAGCACAGTAAATGTAGTAGCTATTGCACTGCTATGTATTCCTGAATGTAACCACAGTTTCCGAGTTTTGGCATATTTGTAGTAAATACGGTATATCATAATATTTCATAAATACGTGTTGCACCAAGGTCAAGGAACTATAGTGCACCAGATGCTAATGTTTATCTCCAAGATTTTTCTTCCTCAAAGTTATAACACATAGTCCGGTCGTCGTCAGTTTTCATATGATGCAGTTACATGATATTAAAAGGTGGTAGAGCTGTCAGAACTCTAAAATATCATAACACACCCCTTCTGACTTGTGTCTCCCATTTCTCCTGTATGTGACTGGTTGTGTCAGTATAAGGGCATGGGTGTGTGGAACCCTCCCGAGCCTGGGGACTTTCCATCCGACATCACACTTTGCTGTGTGTGAAATTCCTAACTCAGAGTGTGTGAACGTTATTTCCTCTAGTCCCAGGCATGGCTTTCATCTTTTTTTTTTTTTTTTTTTTTTTTTATGTGACCGACTCTGGGCATAGGCTTCACAGCCTGCTTTCAAGGCCCAGTAGTCCTCCTACGTACCGCACACCTCTACATGTCACCACTTCGGCGCTAACACCCACCGTCCATACTGAATACATGCTAGGGCTGTCTCATACAGGACTGGTGTATTGGTATTAGCGGGGGTATTTTACGACATGTCGGCGGGTCTTCTGGTAGATCAGTAAAGTCTGATTTTTCTGAAATTCAAATCCTTAAACTGTTCCCTGCCTCAGCGGGATTTGAACCCGGGTCCGTCAGGACTGCAGGCCAACTCTATATATTACATATATATGTTTCTAGCTATTATGTAGTGTGTTATGATATTTTAGAGTCCTGCCATCACTCGGTCACACCTCAGCTGGCGTACCTACATCAGCCTGTAGTAACTAATTACATTATAACCTATTAATATATGTTAATCATCACAATATTGTAGACACAAAAATACTGCAGAAACGTAATGCGCTGTAGTAATATAATGTATGTATAATGGAGTAAATACATGGTAGTAAAATATTGAATATAGAATATCGTATAACATATTGTAGTAATATAGTGGCACAAATGTGTATGTACAACAGACATACAAATATATTTATGCAATGGTATTATAATGGCAGTACCATGCCAAGACTATAGAGTCACTCATATATAAAGTATAATAGTCTGTATCTTAACTGTAATTACAGGTATAATATAATGTAATCATTGCCGAGCTATTGTAACAGTGTGTTGATTTGTAGGGATTTTATGAAAGGGGAGAATGTTCATTGTTCTTGTAGTAGATGGCAGGAGAAAGATAAAATGAGTCTGGGGTTTGATTGCAGTTTATTTTCTTCAAAGGGAATATCTCATGAGTAATACTGAGGTGAGTAATGGTGAGTACCTCACAAGAGCAGTACTGATGTGAGAGTGGTTTTATACTGGCTAACCCCACGTGATCCTTCCTTCTTTCCTCACCGTGTCTCTATTCTCTCCTAAGCCCCTTCTGACCTGTCTCTCCCATTTCTCCTGCATATGACCGGTTGCGTCACGCTTAAGGGCACAGGTGTGTGGAACCTTCCTGAGCCTGGGGACTTTCCATCCGGAATAACACTTTGCTGTGTGTGAAATTCCTAACTGAGAATGTACAAACGTTATTTCCTCTAGTCCTGGGCATGACTTTCATCTAAACTCTATATTACATATACATACTAGCTATTACATAGTGTGTTATGATATTTTAGAGTCCTGACAGTGCAAAGCTTTTCCCATGACAAGATCGTAACCCATGACACAATAAATCGAAAAGGTGTCCCTAAATTAAAACGAAACATACATAAGAGAAATTCACTGAAAGCTTTAAACATGACAAAGACAAAACATATTCCACCACGCAAGACAAGAGCGAAGGTTCTGTTCTTAACGCAATCAGGCATGCGTCACGGTCACAGAGCAGGATGAGAATTTGACGGTGTTTGTGTGTGTGTGTGTGTGTGTGTGTGTGTGTGTGTGTGTGTGTGTGTGTGTGTGTGTGTGTGTGTTTAAAAAAAATAAGTATATTATGCAGTTTTGTTGTACTTATACCAATACTGGCGGAAGTGTTAATGATCAGCAACACTGTTGACCAACTGCATCTAAGGACAACAGGTCACATGGCAGAGTTAACTTTAATAGGTTTATTTGATTTTGACAAAATATTCGTTAAGAGTAGGGTACTGAAGAAGGGTTAAGATGACAGGGCAAGGTCAAATGTTCGCCTCCATAACTCAGATGGTTTTCATTCGATTTAAAGTTAACTTGGCGGAAATGCTGAACAAGGATGAAGGGATTCGGTTTTATAAACAGCACACTAAAGGCCGAAGTCTCAGGGCAACCCCAGCTCAAACAGCTCTGATCAGCTTTTCACTAAACTTGCTTGAAGGATTAAGAGTTGGAAAGGGATGTAGTAATTCAGTTTTGAAAACTGTCGGTCCCAAATCAGTGTCACAGGGAAAAAGTAACTTCTGTCCATATAGAAAAGTTGCAGGACACGAGTGTAAGCCTTACTAAGAAAAAGTAATGTGCAATTGGAGGCATAAATTTGCGTTAAGCGAGCTGGTCTGAAATGCGCCTGTCTGGTAATACTATATGGTGAAGAGTCGACATATATGCCTTTTAACGGCCCGTGTTTATATTTGGCATTCGGAGGTATGCTCAGATCACAATATTCTCTATTTAGTATATGTAATAATCATCTGAAATGCAGAATGTAATAAACTAATGGTATGAAAAGTTGTATAAAAATATACTATACACTCAGTGCTAATTCCCGCCTGGTCTCTCGTCAACCTCTCCCTCTGTCCCTTCCCTCCACTCTGTGGCACGCCCCCGCTCTATCTCCTTCCCTCCTCCAACTTGTTATTCCTCCCCCTCCTTTTCTTCTTCCTATTTTTTACCTTTTTCCTATATCGTCTTCCCTGCAACCTCTGTTGCTACACATTAATTTTTTAAAGGGCCAGCATGCATGTTGCACTGTGCTTCTTTATTAATCATTACAAAATTAATATTTCATTTAACATTATATATCGTCTCAGTATTAACACAACAGCATCAGTGGTTTATCATTATTATTCCCCTGTCATCGCTTTTCTCTCGTCCCTTCTCTCAAAACGTTCTCTACAGTCCTCCCTCCGTTATTCCTGACAGTTTTGAGATACAGGTAGCTTTGAGGTTTGTATTTCTATGTTACTCCCTATCTACTGTACATCCCATTCAATGTCTTCCCAATTTTTCTCCTTATCGCATTCGCACAGCCCTGTCTAACTTTCCTTGGCATGCATGTAATGTCATGGCGATATGGGGTTATGTAAGCAGTCACTCACCTTTTCATATGTATCGCACTGTAGATAGATCAGTCCGTTCCTAAAGCCCTTTAATACCTGTTTTTGTGGTGCGCTGACAAAGTGAGTTCCCATGCCCCATGTTTGGCTCCTGCAAGCCCACGAATTTCAAGAAATAGGAAGATCTTATACCGTACAGTATGAAGTACAGTATTAGCAACAGCAAGGGTGTTTTTATGGCAGGGCAATTACGCTCGGATTCGTACCTACTTTATTAGAATCACTATTTCATACCATGATCAATCGGTCACATGTTCCCCTGCAGCTTACTCTTATACTGCAAAATCATGCTTGAGGGGTATGGTTGAATAAAAAATCTCTCTCCTCCCATTCATTACCCATTGTTTACATGCTCCAGATATATGCCATCAATATGAAGCAATATTAGTGCTGTTTCTGTGTCTTACTATTGAAGTTGATAAACCTTACCGAGATGTCGATCGCTGTGTGTTTCATAAATCCTAGTGGTGTTAATACCCTCAACCGAGGTGTGGGTATGAAGATATCCACCAGTATTATATTTTTCATTTTGAACTGTTTGCTCCGGGAATTTAAGGTCACCATGTAATTGGGAATATATATTATGCAAAAATATGTTTTTTGCTTGGATAAAAAATACTAAAGCAGTATCGTGTAAACACGGATGTTGGCGCCGTAGAATAATGAATGATGCTTGTGAAAACGGGGAGATGAGCGATCAGGAAGAAGAGAGGAAAAAAGAAGGGAAGGGGAAACGGCAGGGATACAAGAAGAGGGATGGCTAACTAGGTGGGGGAAGGACAGAGGTTTGGAGGGGTGGAGAGAGAAGAGGGGAGAGGCGACACAGGGAGGGGTAGGGGAGAGACCAGAGGGGAATTAGCACCGAAATTTTAGTATAGTATATTTTCATACGGCCTTACATACCATCAGTTTATTTAATTCTGCATTCCAGAGGATTATTACATTCATTACATAGAGAATATTGTGTTCAGAGCATACCTCTGAATGTTAAACATACTCATAAGCCATTAAAATGCATATCTGTCAACTTTTTTCCATACAGTATTACCAGACACTCAGGTTCATTTCATACCTGCCGGCCTTAAGCGAATTTATGTCCCCGACTGTACAAAATGAAATACAGCTTAAGCACACATCAGAATTGACAAAACATGCTTGACACCGAAACAGCATCTATCTCTAGGCCTCCGTAACACCATTTGGTGTTGGTGAGTGGTTCTGTACAAATGAACCGATGTCGTATGAAAACCCAAGTTGTGTACACGTAAAGGAAAAAAATTGGGGTTTGTTGTACGATATGTCAATGAATGATAAGTAGAACGATTGCGAATGTAAAGAAAGGGCACACACAACACAGTATTTCTCATATGAGTAAAGAGTTAAACAAAAAAAATAGCCAGCTGTGTTAAGGGAAACATCGCTGAATTTAATACCCTTAATACCAGTACCTTCAATAAGGTTAAAAATACACATAACCCTCACATTATGACTTTACAACAGTTTTATTTGCCAGTAGGAGTTCTAATCAGGAGATTATTACATCCGATAATCACTGCCTACTTACTGTAGCTTCAGAATATCCCCAACGTTCTGCATTAGTGCAGTCTCTTGGAGTATGTGTGGAACAATGAAGCCTTGCACTGTATTGGAAATACTTCATAGCGTCCCTTGAAATAACAGGCTACTCATGAACACGTAACAGGTCATCACTGGTCTTCATTTTGCACCAGATATCTGGATGTCGACTGAAATGAAAATGTTGTCAAGAAACTATTTATCTGTATTATAGGTTTGTTCAAACAATAAGCAATCTGAGTAATGTGGTGAGTATTAATAAGGATAATTTGGATTAAATCACGTTAATCGAATCGCGTCGTCATCACAGTCATCATCATCATCGTTTTTCCTACCAAAGGATAGTGTGAAGTAGGATCCAAGAAACAAAAAGAAATTTAGTTTAAAACGAACTGACCAAAGGCTGCCCAATTATGCGTGTCACACCCCCAGAATCCTGGCTCCACCTGACGCACGCCTTTTATATGAAACTGAGTGAATCCTATGACTCAGACCACAAGAGGGAAGCAAATCCTAAATTTACGCTCCTCTGTACAAAGCTTATTAAACCATATCGATGCCGTTTCACTTCCCCAGCCTCATCAACCATCATTCTTTACTTCCTTATACACTCATTTACCATCTCTCCCCACCTTCTTCTTGGTCTACATTGCTTCCTCCAACCTTCGGAATCACTGGAATACACTCTAATCACACCCGTTCCCTCCACTTGATCATACTAAATGTGCATCATCACTTCCACTCTGGTGTTTACAGATTTCCTTACTCGACATTTATCATGAATCGTATTATTGTTTGTCGTATCTACTCAACGCACTCCATATAAATATTTCTTAGTAACCCAGTTGCCAGCGCTCATGTTCTTGAACTTTCAGTATCATGCTACACCAAGATCTGACACTCATATTTAGTGTACGTACTAATAATCTTTTTTTGCAAGCTTCCTGTAACTGCACTTAAATCTCTGTTCGTACTGAGGCCTTCAGATCACTAGACACTTTCCGCTACAGTACCTTTATTTTTTTTTTTCCAACTTTCTTTACACACATACCCCTCTTTCTGTGTGGCCACCCAGGTGCATAAACTCCCTTCGCAGTTCAAGCTCGCTCTGTTCACCATTCATCAAAATAGGAGTCTCTCTCTCTCTCTCTCTCTCTCTCTCTCTCTCTCTCTCTCTCTCTCTCTGGTCTCCTCATTTATTTAAAAAAAAGAATAAAAAAAAAGGACGTTTACAGACACCATATAACCACCGCACCAATCTGTCAAGCTTATTTTCATCACTGGCAACCAACACAGCATCATCTGTATACATCAGATTTGAGACAGGCTATTCTTCACTCCATCAATCATTTCCAACCTCATTTCTCCCTCACAGTCACTCGAGGATTTACCAGTCTCTTAATCCCGCCCATATACGCACTGAGCACCCATAGGGACGACAGTCAGCGTTATATCGTCCTAACACCGATGTTAAACACAGGCATTACTATTATCATATATCACACAACAGCCTTCAGCAGGTTTTTAATACACGCACATCTTTCGCAATCCTTGCCTGATTAATTTGCCGCTGTCAGTTTCAAGATCCGTAAATGTCATAAATGACTTTTCACAAGTCCTCTCCACTATACAGTATGTCTCCCTTTTATCATTCACCAGGCCTTCTGATGTGTTACATTCTCATTGATAATTTTGCCTGTATCTTTCCAGCTATGTTCAACAGACTTATACTGTGAAAATTTAAGCACTCAGTTTGATCACCTCTTTCCACTTTACTTGCGGAGTGTCACTGACTGAAGCTTTTTTTTTTTTTCTAACATTTCATTCCATTGTCTCCGCTGTACGTACTCATCTCTGCATACGCCTCATCAATATCTATTGCCTTTCAACCGGATCAGAGCATTCATCATTTCTGTCAAGGTCATATTTCCAAGCACATTTTTTTTTTCTGCAAAGCACCAAAGAAAATCACGTTAATTGCCTCTCGGTTCTCAACCCCATTCTTCAGCTATTCAAAATATTCTTTCCAACAGTGTCTTTTTTCCACCTTTTTTTTTTTTAGTGCTCCTCCACTTTAATCCCTTACCCTTTCACACTTATTTCTATCGTCATTTCTACAACTTTGAATTGTGTTCCAAAGCTGTCTTCTATTTTCAGGGCAATTGGAATTCATTTTTCATCCCAGATTGTCATTTACCTACTCTTTTTTTGTTTACCACTTTCTTTGCGTGCTTCTTACTCTAAGTGTATTATAGATTTCTTTCATTTAAAATTCTACTTTGTATTCAGCATCTTCATACAACCAAACTGTCCTTTTCTTTTTTGCAACACAACACACAGCTTTCACATGCCTAACCATATACTCTATATATACATTCCACAAGTTGTCTAGGTCCATTAGCTTCAAAATCATTGACTTTAACTGCTTTTTCGCCATAACCTGGTACTCATGTGCATTATCAGATGATAAGTATTGTGTTGTCCAATATTATGCCAATATGGTAACACTGTAATTAATTTTTACTCTTAACTTCACTGACTTCTCATCAAAGTAAATGATAATTATGGTATAATTATAACTAACCTCGATAAATACACTCTTCATGTTGTTTACTGTTTCAGAGACCAATAAGTCATTTTTCTCTTGAAATATATTTTCACTGTTTACCCTTGTACAGTATTACGGTAAGACTTTATATGTGAGGTGAAAAACCGGTGTTAAAAATTGCATATGGGCAAAAGTATTGCTCTCCTGTATGAATTACTACCGCTTTGCACTAATCCATTAATGATAAGAGTAAATATCATTTAAAGAATGTTAAATGGCGCAAAGTGCTTGGCCGGCGGTAAGAACATGTAGCTTCACGAATTATATCTTCTTGCTGTATTGCATTTCCTTTCTTTAACTTTCTAACAGCACCACACTTTGGGGGGGAAAATCTAATAACGAGTTCATATTATTGCTCATGCCGCAGCTTATGGCGGGAATGGGCAAGTCACTATTTTTGGAGGTGGACGAAGAGGAGAAGAAGATTTTCCGAGAAAGCATTGTTATAACCTAAAAAGTAACAGAATATCAATAGGGCTAAATGTATTATTATTAGTGTTTCATTCAATTTTCATATAACCTCCTGTGGAGTTGGACTCCAGAGTTTCTCTTTTATTGATTTTATATCATACTTTCTGACTGTTCGTTATTTAACGTAACAGAGTCATAATCAAGGAGAAAAATATCTCGGTATTAAGAGAATAAATAAAATGACGGTAACATTGCTTTTACGAACACTGGGCAAGGATATCTGTCGAAAGTGTGCACATTTAATCCTCCCATGGTCTGGATGGCAATAGCTATTACCAGAAAATTATATTCTATTGAAGCACAGACATCTGAGCATTAATAAATTTCAACATACGGTAACACTTCCAAAACGGAAGCACAAGCACAGTAGACTAAAATACTACAGATGTTATGAATAACTCTGAATTCTCGCCGAAGATTAGCAAACATGGATGAACTACTGAACAATACTCATTCCGGTAAATATAATTCACATTTGCAGGTGAAGAATATATTACCAAACAGTTTCGTTGGACATTGCCACCATCTTCAGTGGTCATGAGAAAGTGGAAGAATGACATACTGTACAGTACAGGTACTGTGTGTGTGTGTGTGTGTGTGTGTGTGTGTGTGTGTGTGTGTGTGTGTGTGTGGTACTCTCAGGACTACTATCAATGTCTATGTCGCTGCCTCTGTAATTTTTTGCTGTCTCTGTCACTGTCTGCTTCTTGATCCGTGTGTCTCTGTTTTTATCTTCGTCTCTGTTTCTGTCTGTTTGTTTGCCTGTCACTGTCACTGCCACTGCCACTAATTCCGCCTTTCTCTGTCCCTTTCTGTTTGTGTCTCTGTCTCCTAAAGCTGTGATGCTTGGCAAAAAAAAAAAAAAAAAAAGGTAGAAAAGAACTTTGTGTTAAAAATGAGTTAAAGTGCCTCTTATCTCTTGATTATAACGTGATAGTACATCATTTTTTCAAAGACAAGGGGCAGCGTGCTAATACATGACTGTTGTGGATAGCGCCTGAAGATCAAACCATTGCTCTCAAAATGGAACTGTTTCTTACTTACCTGATCCCCCACCCATCCACCAAAGTTGGTTCAATTCTAATAAAATTTGTTTTAGTTGACAGTATCCTTGGGACTTGATCTTTGACCTACTTCTCTGAATAATAAGAAGTTTCATCCTTTGACAGCTTCTTCCTATTAATCCAGGTTTAATCCATATCAAATAGCCTGAGTTAAAAGAATCAAAAAGAATGTTTGACCTGCCACTGTGACCTTTACCTTTGACCGATCGTTCTAATAACTGAATCACTTCACCCTTTCCTGTCCATTAATTCTTCCACTGTGTTTGGCCAAAATCGGATCAAAATATGAGTTGACCGTGCTATATGACCCTTTTCGAATAAAAATTAATCAGCTTTTTTTCTGATGGTCTTCAATCTTTCAGTGTTAGGTGAAATTCCTTCTCATAATTCTTCCACCATCTTGCTAAAAGACAGAAACGCGGAGAGAACGACAGACGGACAAAAAAAAGAATAAAACACACAATCACCCTCATGCTCCCTTGCTCACGCGCGCAAGTACAATATTTTAGCCTTGTCCCTCCTGCAGTTGATCCTGAGTTTGTGAATACGTGCCATGTTCCAACAATTTTGCTTGTTTTGCATACTTTTTTTTGCACATAATCACAACACTTTCAATATGATGACGTTATTCCGTTTAGAGGTCTTGCTGTTATCGGTTGCTTTTATTCATCTTATAAGAGATCACAGGGAGTTAAGGGTCTAATGACTATATTAACCTTTGGACTGCAAAAAGGGGGGAGGGTGTTACAGCGATATGGCTAATTTAACGACGTTTGAAAATCAATTCAAATATGCATCATCATCTTGGAAATGGTGTTATATACCTGCCCATGAGTATACTTACGGAGTGATTGTGGTCGGATCTTTCCCAGTTAGTGGAACGCCAAAAGCTAATACGTGGAACTCGTTCCTGTCAAAGCTTCTGTGTGCTGCCAGTTGAATAAATCATGTTCTGAGCATGAAAAGCTACTGTCGATAATTTATTTCATTTTTCCCTCTCTTTCATTAGGCAGTGTCAGCCTTGCATTCGATTTCATCGTCAACTGTCATTTTTATGAGACAGGTCTGAGTCTTTCTTTGGTGCTAAAGTAACGTCATGATAAATGAATCAGGAAGTTCATGAAGTTCGTTCATAGTTGCTACTATTACTTTGTTTCTGAGCTCAACGTAGACGGTAGGGATGAGAGGTGACAGAGAGCTATATCCCAAAAAACTGTGTGACACTGCTCCTAGGAGAAATTCCGTATTGCGTTGTTCTAAATCCCACTTATATCAGGCAGGTCGCATGACCCTAAAGTTGACTGAAATGGGGTTAGTCGCACGGCAAAAGTTAACATCTCCCGGAAAAAAAAAAAAAAAAAAAAAATTCTCCATGCCTAATGAAGTCATCCTGAGATGGTAGAATACTCTAAGAACATTTTTATCTGTTGTAATATGGTAAATAACAAGGAATCCAACATTGCTTCCATAAGAAAATAAAACTATGCATACCAACATTGCCTAGATCTATGGAGGGTTACCCCCGGTGGCAGATGCCCCCACGGTCCCATTCTACCAGCTTGACCTACCGTATTTTTCTCTTTTGGCCCATCTTTCCAAAGATACATTTCACATGGGCCTATTCCCTAAGAACCTAGTTTTCCACTACCTATTCACCCATTCATCCACCCACCCACTAATTCCACGTGGACTTACTTTCCTACTACATACCCACTCATCCTGCCCACCCAGTCATCAACTCAACCCTCCCACCATTAACACCCGACCTCCCTGCCCACCTGCCCACCCACTCATCAACCTGCCTTTCCCACCCACTCACCCCTGTTAGCCCACCCATCCACTCACCCTGCCCACCCATTCACGCTGCCCTACCCTACAGCATTGCATCCATGCACCCACCCAACTTACCTACTCACCTCATTTAAGTGCATGCCCTACCCCAGCCATTCCCCCACCCACCTGACCCATTGTAACACTGATAAATGTGAGAGACAGTTAATTACTCTGTAGTCAATGACCCCCAAGCTCCACCATGTTGATATGGCTAGTGATCTGATTAGTTATAAATTTCGCCATCTGATGCGTCACTTTAGCAATTATATACCAACCAAATCAATTTATGGTTAAAAATGATCCATGTTTAAATCTTATGAAGCCCATTAAATAATTGCCCCCTATTTTCCTTAGCAAATATAAAAACCGACAGGTAGACACATAATAAAAAATATAGCTACGACTAGCAAGGCTAGCCGGAGTTACCCGGGTCAAAAACTATGACCGTGCATACAGGCATTTCTTGGGACCCTGGGAAGCCACCCCTCACGGAAATGCGACCCCTAAGGTCCCATTTTAACCAATGGACCTCCGATCCTCGTTGGATTCATTTTCCCAAAGATTGAGATCATGTCCCTAAGGAAATTTCCCCATGGAACTATTCCTGCCAAGGATTTATTCACAATACTGACATTTTCCCACTACACCCCCATCCCGTCTACACACCCATCCACACTGCCCCACCACACATCCTGCTCACCTATGCACCCAACCACTCTGCCCACCTGCCTACCCAACGATTCTACCAAATCATCCACCATTCCCACCCATCCACCCACACTGTCCCAACCTGCTCCACGACGACCACTCACCCACCCAACCCTCCACACCCAACCCACCCACCGCGACCATCTACCTCGTTCCCCTGCCCACTCTACATGTCTGAACACCCTCCCGACCCTTGTAATAATGGTAATTGGTCACCTTGTTTCCTTTATGTTCACTGGTTTAGTTCATATTTTGGCCACTAGAGTACCAAATTAGCAACTTTCAACCAAACCAGTAAACTCCCCAAGGATATGACCCCCCGCCATACCCCTTTGGAGCCGCTGAGATATCTCCTCCCTTAATTTCACTCGTGACAAACAGAGAGACAGACACTTAAAAAAAAAAGTGATATTGATAAGATAATCCACAAATCAAGAGTTATCTTTCAACATAAGATTTTATTCAGCTTAGAAATAGCACTGTAGTACAGAGAATGGGTTCATACTAACCTTTGCAATACGATGTCTTTTTGTTCCTTGATACCTCTATAATGAGAGGTATTTTTCTATTTTTATACCTTTCCCATGGGTTATTTTTTACTTGTTTTGGCGCAGCTTCAGAGCGAGTTCCTTTCTCTTAAAATCTTGTTACCGTACTTCTACCACTTCAGTACGAAGCCTTTTTTCATTCTCTTGCTACCTCTTTCGTATGATGTACGGTACTGTTTTCAGCATCACAATCGTGCGTTTTTAATCCTATTTTTCATACCTTTTCAGTACTTTATCTTAAACTTTAAATTAAATACTTTTCCGTGAGTTTTTTTTTTCACTTCTTGACACCTCTTGAGTGCTATATATTTTTTAAAAACTTGTTACTTATAGAAATTGAATACGATTTTTTTTTAACGTTTGGTACCTCCTTATTACGATGTCTTTTTTATTTTGTTGAAAAAATTTCGGTATAATTGGTAAAAAAAAAAAAATCTTATTCTTGATACGTGTTTAGCAGGTGGCCTATTTTTTTTACACGGTTCTTGGTCCTCTTCAAAACCATGTTTTTATTCTTGATACCTATTTAGTGCAGCGTTTTTTTTTTTTTTTTTTTTTTTATTCTTGATAACTAATGAGCAAGATTTTTCAAATGCCTTTTTTTATCGAATTCAAGTTTTTGCTATATATTTCTTTTTTACCCTTAAGTGAAGACTTATATATTTTTCAATTCTTGATACAGCGAGACCTCCTGATTCAGCATATTTAGCATATGCGAGACATTTTGTAGTGAAGAAGTTAAAATTCCACCTGTGCATCATGGCCGTGAGTGTTGTGATTTGTGAACTGGAGTGAGAGCCGTGAGATCATACATGATACATATCACCACAGCTCTTCCTTCCATATGGCACAATAGTTCGTCTGCTTTAACCTTCTCGACTGGAGCGTCCTATGAGTTTTATTCCAGCCAGTGTCAAACGATTTTATTGAACTGAGAATGTCATAAGAAACTAGGAGCGTTAACTATTTCCATTATCTTTTTCATGGGGTCATCAAATCTAGTATATGCTTTGGCTAAGATCGGGCCTCTTGTTCTGTTGAGGGTGGCATGACTGCATTGAAGTTAACTTGACAAAGACTGTTATCCTTCTGCAGCTTATATCTCGTAGCTCAATCGAAGAAGATGACAATACTACGGCTGTGCAGTACAACACTTCCATATAATTTCATGAATACCCGGTAACACATATTTTAACGATAAATTAACCTCATATTAGAGCTCATAATTCAAGATGGACAGGTAGCAATATCAAAATAAGTTAATCTGGTCACAGAATATTCTTAACCCTTTTGCTGCAGTGAGATTATATGAGATGAAATAATGGAATGGATAATGGATTATTAGCATCAGGTGTCAGAGTAAATAGGACACTAATTCAGAGCAAAGATGCATGACCAGCAATGGAACAGGGGAGCGGAAGAAGTTCTAGAAATGGTTGTGGCGTAGAACTGGTTTTGACGTGGCTGTGATCTTGATGTAATATCGCACAAAAAAGTTTCCTTACGAAAATGACGTGAGTCATTCAGCCACAACGAACGACGAAATATAGAATACCGACACTGTTCGAGTCGCTCTGCTATTTTGAAGTCCTGTGTTTCACATAAGGATTTTTTTTTTTTTTTAAGCGATAGAACAAGAGGCCTTGGCGTTGAATTGGCCTTGGTGTAGGAGTGGTCTTGGCTTAAGACTGGTGATCTTGGCGTAGGACTGGTCTAGGCGTAGGAGTAATTTAGCGATTGAAGTGATCCTGGAGCTGGAGTGGTCTTGGCGTTGAAGTCGTCTTGGAGTATGAGTGATCTTGGCGTTGAAGTGATTTTGGCGTTGAGGTGGTGTTGGCGTTGAAGTGGCTTTGGCGATTAAGTGACTTGTTAATGAAGTGAGTTGGTGATTAAGCGGCTTGGCATTACATGGCGTCAGCCAGGAAGGAAGGAAGTTTGACATCAGTGCTAAGATCTTAAACCATGCATGCCATAAAAGTAAACGTCTAATCTGATAGCAGCAGAGGAAAAATAACGGCCGGAAGAAACAAGGAAATATCAAAATGGGTAGAACACAAGAGGACGGTAAGGAGAGAAAAACTGGAGACCACAGGCCCCTTTAAGTCCACTCGAACGACAAACTGGGATACTGGGAAAGTATTCTTCCCTCACCTCTTCCCCAAGTGAGAGGAGGTGGGGGGGAGGGGAAGAAGCGTCCATTTGAAGATGGAATATCATACGGCGTTCTTCATCCACGGCAAGACGTTGATGGTAGCCTAAGTTTCTATTAGTCTAGAATGGTAGAATCGTTTTATGTTAGGTAGATGAAAAGCCAAGCAGGTTAATAGCAGCAAAGGGTTTAAGAAAAATAAACTGCACTGATGTTGAGCAAAAAACAGTTACTGCTTCGTCACAGGACACAACTTTCAGTGTTTCAGGTGTGTTGTGTGAAAACACTAACATTTTATCCAATTTTTCGTCTGCCTCAAAACAGGCGCGCATATAGTAATGAAAAAACACAATACAGATGACCACGCGTATACACTATTTAATAAATTACCTAGTAAGCTAATGTGGGAACTGTATTGCACTGGGATCACTGTGAGGAAACCCTGAGTAAATCAAGCGCAAAAGTATTTTAGCACGCGATATGATACATACATATAGATACTGTATATATATATATATATATATATATATATATATATATATATATATATCTATCAAATACTATTCCTAACACCATTTGTTGAATCCATTGATTTCACGAGGATACTCTGATTGCACAGGCACTCTTCAGTGACACCATTCTCGAAAATGACATCTTTTGAGGTATTCTTGATGTCACCAGTCCAGTTCATTTCACGGCGTGAATGACATCGCATAGTAAACAGGCTACTCCGATTATTATTATCACAGATATACAAAATGTCGACCTTATGGTAGTAAAACAGTTTCCTTGAACAACTGTGCTAATTAAACTTCACTCGAAGTTTAGCATTCAGTAAGTCGCCAGCAACTTACCGAGTATGGCCACCACCTTTACTCCATCAAGATGTTTTTCATTTATCATCCTTTGACTTCCAACCCCCATACCGGTATTATACACTTTTCGAATTTTGCTCACACTAGACCCAAATTTTCGTCCTTCTGAAGATTATTTCACTAAGCTTAGGGGAAGGAATGGATAATATATACTATGGTTGAACATACTTTCCATAGCGCTCCTTCATGAATAGCATCAAGTTCCAGTGTCCATCTGTAGTTACATTTCAACATTCAGGATGGTGAGATGACAATTTTAGGTCAGGTTTGAGTAATAACATTACATCACTTCCTAGCAGGTCCTGACACTGAAGTCCGAAAGTCAACAGTCACTGCAATATTAGTTAAACCACTAATCTCACTCACATTACAGTAGAAACCAAAAGTCGGAACACTGGCACTATCACAGGGACGTACACCCTTCCAAAACGACGGTCTGAACTACACTGCCTGGGCCCTGGCCCGCCCTGCCCCAGCCACCGCCACACGCTCCTCATCAATATCATGTGCTTCTTTGCTGATATTTTGGATTTTCATCCTCCCTCGAACATAATTAACATAATTTATGACGATACATCAGAAGTTTGACCAGCGATGTGAATATTCCTTACAGTACTCTCTCTCTCTCTCTCTCTCTCTCTCTCTCTCTCTCTCTCTCTCTCTCTCTCTCTCTCTCTCTCTCTCTCTCTATATATATATATATATATATATATATATATATATATATATATATATATATATATATATATATATATATATATGTGGAACAGTGCAATGAAGAACTACACATTAAAGGAAAATAGTACCGGCAAGACGATTCACTAATCTCTGAGTAAGCTTTATTACAAAATTATCAAATGCATCATGATAATTAGTCCCATCATAATCTCAGTATTATTTATGGGATGGACAGTGTCCCATCAAAATCAAACGAAGACATTATTGTAAGACAATAATCATCAATCACTGTCATTGTCCTAGCACTACTGTCCTATAATGAACCAGCTAATTATTACCCAGAAACAGGGAACAGGAATAGCAGTGTAGGAACATGATCACCAAAACTGTTTCGCCCACCATTCACAGACTCAATGTAGTGCTACCTGTAGGTGGCTCTAGACTGAATGACAGTTCTTTATCTCCCCAAACCATTTTCTACCTTGTATGTAAGCATCTAACAAAATGGATGCCTAGTGGTGTATTGGATTAGGCACTCCATCCTGATGTGATACATAATGGTTGAGATATATTATTCATATAATACCATTGACGGCTGAGAGACTGGACACATTTATCTTAAAAAATCGGGACTGAGTAGCTTCTCCCCGGACCCGTACACTCCTGTTGGTGTAAAGCAGAGGCTGAGTTAAAGAAATACCACAATTAAAGAGATCTAGAGTAAGAACGAGAAAATGAAACCATATTTGAGTAGCCATACTTATTATATCGCCACACAGTTTTTATTAATACACATATACAGTACAACATACCTCTCGGCTGTACGATTGTTAGATTTTTAAGGGGGTTTAGTTTGAGATTCCGTACAAGAAAATAATAAGGTGTATTAATAAAAATAAGTCGTCAAGGAATGGGTGCTTCCATGCCTCCAAAGTCCACCAGAATATGACACCTGATAACCGTATTCCATGACCTACACCTCACTTGCCACTAAATCACCACTCACTACGGCCAATAGTTATAGTGGAGGGAATGCTGATCAGTTTGACTGGCGGTCACACGGAACATTATCGAACAATTCTCAGTTCCAGCATTGCTGTTTGTCTCTCCATCTGAACTTCCGAAATTTTTCTGACCAATTATTTTTGGTATATTTGTATATGAACGTGTCTGTCTGAAGCTAAAAGGCTTCCAACAATAATCGATATCAAATCATTGCTGATATTACAATTTATTACATAAACTATAACGCCCACCTTCATATTTGATTACACAGATCTTCAGTTTTGGGAGCTGACTGTTTCAGAGATGAAATGTGCTGTTTCTGGTACATTCTGACGTGTTGAATTCAAATATGACCATTAAATCCCTTGATTGGCTCCTGTTTTCCGGATATTTTCATATTTAGTAGATACATATTAAGTCAGTGTATATATATTTCATATCATATTAAAATTGAATAATAAAGACAAAATGTGCTAAAACACTAATTCAACATGATGTGAAAATACTACAGTAATCGTGCAAGTTACACAGTCGTTCAAGTTCAGTTCGACGTTTCTTCGCTTACCTCTTGAAGCTTTAGAGCAGAGCATCCCTCGTCACTCTCCAGCAGCAGTCTGCTGGCATTGATGGACTCCACTTGCCCTGATATCGCTTCTCTATTGTTGCAATATCCTGGTGGGACAGCTCACCATGCATGTCACTCATTGCTCCAGAGCTTGGTGGGAAAAAATCCAGGTGAGAATGTAGAAAGTGTACTTTCAGCAACGTGTTGCAGCCTAGGCTTCTGTACGTTTCGAGCAGGTTTTCCACCAATTCCTTCTAGTCGTCCGCCTTCATGTTCCCAAGAATGTTCGTTGTAATTCTTTCGAAAGCCTTCCCTGCCAGCTATCCTTGCCTCGTAGAACTTGGTGGAACTCATCATTTCCGATAAGTTCACGAATTTGCAGGTAAACAAACACACCTTCTTTTATTTTCGTTTCACTTAGCTTCAAAAATTTTTCGAGGAGGTACTTGAAGGCTGACATAGTTTTGTCCATCGCCTTAACAAAGTTCTTCATCAGACCCACCTTGATGTGTAAGGGCGGCAAGAGAAACTTCCTCGAGTAAACGAGTGGGGGATGCTGAACGTTTACTGCCTTGGTTCCAACGATTGTCGAAGCTGCCAGTCTCGCTTAATGTAGTGCGATTCTTCTGCTCGGCTCTCCCATTCACAGAGAAAACAGCAGTACTTGGTGTATGCGGTCTGAAGACCTAGCAAGAGAGCAACAACCTTCAAATTGCCACGGAAGTGCCATTGATGTGAGTCGTATTTTATGCATCTCAGGATTTGCTCCATGTTATCGTAGGTTTCCTTCTTATGTGCCGCATGGCCAACTGGAATTGTAGGCAATGTGTTGCTGTTATGTAGCAAACGGCTTTGAGGCTGGTCTTTGATGAATCAATGAACAGCCTCCACTCAGAAGACTCATAAGCGATGTTGAGAGACATCATCAATCCATTGCTGTCCTTCCAGGCCACAAGTTCTCCTTCCATGAAGAAGAATCGAACGAGGTATCTTCAGAGGCCACGAAACGTGGAAATCCGAACTTCAGTCGCCAATAGATTCCACTGCTGTAGCCTTGACCCATGAAAATCTGCTTTATTCTTAGGCAATTCCAAATCTCTGACGAGATCGTTGAATCTGGTCTGCGTTATGAGCTGTGGCTCGAAAAGAACATGTGACGCAAAATCTGGGCCATGTGATGTAGGATGCTCAAGAACGCAGCTTTTAGCATCTTCCTCTTCCTCACCTGACCACAGTGTGATTGCTTCTGGAGCCACAGGAAATGGCAGAGCATCTCCATGGGGCACCGGTCGTATGGCAGATGGAATGTTGAGATACTGCACAGTCCACTTCTTTTTCCTTGACACACTTGCAAGTGGAGGCACCATGCAGAAGTAACAGTCGCTGATGTGATCTGTTTCTTCCCTCTAGACCATCGGCACTGCGAACGGCATGGATTTTTTCTCATTCTGCCACGACAGAGGTTTGTTGCACAGGTGTTGCAGCATATGTGCGGGGCCGAGGTCTTGTCCTGATCGCTGTTTTTGCAGCCAAAATAGAGGTGGTAGGCCTTATTGATCATGGCGGTTATTCTGCACTTTTGTGAAAGAAAAGTAACCTCACCACAAACGTAGCATAAGTTGTCGACGTTGTTCACACAATTACAAGGCATTTCCACCATACCTGCAAATACAGAACACACGTTTTTATTAGTGAATAGTGACTTGTTTATAGGTGATTAATGTGAGTTTGTATGTGACTTAAGTGATTTTATAGGTGAGTCAGTATCAGATATTGTCTTTTGATCATATCAATCATTCAGATCACACATACTTTTTTTAAATCGAGCTCGTTCTCTCGTAGTCCTTACACAGTAGCTCAGCTGCATATTCGTGTTATTTATTATATTCTGTGATATCTTGAAAACTAGAGCCAATCAAGATTTTTGGATAGCAGTCTCGTTTTCAGTGACCCCAAATTAGTCAAGTACGACTGACTTCGTTTCAGAAGTATTTTGACTGTAGACCAGTGGTTATTATATGCAGTATTAATGCTATTACGGATTAAATAATCAAGCAATTTTAAAAGCACTTAGGCAGAATACAATGGATGTTGATTTGACCACCCTTTTGTTTACATATAAACTCACTGCAGCCCAGAAGTAGTACTCACCAGGATCACCACGTGAGCCCATACTCCAACGCCAAGCCCCGAGAAATGACGCTGGTTCAAAGAAAACACTATAATGGTAACATTAATCAAAGGACACATGCATTACTGGATTCGGGAAGCAGAGATACCTCTGCTTAAAATGCTTAAAGAACGGAGTGTATAGTGGGAGGCCGAGGTATCTCACTTCAGCAAACTCTTGGTAAAGAAGGACGCAATAGATGAAATTGCTACTGCCTTTTCAGACGAAAACACAGATTTACAGAGTCAGCAAAGAATTTGCTACTCATTTTTTGCTGTTATACAATAGCTGTTTTAATACAGTAGACTGGGGAAAAGAGGAAAAATGGCGAAAGCAAAATTCTTCCCTCCTTTTTTTACCTTTTAATGCCAACACCTTGCACAGAGACCAGTGACAAGCATAGGATTTTGTGTGTGTGTGTGTGTGTGTGTGTGTGTGAAACTGTAGGAGAGCTCCCAGTCATGTAAATGTTACATATCTATCTATCTATCTATCTATATTGTTAAGAAGCGATATTTGCCAGTTATGTAGGCGAGCTGCTTCTCGACGTTTCCCGATGTTTACGTCGAGTCAGAGTTGCCAGTTTGCTGCCGTTTGTGAAAGTTGTTGTTTCGTAAGTTATGCAATAATTTTTGTGCTCTTTTTCTTTAAAATGTTTCATTTATGTCATTGCTTGTTAAATTACATAATTCAGTTTAAGTTTATATTGCAGAATAATTTACAGTGATATGTATTGTAAGAAAACTCTGCCATGTGTTGAATGTCTCAGAATTGGTAACAATTGTTGTTAGGGGCAGGTACAGGACCAGCACATCCTAGAATATTGGAAAAGCAAGGAAGGGTATATAAGGATGGGGAAGATATTAAAGCAAGATCAGCCGGTTTTCAGTTCAGTTTGAGTGTCAGTGCAATGTCAGTATAGTTTGTATATTTTCGTTATTTGTGAAAATGGTGAAGCGTCGTCAAGCATTAAGTGTAACTGCAGTTAGTAAAGTTTGTATAGCTCCAGTGCTTGTGAGAATAGTGAAGTAGAGTTGGAAAGCATTAAGTGTAATTACTTGAAAAATAAAGACAGTGAACTTAAGAACCGAGTGTTTATTTACGACGCCTGAGCTGATCCTGTGTACTATACACCTAAAGGTTGACCATAGGAAGAACAACTCACTGGGCAACGTCCTTCCTGTACTGTACTACTGCTGTTGGAGCCTGTGGCCGTGTGGGGTGTGGACATAACAATAATTATATATATATATATATATATATATATATATATATATATATATATATATCACAGAGAACTGAAACCTAATCACTGTGGCAGATTGAAAAATTGGTGGAGTGTGCATTTTCAACTTACTAAATATATGACCTTATCTCTTACATACTAGTCGTGGCAGATGGTAACCGGCCTTGTCGAACATTCCAACTGAATATAGGCTGTAAGGTCAGTTTGTCACTAATGGTTTCGTTCATTCTAAGGTAGGTGAATATGACAATCTAACCAAATTAAAGCAAATGTAACTTAACCGAACTCGGACACGAATGTGTTTCTGGTCCGAATCGACTTATTGCCCTGTGTAGGACGCCAACGTTGTTGTCACTTAACCTGTCTTTTTGTTCCTAGTAACATAACGCTATGAAACATTGTTTTTCTTTGTTTATGGCAAATAATCGCTAATTTCGTGTTACATAGATCGCGTGTGACATGTAATGAGCTTGCATTCATTCAGGACTTTTGGTCTTGCAGGGTTACGCAATCTGACCCTAAATCATCATCATCATCATCTGGTCCTCCTTTCCCACCCAAGGACTGGGTGAGGATGAGCAACGTCCAGACAGCTCAAGCTTGCCCAGTTCAATGGGCCACGCTTCCATTCAATCATCGTTTAGTCCCATGGAATCCTTGCTTCATCAAATAGGCCAAAAAAAATGTCACCGCGTTCTGTAGTTTCACTTACACCTATCTGATAGAGTCAGTCCGATAGCTGTCACGTTAAAAAGAAGTGTCAAATCCCTAGTTATGTGGTTCTCCACACAAAGTTCATCCAGCCAGCTCGGTCTCCTGTCAGTCTCTTATCCTCACCATTAATAATTATCATAATTAAGCGCAACCTACTTTCTTCTAAACTTTTTCATTTATGATCAGGTTTGATTGAAGCTTTGCAGGGAGTTGTATCTTGAAATCATGCATTTTGGATGAAGAAAACTTATTATTTTTTGGTATTTTATGAATTCCATTTTGTAGTGTTTGGGTAAATTTCGGTGTTTTCATATCTGCATTTTTTTGTGATAGGAAGCGTTAGGAAAAACACATTGAGGTGGTTTGGCCATGTGGAGAGGATGGAGAGTGAGAGACTGACGAAGAGAGTGTATGTGAGAGGTGGAGGAAGGGGGGCAGAGGGAGGGGGAGGCCAAGTATGAGATAGAGGGATGGAGTGAAGAGGTATATGAGTCAGGGGGTGTGTGAGCTGGGAGCAGGGCATTGAAATGGCGGGGGACAGGGTGACATGGAGGTAATTTGTTTGTGGCCATCTCTTACGGGATTAAGGAGTCTGGGAATAGACAGATAGACATAGATTTTGTTTAGATGGCCTCGAGAGGTCGCAAGTATCAGGCAGACACGTTCCTTTATTTCTGCAGCCAGTTTATTAAGAACAGAGAAAAAAAAAGCACTCCGTGGAAGCCTCTGCTAGGTTGCGTGCTGCCTACAAAAATTACTTGGGCATGCTGGTAGGGGATCAAGATACCTTGGGCACCTCATGTCACCTGCGAGTACTGCAAAAAAAAAAAAAAAAAAAACTCTTGAAGGAAAACGGTTGATATACACTTTATTACAAATGTAATCAAAATGTGACTGTCAATTAAATATTTCACTCATATATATATATATGTATATATATATATATATATATATATATATATATATATATATATATATATATACTGAATATATAAATTGCAGTTTTATTTTGCTGTTTTGCAGGATGGTTCAGAGGGAAGAAGAGGGCCATCCCCAGAATTTGGCGGGAACCCACTGACAACCCGATAAACTGCTACTTCTGCAATGTGGACCCTTCCAAACATCAGACTGGCAAGAACGCACCTGCTGTGAAGTATCCAGACCTTCCTTTATCCATCATCTCCGTGCCATATTGGCTTGAGCTCCCCGCACCTACCTCTCTGCGGGAAGGGCAAACGTCGTCATCAGAAGGGAGCAGCAAGTCAAAGAACGAGGACGACGTTCCTGATCCAGATTACAATTTCCTTGATGGGGCTGAGGAGAGAAACCTGTACTACCTCAACCAACAAGATATCAACGACTTGATAAGAGATCTTGGTCTCACAAAGTCCAGTGCCGAGCTTCTGACATCTAGGTTCAATCACTGGAACTTTCTGGACAAAAGTGTGCTAGTCTTAGGTCAGAGGAAGCATCACCAAGCGTTCTCCAGCTTCTTCACCCTCCGAGATGGACTCTGCTATGTTACAACGTGAGTAATCTGTTCTTGACGACCGGGATCCCCTGCACCTCGTCACTGACGGCTCAACCAAAGGTATCAAAGGCGTGTTGCTCCACATGGGAAGCCGGTTTCCGTCTCTTCCCCAGGTACACTCAGTGCACGTCAGGGAGGAGCACAGCATCGTCAAGATTCTGCTGGAAGCCTTGAAGTGTGATGAGTATGGCTGGGAGTTCATCAGAGACTTCAAAATGGTGGCCTTCCTGATGGGTCTCCAGGGCGGTCTCACCAAGTTTCTCTGCAATATTTGTCTTTGAGACAGAAGGACACAATGGCCTGCTGCCACAGGCGGGACTGGCCACAGCGGACTGAATTCTCCGTGGAGAGGAGCAACATCAATTGGGAGCCACTGGTGGGCCCTCAGCAGATGTTGATGCTGCCACTGCATATCAAGTTGGGCCTTATGAAGCAATTCATAACAGCTCTAGATAAGGAGTCAGTAGTCTTCAAGTACCTCCAAGACTTGTTCCCTAAGCCGTCTGAGGCAAAGGTCAAAGTAGGTGTCTTTGTCAGACCATAGATAAAAAGATCCAGGAGTGCAAAGAATTCCCTAAGAAGCCCATTAGACTGGAGAAGGCAGCTTTGAACAGCTTTGTCACAGTGTTTCAGGGCTTTCTGGGCAACCACAGGGCCAAGAACTATATTTAGCTGGTCGAGACTATCTTAGGCTGCAGGATATCCCTCAAAGTCCATGTCCTCGACTTTCATCTCGAAAAATTCGAGAACATGGGAACGTACTCAGAGGAGCAAGGCAAGCGCTTCCACCTGGATATACTGGAGGTTGAACGCCGCTACCGAGGATAGTATAACAAGTACATGATGGGAGACTACATTTGGGGGCTGATTCGTGAAAGTGACGGTACACGTAAATCTCGAAATGCTAGTCATTTTCAAATCTGTGTCATAATTTTTATGTGAATACATGTAAACTTAGATTCATTCGAAGTACATTTCTGAGTTTTATTTTACGAATACAACTAAGGAAAACTGCCATTTTTCTCATTCGAAACAGGCAAATTTCGAAATTCAGCAGGAAAATCAAGCATAACCTGGCCTAAATGTGAATGTAATGAGTTTGTCCTCTTTGACATAAACAAATTGTTGATGCACATTTTATGTCATGGTTTTCATTTCTTTGATCAGGCAAAATGTATGCTGAGAACCATTTGCTACTGATTGTACTGTGGCAATCATTTGTTGTTGTTGTTGTTGTTGTTGTTGTAGTTTCAGAAGGTGGCAACCATCATCAACTCACTTCATGTAGTGCTACCTACTCGTACTTCTTCCTTCACCTTTATCATTCTTTTTCTTAATTAATTCATCTTTCCTGTTACTTTTTATTACTCTTCTTTCTTTTTCAGGTGACTTTACATTAAATGACAAATCTAATGGTTTCATGTATCCCATTGAACCATTTATAACCCTGGGTGGTACCCATAGAACCAACTCGTACATGTTCTCGTGTCAGCAAGTGGATTGACGGAGAGTTAGTGTCCCTTCCCGCAAAACAATTAACTCAAAGACAAACAGCCACCCCATACGGGATTATGGCGTCTGGCTATAGATAGATACCTAGTCAGAAGATCCCCAGACAAAACTGAAAAATATAAGGACAAATTCATGGACCTGTACTGGAAGATTCAAGAGGCAAACAGTGGTTCAGAGGGAAAGGTTCCTACAAAATTACCATTGAGAGTGCCATGCTTCCCGTAGAATCTATGGCAGGTGTGAGCAATGTCTCTGGAACCTCACATATTCATTCTTAAAAAAAAAAAAGTTAAAAATATATAGCTATTATGTACAAGAATCTGTTGAATCCTAACTCCACTTTTCATTAGCTGGAATATAAGGCACTGATGATGATGATGATAATGATGAGGAGAAGGACGAGGAGGAATTTACATACGATATAATATGACAATAAAGCCAAACAGTAACAGGACAACAAACAAGTCAAGCAATCATCAAATGGCCTTGAATCAAAGCCAGTTACCACACCACCCAACATCACTAATTTTGTCTGATAGCAGTAGTAGGGAAAACGAGGGGATGAGCACGCCCTTGACCGATGGGGGACATGCTCATCCCCTCGTTTTCTCTACTACTCTGGCAGGGCCATCCCGTCTCTTCGGTCAGGGTGGGCCAGTTTTAGTACTGCTCTGAGTGCGTAGAGGTTATTTATTGATTGTGGGTACTGCTCAGGCGGAGATGGGAGTGAGGATATTTCAGTTCACTGGCGGTATATCGCGGAAGGTATTGTATATAACGCTGCCGATTGACAGCGTCATTGGACTATATTCACAAGAGGACGTGAGTCTAAGCCCAGGTGGTGAGGTAAGGAGAGCTTAGGGCATTATGATGCTGTGACGATAGACGATGTTGGATCAGGTGAAGTTATTCCAAAGTGACATGATGATAGGCATATGAGCCTGAGTCTTTGAGTTCATGGTAGGTTAACTCAGAATTGCGGCTATCTTTAATAACTTTAACGTGAGTTAGGTCAGAGGATTGGTCAACCACCTGGCACTACTCGGCAAGAATTTCAGTTAAGAGACAAAAAAGGTATCCAATGCAATATGGTGAAGCTGATTTCCAATATGATGTTCATTTTACTCTGGCACGTACGATTTTTCAGAACTCATTGCCCTCACACGCATCTCTACAGTGCAGTGGTACTTCATTTCATCGCTTTATTTGTGCTCGTTTTATATATATATATATATATATATATATATATATATATATATATATATATATATATATATATATATATATATATATATACAGATTTTGGTAATCATAGGGGCATTTGTCATCTTAGTGTAACAGGAAAAGTATGTGGTAGGATGCTTATTGACCAAGTTAGGGAAATAGCTGAGGAATTAACTGCATAACAACAGGGAAGATTTTGGAGGGGAAGAGGTTGTGTAAATCGCCCACATTTGTTGTTCAACTTTAAATATGACCCACACAATCCTTGAGCCGACAGATCCATACTCTCCTATATTCTCCTTCCATCTCTTGTACACAAAAACACAAACTCCTTTTGCCCTCTTATTCTCACCTACTCCCGCACATATTACCAATCCATAATCCCATTCTCTCACAGTGTCACATTGCCATTTTGTTTCAGTTATTCCGCATACGTCCAATTTTGCATCCTCAAGCAACTGGACAATCTCTCTCTTTCACCTCATCATTCTCACCCCTTACATTCCATGTCGTAACTCATACCATGTCCTTTGCTCGGTCTTTAGTTGTCACCTGTTTGTCTATATATATATATATATATATATATATATATATATATATATATATATATATAGATAGATAGATAGATAGGTATACATACTGTATCTCTCTCTCTCTCTCTCTCTCTCTCTACAGTATATATATATATATATATATATATATATATATATATATATATATTGTTACGGAACAGAGAAAGATAACGTACACTTTAAGTGAGAATACTAAGAGTCACTACTGTCCTGTAAAGTTCCAGGTTCAAAACAAAAGAGTTAGGTAAAATTACAAGTTAAAGTTTAATGCTCAAACTAACAACAAAACATTCAGAACTCATAAGGATAATGTAATGGCAAATAAACAGGTTAAATATATGGTTAACTGCAATAGCCTCTATTAACACGAAATTAGCAAGAGTAAATTTATCTAAGTCAGCCCTGATAAAATGAAAATACACCAGGTAATGCTCAGTTAATGCAAGATAAATTATTACAGATACAAACTATTATCAAAAATGACTGACATAAAACCCAACATTAATCAAAAAACCTCACTAGGCCCAAGAATCAACCCTATGCTACACAGTACAAGAAAAAATACAACAGTTATACTCAAATTACACACAGCTGCTAGATGTTTGGAGATTTCTTGAGCACTCACAATAATAATAGCTGTACAGGGGAGGACAGAGATGTGAACAAAATGAGGAGCAGATCTAAGTGGCAATGATGCAGAGACTGAGCTCATTATATAGGGGCCGGCAGAGCTTGATACAACTTGTAAGAAGGACGGGCAAATGAAGCCATGAGGACAAAGAGTTGGCAATCCTGCTCTGAACTCCAGAAATGACGACTTACTCTACTATAACGGTAGAAGAGGGGAACTGAGGCAGAACACGCTCGTGATCAAACATGCAGCATACTGTGCGTTAAAATTACACAAAGGATGATGAAATCATAGGCTATGTAACACCTCCCCACAAAGAAAAAGAAATTTACAAAGGAAATTTCTTATTACTCTAAAACAATCTGTCTAAAGTCTAGATAAGCAATCTGCAATAACATTTGCTTTCCCCTTGACATGTTGTATGTCTAATGAATACTCCTGAAGAAGTAGACTCCATCTTGTCAATCTCTGATTTTTATCTTTAAACTTACTAAGGAATTTCAGTGGGTTATGATCGGTATAAATGACTATGGGGTCAAAACCAGAACACAAATAAAATGAAAACTGCTGTAAACCCAAAATCAAGGCCAAAAGCTCTTTCTCAATAGTGGAGTAGTTCTTTTGAGGTGGAGTGAACTTCTTACTGTAATAAGATACAGGATGTTCAATACCCTGATCATCCTCTTGCAGCAAAACAGCCCCAGCTCCTGTAACACTTGCATCAACAGCCATCTTAAAAGGCTTAGCAAAATTTGGAGTAGCGAGCACTGGCTGACTTAATAGGATAGCTTTAAGTTTGTTGAAAGAGGATTCACAGTTATCGGTCCAGACAAATTTAACTCCCTTTTTCAGTAGGTCTGTAAGTGGTGATACAAGAATAGAAAAGTTAAGAACAAATCTCCTGTAATAACCTACCATTCCCAAAAATCTTTGTAGCTCTTTCCTACTTTTAGGTCTGGGAAGATCACTTATAACCTGAACCTTAGCTCCTGGTGGTGCAACATGTCCATCACCAATTACATACCCAAGGTACTGAACTTTAGCTTGACCAAACTCACACTTTGATAAATTAGGTACAAGATTAACCTGAACTAAACGCTCAAGAAATTTACTGACATGGCATAGGTGATCTTTCCAGTTGTCACTGAAGATTAATACATCATCAATATAAACAACACACCCTGCCAAACCCTCTGTTACAACATTCATGAGCTTCTGAAATGTGGCTGGTGCATTCTTCATACCATATGGCATTACTGAACATGCAAAAGTCTTTCCTAATGTTACAAAACATGAGATCTCCCTAGCACGTTCAGTCATAGGTACTTGCCAGTATCCCTTTAACAAATCAAACTTACTTATGTACCTAGCCTTTCCGATCTTGTCTATGCAATCTTCCACACGAGGGAGAGGGTAAGTGTCTGTTTTGGTTATCTGATTAACACGTCTGTAGTCAATGCAAAGCCGCTGTTACCCACCTGGCCTAGGGACCAGAGTGACAGGAGAACTCCACTCGCTCTGACAGGGCTCAATTATCTTGTGGTCCAACAGGTAGCCAAGCTCCTTCTGGATGAGAGGAACTTTCACTGGGTTCACACGGTAAGGAGGCAATTTAATTGGCTTTGCGTCTCCAACATCGACATCATGCATCAACACAGTGGTTCTTCCTGAAGTGGCACGGAACACTTGCGGGTACTCCTGCAGTAATGTCGAAAACTCCTGCCTTTCCTTGGGAGGTAGATGAGAAAGCTTAGTCTGGAGATCATTCATGATATCAGGATTCTTCCCCAAACTATCACTCAGGCTCATACTGCATGGGAGAGCTTCACTTGCAGACTCGGGTGGAACAGCTACAGTGCAGACTGGATTATTTTCATCCCGCCTGTGATATAACTTTAACATGTTGATGTGACATAGTTGCTTGTTCTTTCTACGATCTGGTGTGGCGATGACATAGTTGACATCACTGAGTTTCTTCTCCACGAAATAAGGGCAACTAAACTTGGCTTGAAGAGGTTGCCCATGAACTGGTAGCAGAATCAAAACCTGATCTCTTGGCTGAAAGTGGCGTAACCTGGACTTCTTATCATACCAAGTCTTCATCTTCTCCTGAGCAGCTCCTAAATTCTCTCTCACCAGCTGTAAAGCAGTGGACAGCTGTTCTTTGAACTTCATCACATACTCCAGCAGGTTGACGTCATCTTCCTCCGACAGCCAGCATTCCTTGAGTAACTTAAGGGGTCCTCTTACTTCATGGCCAAACAGTAGTTCAAAAGGTGAGAAGCCCAGTGATTCATTTGGAGATTCTCTTGCAGCAAACACAACGAATGGAAGACCTTTATCCCAGTCTTTCTGATGTTCCAAACAGTATTTCTTGATCATCGATTTGAGTGTTTGATGATATCTCTCCAACGCTCCTTGGGTCTGGGGATGGTAAGCTGAAGACGTGATCTGGGTGATGCCCAACTCTTTCAGAGACTGCTTGAAAACGTTTGACATGAAATTACTTCCCCGGTCTGACTGTACCTCCTTGGGCAGACCAAACTTTGTGAAGAACCCTAGCATTTCCTTAACCACGTTCTTTGCTGAGATATTTCTAAGTGGAATGGCTTCAGGATAACGAGTAGCCATATCAATCAGGGTCAACACATAAGAAAATCCTGAAGAAGTCTTAGGAAGAGGGCCCACAATATCCACCAATACACGGGTGAAAGGCGCCTCAAAAGGAGGAATGGGAACTAGAGGTGCAACCTTTTCGGTCTGATTACACTTCCCCACAACTTGACAGGTGTGACAAGACTTACAATACCAGGAAACATCCCTGAAGATACCTGGCCAGTAGAAGTGTTTCAAAATACGTGCCACAGTCTTCCTCACTCCAAGGTGTCCTGCCAAACTGGAATCATGAGCCACTCTAATGATATCCTGCCTACAAACACGAGGGATGACAACTTGATGTACAACCTCCCATTCACAGTCGGCTGATGCTGTTGGGGGTCTCCACTTCCTCATAAGTACTCCTGACTTTATATAATAACAAGTAGAAGCACCGGCTGACTCCTCTTCACTGTAAGCAGAGTTAGCTAGACCTTTCAACTCAGGGTCAGCAACCTGCAACTCAACCAACTCTTGACGAGACAAATTATCAACACTACGGGGTACTGCCTCATCTGGTGAGTGGTCCAAATTAGCAAGAAAAGTGTCAGCTAGGATAACATCATCATCATCATTATCCTCTAAATCACCAGTAACTTTAGACTTAGCCCTAGTGACAGCACATGCAGGGGACACATCAGGGACACCACAATCCTGGGCCGCAGCCACTGGCTCACTAGACAACTGAGGAGCTGGACACACCTGACTTTCCACCAATATCATTTCCAAGTAAGAAAGTTACACCTGACATTGGGAGTGTCTCAACCAACCCAACCATAACGGAACCATTAACAAAACCAGACTCCAAATTCACTCTGCACAGAGGGACAGAGAAGTAATTATTCCCTACACCTTGTAAGATTACAGTTTCATCAGAGGAATTAACATTAGAGCCTAGAACACTGGTCAGCATAAGGGATTGGCAAGCACCTGTATCACGATATATTTTAACTGATTTCCTGTCATAACTGTCCAGAGGACTGACAAAACCATCAGACAGGAAATTAGCACATGAACTCTTGAGAGTGTCACCCACGTTACTGCTCAAAAGAGGAGCTCCATCATGAGAATTTAAGTTACCCCTCAGAGCAGGTTCAGTTAACTCAGTTAAAGAATTCTGGGAACTCTCAAGAGTGGACACTAGACCAATTGACTGAATATTTAAAGACTCCTTTTTGTTCACATCACGCTGTCTCCTGAAACATCTTTCCGTAGTATGACCAAGCTTACTACAATAAGTACATTTACTTTTCTTAAATCTAGAGGTGAAGCTTGTATTTACTTCCTGAGAAACATCATCTTTATTCTCTTTCCTGTTACCTGTACTCTGAGTAGAGGCAACGTACTTACTCTCAGCTTTCCCTTTTTCTTTAGAATATCTTTTGTGAGTGAGAACATACTCATCAGCTAAAACTGCAGCATCAGACAAATTATCTATCCTTTTCTCATCAAGATATAGGCTTACATCCTTATAAATACACCTTTTGAAGTCCTACAGCAAAATCATCTGCTTAAATTTGTCAAAATCAGAATCCACATTCTTAGAATTTAACCACTGCTCTAACAGATCTTCTTTGATTTTTGCATACTCAACATGGGATTGCTTATCTTGCTTGTAAGTTGTCCTAAATTTTACTCTATAAGCTTCAGGAACAAGCTCATAGGCCTTAAGAATCAAGCTCTTAACTACATCACAATTATCAGATTGATCCTGAGGCAAAGATGCGTAAGTTACTTGAGCTTTACTGGTGAGAACAGTTTGAAGGAGTACTGGCCAATAATTTTTAGGCCAATTGAAACCTGTAGCTACCCTCTCAAACAACTGAAAATACTTTGTTAAATCAGATTCATTAAAAGGAGGGACAAGTTTAACATTTTTAGCCACATCAAAATCATCAGAGCTAGATGATCCAGCTCCACCTTGTTTCATGCGATACTCATGGTCTGCCTGAATCCTAGCAATTTCAACTTGTGCCTCAGCCTCTTTAGCACGGGCCTGAAATTCAGCCTCCTTAGCACTTGCTTGAAATTCAGCCTCCTGAATACGAGCCTGAGACTCAGCCTCCTTAGCACGTGCTTGAAATTCAGCCTCCTTAGCCTGAGCCTCCTGCAGGGCTAGCTGTAACTTAGCTAATTCAATCTGCGTTTGCTCATTTGGAGGAGTTACATTAAACAAGCTTTCATTAATCATGTCAACAATCTGATCTTTAGAATGATGAGAGCGAACAACAATTCCCAATTGTTGAGCAACAAGCTTAAGTTCATTCTTTGTTCTGTTTTCTACATCACACACTGTTTGCACATTTGACAAAAAATCTTTGGCTTCATCAAGTGTAGTAATAGTAGACATCATGAATAAGTAACAGTCACAAAATATCGAGCAATATCCTGATAAGAGGTCGCCAAATTTATGTTACGGAACAGAGAAAGATAACGTACACTTTAAGTGAGAATACTAAGAGTCACTACTGTCCCGTAAAGTTCCAGGTTCAAAACAAAAGAGTTAGGTAAAATTACAAGTTAAAGTTTAATGCTCAAACTAACAACAAAACATTCAGAACTCATAAGGATAATGTAATGGCACATAAACAGGTTAAATATATGGTTAACTGCAATAGCCTCTATTAACACGAAATTAGCAAGAGTAAATTTATCTAAGTCAGCCCTGATAAAATGAAAATACACCAGGTAATGCTCAGTTAATGCAAGATAAATTATTACAGATACAAACTATTATCAAAAATGACTGACATAAAACCCAACATTAATAAAAAAAACCTCACTAGGCCCCAAGAATCAACCCTATGCTACACAGTACAAGAAAAAATACAACAGTTATACTCAAATTACACACAGCTGCTAGATGTTTGGAGATTTCTTGAGCACTCACAATAATAATAGCTGTACAGGGGAGGACAGAGATGTGAACAAAATGAGGAGCAGATCTAAGTGGCAATGATGCAGAGACTGAGCTCATTATATAGGGGCCGGCAGAGCTTGATACAACTTGTAAGAAGGATGCGCAAATGAAGCTATGAGGACAAAGAGTTGGCAATCCTGCTCTGAACTCCAGAAATGACGACTTACTCTACTATAACGGTAGAAGGGGGGAACTGAGGCAGAGCACGCTCGTGATCAAACATGCAGCATACTGTGCGTTAAAATTACACAAAGGATGATGAAATCATAGGCTATGTAACAATATATATATATATATATATATATATTTATATATATATACAGTATATATATATATATATATATATATATATATATATATATATATATATTTATATATATATACAGTATATATATATATATATATATATATATATATATATATGTACTGTATATATATCTCATCTCATCAGCCGTTTGACTGTCCACCGCAGGACCGGCCTATCCCGACTGAAGTGGGGACGATACAGCCAATGTATCTCTACCAAGTGGAGTGCTTGTATGTGTAATTGTAGTGTTG